>NC_064808.1:92207024-92439965 GCF_023721935.1 Panthera uncia | reverse complement strand
GAAAGAAAGAAAGAAAGAAAGAAAGAAAGAAAGAAAGAAAGAAAGAAACTTTGCTGCGAAGGCTAAGCAGCATCCTCAGTGTTGTCCCTCACGCAGGTCCTTCTGTTTTTACTTATTCCACAGATACGCTAGGCTTTAGGTAAATTTCATCAGGTTACTGTTTAATATTTTGGAAGACTCATTTATTCAGATCTTAACACGAAATCTGGGCAAAGTGGTACCAAATTATAAGCAGGAGAGAGAGGGAGAGAGAGAGAGAAACACATGAAATCCCCAATGGAAGTTCTTCCTCTTAAATGCCTGTAATCACATGAACAAGGATGATGAGTTTTTTTCTTTTCTATTTGCATTCTGGAAAACAGGTAGAATAAACTGGCAAGCACCACGAACAGGCTTATAAGTATTTTCTGAAAAGTCTTCTGGAAGAGATTTCTAGCTACGTTAAACTGAAAGACTCATCTTTAGGAAAAGTTTATGGTTTTGTTTCCACCCCACCCCCCACTATTGGTACAAACATGAACACAGAGCAAGTTTGGGCTTATTTTATAAAATTTGAAGTGGAAAAGAAATAGCGTAATTGTCCCCCCCTGACCCCCGCAAAACTTTTCAAGGATGTGACAACGGACCTGTTTCTGAGGCCTTCTTATAAATATAAATGATTTCATTTGTCAATATAACATTCCTTCTCCCAAAGCAATGTTCCACATGTAAGAATGGGAATCCAAGGCAACGAAGCTTCATTAATGGCTTCTTTTATGAATTTTACGGAAGACACGGTCTTAATCATAAGCACTTCTAGGACACATGATGGAAAGTAAAATAATCCCCCTCCCTAGATAACTGGGAAAAACACACGCCACCATCCTTGGCATGACCTAAAAAGAGGCCTTTTTAATTTTTGTTAGCAGTGTCTATAGATCCTGGATCTCATAAAAAAAAACTCTCTCCTTTGCCTCGACATATGAGCATTCCGGCCTTTCTCAAGAATCTGGGAAAAGACAGAGTTGGATTTGGGGACTATTTAGAGAAAAGAGCAGGCCCTTATGTACATGACCTGCAATATGAAAACAAGAGCACATAAAACCAATGGCAGAACCAATAGGGACTGAGATGCGACCATTCACAGATATCTCATTGTCTGTCTGTTTCATCAGGACTGAACCGTGGGTATGACCACTTGCAGCCCACTGGTGCCGTGAAGGTTACCCAGACTGAGAATTTAGTTGCAGTTCCATGGCTTGACTTTGAGATCCAAAGAAACAACAGAGTAGCTAGTGGAAAGAATTAGGATCCAAACCACTCACCTCCGAGGGGTCTTTGCTTTATTACCTTAATATGCTCCTTTCCTTTCTAAAATGAAAGATTTTAAAATAAACTCTAAGCCTCTGCTCTTCCTTTGATCTCTCTCTGACAAAGGCACAAATGACCAGAGGCATTTGAGGATGGGTGCCCTGCATACTGTTCAGGATTACTGGAACACGGGTGACATAGGAGCTCTCACTCAGATAGGAAGGAATCGGCCCAGGCTTCCCGAGTGATGAGGGCTAACTGTCATTTTCATGTTCATTACAAAGATGTAATGCAGTACTTGTTAGCAATGAATGAAAGACGATCTGTCAAAGTGTTATACTTAGTCATTCAATTAGAGCCGTCTTCATAAATGTGTACCTTCAAAGCCCACAGAAAGGAGCACAATGCTATGTTTTCATTGGGGGCATCTCTCTCTCTCTCTCTCTCTCTCTCTCTCTCTCTCTCTCTCTTTGGTAAATATAGGACAGAGAGAAGCTATTCCTTCCAAATGGTTTGTATTGTTAGCTTCCAAACAATCCACAGTTTTAATTTCAGAAAAAACAAAAACAAAAAACAAATCAGAAGATGCCTAGATTGCAGGGGGAAAAGAATTAAGTCAAATACTGACCTCCTAGCAGTGTGGTTTGTTTGGAGGTAGAAAGCTTCTCCAAAATATGAATTGAATACCTCCTTCAAGAAGCTTCTCTGTGCTAAGGAGGAAAAGAAATGTTCTTTTCAGAAGAAATTTTGGCTTGCTTTATTAAGCAAGGTTTTGTGGGGCTCTCTTACATATTAATACTCGTAATTAAGTTGGAAAATGTAGGCTGATGCTTATGAACAATGGCAAATCAGGGTAAGGTAATTTATCAAGCGATATATCATTTATGTTATTAAACCTTTTTAAGTGGCACAAAGTCCTGCGATAACACTATAAGGAAACTACCTATATCATGAGAGCTGAGCTCAAATCTTAGCCCCTAGACATGTACAGGGAGAGTTCCATTATACGCCATACAGTGTTACCAATCTAGGACTGAAGTTAAAATGTCAATATTGTTATGATGCAATTTACAGAAGCTCTATCTTCCAGGAATTCAGAGCACACGGTAGGCTTTTTAGAGACAATCTTCTAATATTTACATTTTTATATTCAATTACCCAAGATAGCCATGGAGTTTAAGGACAGTGCCTGATGGTTTCAAATGAGTTCTGCCTAAATCATTGTCAAAAGAAAGTAAGCACTGTTAAGTAATAACTTTACGTTTTTTCCGCTGAATTCCATACAGTTGAATGCCATGTCCGCTCTACTCATTCGCCATGAGTATTATAAAACCAGTTGCTAGTTTTAAAAATCGAGTTTAAAATGCAATTATGCTTCATAATTAAATCATTCGGGCATGCCCTAAAAATGGGCAGTACTTGAGGAAATGGAAGGTTTGGGAAAGTTCTAGGAAAACGCTATTACCTGAAAAAAGTAACTCCTTAGAAATCCTATTTTTTAAAGTTCGCTGCCACCTTATTAGGCCAGTATCTTCCAACCATTAGCCCTGCGTCTGGAAAATAAAATTATTTTAACTGGATCAAGGCTCTTTGTTTGTTTTTTTGGTTCGTTTCTTGTTGCCACCCGAATCTTGTTTAAAAGCTAAATCAGAATGAACACCAGAATAAGAGTAAAAGGGCACCCAAACCTTGACATAAAAATAATCCGAGAAAAACACTGGGCAGCCTAATTTTTACTTCATTTCCAGAACTATACAGGACACAAAGGTTCTGCATATAAGTCACTTTCACATTTTTCCTGGAATTTCCCTGGCTATCGACAAACCCTGAGAACGATTCTACCAGAAAAAAAAGATTAAACAGGAATGTGAGGTCTTAAAATACTCACAAATTCCCATGTTTTATACCAAACCGCTCGTTTGCTACACATGATTAAGAGACAGGCTATCAACAATTAAGAATGGTCAAGGTACAATCAAGTTGGGCAATCATTACCTGGCATGATGTAGCATCACTGAAACATCGTTTTAACTTTTGATTGTGAACTGTTTCGGGAGTCATTATTTCTCTCTGCTGATGGGGCTGTTAAAAAGAAGTAAAATATCTTATTGTGGAGAATTCATGAGTCTATCCCCTCTTCCACCACAGCAGGATTCTTGGCTTCCTTTCCCACGTTCTTTCATTGGCCATGTTTTAGACGCTGGGTTTGCTTTTCCTTCATTGTTCCTTTACTAATGGAAGGCAAACTCACTGTGCAGCTGCTTGCAAAAGGGAAAATGTATTTGAGTTTTGCCTGCCTGTGGACTTGAACACCAAATCCATGGTGATGTCAGCAGAACGACACCAACAGAAAGACTCCCTGCCCTCCACCCTCCTTTTTTTTTTTTTTTTTAAAGATGTACGTCTTGTACAGACTCTCTGCAGACCTCCTTTGTCCTGAGGGGACAGAAAAATTCAACTGAGCTTTTAAAAAAGAAAGAAAGAAAGAAAGAAAGAAAGAAAGAAAGAAAGAAAGAAGAAAGAGATGAGAAAAAGGAAAGAGAAAAAGATGAGAAAGAGACAAAGAGAAAGAAAGAAAAGAAGGAAGGAAAGAGAGAAAGAAAATGACGAGAAAGAAAGATGAGGAAAAAAAGAAAAAGAGATGAGAAAGAGAAAGACAAGAAAGAAAAAGAGAAAGAAAGATGAGAAAAAGAGTAAAAGAGAAAGAGAAAGAAAGAAGACAAGAAAGAAAGAAAGGAAAGAAAGAAAGAAAGAAAGAAAGAAAAGGAAAGAAAGAAAGAAAGAAAGAAAGAAAGAAAGAAACGGAGGCAGAGAGCGAAAGAAAAAGAGAAACAGAACAAGAAAGAAAGAGAATGAAACAGAGAAAGTGAGAGAGGAAAGAGAGAGAGAGAGAGGATGGGAGAAATGAAAAGAAAAAAAAGAACAAAAAAAGACTCAAATCTACCCTTTGGCATTCGTCATGAGGCAGGGGCGACAGCTAGTCTTTGGTCTCCCTATGGGTTTTCTGTTTTCCTGATGTCTTTTCTCTCACCCTCTGCAGCCCTCGTTTTCTGTAGGAAGGATCCAATCACCTCAACAACAACAAAAAAGGCACATCCAGCAACTGCTGCCCCAAGAGTAATTCACTGGTGCCACGCGTCACACCACGCTCTATCCACCTGCGATACTGCCACCAGGACGCCAGACCCGGCGTGGGAGCGGCTCTCTAGCATGCGGTGCAAAGGCGCCGGCACCAAAGCCAGCTAGCTTAGGTAGAATTAATTCTACTCTGCCCAGGAAAAACTGACCAGAAGGGAGCAGTTGGGAGGAGACTGGCAAGGCAACGCATTCGTTTTCGTGTTCCTTTCGGGAGCAGGGAAAACTAGAAATTGATATTGATAATCTTCCTATCACACCCCCCCGCATTAAAAAAAAATTCGTATTTTATGGAAAATGAAAACTGAAGTATGGCTAGGTCCACCAAAGAACAAAGACGTGAAAGTAGTGGGACAGAATAAGAAAGACTGGACAAAAACAAAAGATGCCCTCAGGTTGTTTTTAAATGACAAAAAAGCAGCCCGCTCCTCAAACCATCTTGAACCCACTCGAGGTTCGCCCTGGATAGAAGCGTAACAGAGATCGACCATTTAAGGGTGAGAAAGTGGAGGCAAATTTGCTTCTGACACACCAAACGGAACAAAAGAGAAAGAGGCTGCCAGTAACAAGTTATTTCGTGTGCAGCTGGCTAAGGAGACTACTTTCACTTTTGAAAGCAAGAAGTTTGCTTAGGATGACAATTTTTCCTCCTTTTTTAAAATGCAAACAATGATGCCAGCCTACAACTTCCTTTCTAGCTAGATTGTTAATAAAGCCAGGAAGGTTTCTTAAACCACAATTTGAAAAAATATATATACAGAAGCCCCGGATTCTGATATGGAGACAGGAGATACATATTTTTAAAAATCAGATGTCTGTCATTTCTTTCAGATAAATGAACTGCACGCTGCACAAGGTTTCCTATATGCCAGCCGATGTTAACACTTTTCTTTTAAAGCTATGTTTTGCTCTTGAGAAAGCAGCCCACAATTCGATTAGGAAGCTGCGAATTAAGTGAGGGTGCAGAGAGGCTTGGTAAGGAACCGAGAAGAAAATCACTTGGATCCTGCGAGAAAAGAGATGTGCAATATGTAAAGAGTCAGGATGTCCTTAAAACCCGGACTCTAACAATGGGATGCTTGTTCTGGGAAAAGTACAAGGGAGCCCCGGAGCCTCTACCAGGATGCCTACAACCACCAAGCGCAAGAAACTAAGTTCAGCTCAAACAGAAAGACCTTTGCTTTCCTGGAGGGTTTGCATTTACTCAGAGGGAACATCTGAACACCCAACCAATCGCCTCCATTTCAGCCTAGGAGAGGCCAGGTTTTCCCAGCTAAGGCTCTCCACGTCGACTGATTTCCACCTTTCCCTCTTTCTTCGAAACAGCAAACAGCCAAATAGAGCACGATTTTATACCACTGCTACCACGTTGGGAGTTTGGGGGGAAAAAAAAGTATTAATCTGTATCACCTACTTCTTGCTGTCAACTTGTCCTGAAATCAATCTTTTTGCCTTTCAGCCCCCTGTCCACCCAACACACTCTCTCTTCTCTCCCCCGGACTTCCTTTTTTTCTTTCTCTTTTTCACACACACACACACACACACACACACACACACACACACTGCTGCTTGCTCCAATCTGGTACCTGCTTAACAACAATAGAATGACAGGCAACATCTGTTTGTAAAAGAGCCAAAATCAAACCTTAACGTCTTTTGGCCAGGTTTCATTTTTCTTTTTTTCCCCTAACTCTAGAAGGGGAGGGGGCAAAGAAGGAGAAATATTAAGATTTATATTCGATATCGGCGCCGATGAGGCAGTAACTGTGACTACCCCAGAGTTATTTCAAGGGAAAGCAATTTTAGGTAAAACCACTGTAATTATTTCTGGTGGTCTCCCCTGAAATAAACCCAATCCCGTAAAATCCAACGTACCAGATTCCTAAAAGTCAGGGCTTTTTTTTTTTTTTTTGCCAAATTTTTTTGCCAAATAGCTTTATATTCTAATTATATTATATTCTAATTAGAATTACAGGACGCTGTGTGTGTGTGTGTGTGTGTGTGTGTGTGTGTGTGTGGTGGGGGAGAGGGGTAAGAGATGCAAAAGGAGAAGAGCAAGACCAAAAAAATGTCAAGAAACAGTCGAGAGGAAAGGAGCTGGACGGCTTCTCCCTATTTTACAACACACGGGCGTAGAAACAGGCGCAGTGACACATAAGCTACACGCACAGGAAGCAGCGAGGCTGTGGCAGAAACCTGCACAGCTGTGGCCATCAGAAACAGGCTCTCTCCTTCCCCCGTGGAGATGAGAATTTCTGGAACGCTCCCAACAGTCCACAAAGTCACAATGCAAAGGAGCAGAGCCACCTCCTGGAGGGAGGGGTCGGGGGGGGGGGGGGGGGGGGGGGGGGGGGCCGGGGGGGGGGGGGGGGGGCGGGGAGAGAGGAACCGGCAAGGGGAGAGAAGGGCTTGCCACCCACTGAAACGATTTCACCCTCTTAGAAATCGAGGACTGTTAGGAGCTACAACTCCCGTTTCACTCCGGGTTTGGAAGAAACCCACACACGTTAAGGGAAAAATAAATTCAGACAAGTTGCTAAGGAGACTCGTGTAAACTCCAAGCGCAGACATATTTCTTGGCCTTCCCCCCTCTGCTCCATCTTGTATTCTGATCACGCTGCTCTGCGGCAACATTGCACCAACCTTCTGCATTAATCTTGGCCTTCACCGCTCAGACTGGCAAAGCACGCTGGTTGTATATATCATCATCTTTCAAACTTCACGAGTTAAAAGGGTGCGCGCGCGCGCACGTGCGTGTGCACGTGTGCGCGCGCGCGCGCGCGTGTGCCTAGTCAGAGGGAGAGGGTGGGTGAACTCAATTTGCAGTTTTCAAAACATAGGTGTTGAACAGAGGAGAATACGGAGGCTGTGTGTTTGGGGGGCAGTGGAGAAAAGCAGCAGGTAAGACACCTAGTGCTGGAAATTTCTCTTTGCCTCAGCACCACATCCTTGCTCGGTGCCCTTAGCCTTCCCCGCCCCCACCTCCCGTTAAAATCCTGTATTCCTGGCAGAGGTAAGCAGGGCCTGAACCACTGCCGAGACCAGGGCAGGGGCCCAGGCTTAGGCAGAAACGGTGTGTTCCACAAAGTGGAACCCTGTTCCCTGCTCCCCTGCTCAGGAGGGGTGTCCCAGAGAGATCGGCTTTCGAAAACAAACTGGAACTATTCGCAAAACTTCCAAGCCAAACCTGTTTAGATTCTAAACCAGTTAGCGTTTCGGAGGAGAGACCCCAGCCCAATATCCGGGCTCCCGAGCGGAGACCCTTCCCTCATAGTGACACATCTTTAGCGGCGGCTGATCTATGTCAACATTTGATTTAGGGGAAAATTAACATTTCCTTTCAGGACAGAGATGTTTGTACTGTGGAAGCCAATATTTTCCTTTCTCAGCCTCCTGTATTAGAATTTCTAAAATCTTCCCTAGGACATGGAGGGGGTAGACAATAAATAGCCTAAAGCATTACTCAGGGTGCTGGGGCAAACCAAAGTCAGGTCTGTGTGTGTGTGTGTGTGTGTGCGCGTGTGCACGCGTGCCTCGCTGTCACGGGCAGATTAGGAAGACCTACACCAAGAGAGCTGGAGGACGAGCATCTGTTTGGTCCCTTCCCAAATTAGAGAAGTTCACAACGTCTGTCCACCAGCCACAACAGAAAAGCTCCAGTAAGAGGCAACCAACCAAGCCTGCTGCTGTTTGAGCCCACAATTCCCCGGGGGGGGGGGGTGGACACGGGACAAGGGGTGAGTAAGGGGTTGGGGAAAAGCATCTGCATTCAGTGCACAGGGCTGGGCGTGTCTCTTCAGGCTCCGAGAAGGCTATGCGGCTTCCAGCTCTTCTCCTTGCCAACCTTTATTTGGTTTTCACACTTCAAAGCTAAAGCAGGCTGTGCTGCCTCAGTTGAAATAAGGCAGCCAGGCAACTCTTCAACTAGCAAGATGGAGATTTCGCTGCTGCCATTCGCGGAGAAAGACATAACCCAGCAACCAGCTCTGCTGGCCCACCCCTTCCAAACGACTCCATGAAAATGAACCCCGGGTTTTAGGGAAGGGGGGGGCGGGAATCACTGGAGTTCTTTATGACCTTTTCCCTACCAGGCATATCCTCTGATGTTTGTGGCACTAAGCCATCATGACTCAATCAAAATGAAAAATGAACCTTGAGCGAGAAGACCCTAGTGGGCCTATCCCAGCAGGCAACTGGGCAATTACCCTGTGACCTGGTTGGCCCCGGGGGCAGGAGAGTGACACCTGCCTTTTTTTCATTTGTTCGGGAAGCCCAGGAAATCCTGCCCGGTCGCCTGCTGGCCTATTTGTCCTGCCTGCTGGGAATGGGAAGGTTACCTTCCCCTGATACGAAGACATGTTTGCTGGGCCACTCCATGATCCTACAGCATCGAAGAGAAGAAGAACTAATTTACAGGATCAGTGTAACCACTAATCCTGCAGTTGGAGGAGACCCTTCTCCATCTAGATGGCCAAAAACACGCCTGCCTTTATAAGGTGGCTTGCTGCTTTCTCAAAGTCCCAAAAGAACAGAAAACATATTAGATATCTTTCATTTACGGCACCACCTGCCCTCCCACCAACCCTGCCAATCCTTTGTGGAAAAAGAAAGAGAGCAATAAACAAATGATCAACACGGATGGGCTGGCCTGGAAGACAGCCTGCATCGGGTACATAATGAATTCAATCAGAGAACTCTCAGATAAAAAACACGATTTTCACATCATATTGGAAAACCTCTAATGAGTCCGTTCTTTGAGATGCAGGAAGAAACGTAGCCCTATTAACAGTGGCTGGCCAACTCAAATGCCGCCCGGACACCTCTCAAAGTAAGAGAAATACAACTTCGATTTTTCACGTGAGTATAGGTACGTGTGTGTGTAACACACACACACACACACACACACACACACACACACACACAGGTAGTGCCATCCAAACCTCTCATGTCTAGCCTTGAGCTCAAAAACCACATCTTTTTCACATTTTGTAAAGTGACCTTCCCTTACTCCACCCTGAAATTCAGTCTGATGCCCCACACACAGGGTAAGGAACAGAATGTTTTGCCTCTCCATCTTTTATGAGCTAATGCTTCAGATTGCAAAACGCTTTACGCATCGTTCAGTAATGGTCTCCTAAGCCCAGCTGGTACTATTCCTCCACGTTACGGCAGAGAGCCGACATAGAGGAAAATTAAGTGTTTTTCCAAAGCTCGTGTGTTTTTGTGACGGCAGCATCGGAATGAAGATGCTCCTCCCCTCCCCACACCGGCGAGAGGGTCCTAGATGGGGCCGAAGGAATTTCATGGTGCCCTTTTCTCATTCTGCCTGACTTGTCAGCCATGGTGTGCCCCCCATAACCCTGAGATGTAGGAAACCCCAGCCATAAGTACTCTAGTGACTGCCATCTTGGATAAACCAAAGAGTAAGTCACCAAATGCTCGTAATGGAGATTGGCATCAGAAGTCAATTAAGATTGAGTACGGTCTCCAGCACTGTGTTCTAGTCAAGGCAATCTGACTATGCATTCCTGTAACCCTGATCATGAGTGACAGGCCACAGGCTCCTGATTCTGCAAAATGCTGTTAGTCTATCAAGACCTGGACTGGAGTCCATCTGTCCATTACCTGGGGGTAATTGCTCCTGTTCACTTAATTTTTATTTGTTTTCACACATGGGACAGGACTGAGGAGAGGATAAATTCACGATTTGAAGAAGACATCGAATTCAAAGTGTCCTGTGTAAAATGTTTACACATTTTCCACATATTCCCAAGGCAAGTGTTACCAAAGTATAATTGAAAAAGTGTTAGTGTCCCTCAGGGAGCATTCACGGTGGTTAAGATGCTATTCTTGGGTAGGATTAATATCCATAATATAATCACATCTCTGTATTTTCATCTCACATAAATTATTTATTTCTGACATTTAATATGGACCAGACATCACCTCATGGATGGCTCATAAATGCAGGATCCTGCTTCCCATTTTTTGGGTGTGATTTTTTGGGGGTGACGGACAAATCTGAGCAGGACGGGTAGAAAGCTGAATCTTGAATCCCATCTAAAATGATTTGGAAGCAGAAAAGGCTGGCAAAAGCCACAGACTGAGTCCAGAATCCCATCCTGCAATGTTTTAGTTATGCCATGAAGAACACAAGATGTCACCTTTTTCATATGTTTATTTTGAAAAATTGAGCCCTTTATGCCAACTCTGACGGACTGTTAGGGGCTGTCTGGAGTACAAACGTAAAAGGCTTCTGAAATCCTGTCTGATCTCAGTAGGAAAGAGTTTTCGGAGCATTTGGTAAGTTATCACTGCCAAGGGGAAAGGAGGTTGATGAAACATACACCAAGTAGTAGCTGCCGTTCCTGACTGACCCCAAACTCCTCTTGGGTCAACATTTCCCTGTCTTCCTCATGACAATGGAGAGGTGGTGTTCAGCAGCCTGTGTGTGAGAAATTTGGGGATTTCTGGAAAGTATTACCGTTCTTATTATATTATTTGTGGACATTCTAGCTAATAAAGGAGTTCGGGTTGATTTTTATCTTAACACATTTTATTCACACAACCGACTCTCATCCTCTTCCCCCAGTCACTGAGAGATGCCAATCTGACGCTAAGTCTCTGTTGAAGACAAGAGAAATCACGAAAAACAGCAATTTCTTTGCAGCCCAGGATGCCAAGTCCGTTCATTCTAATCTGATTCTCCTTGGAATCCATGTGAGGCATTCCATTTTACAACACAGACTTCTCCCCAGAGGATACAACTGGTCTAGATTGGCATTACCATTTCTCCTGGGAAGCTTGGGAGGTTCCTGGACCCAGATGAGGGAAATCACGGACAAGGAGAAGCCGCCATGATGAGATGTGGACACTTGCCATCCCACGTCATTGACTTTGCCTGCCTCCCTCCTATTAGGAGGTTAGACAGCTATGGCTGAACGGGACCTAAAATCAGTAGACTTGCCCTTTATTCGGGATACTCAGCAGCAGACAGAGTTCACCTTCAGAAATACCTGAGCCCTGAAGAAGCCTCATCATTGTAAGCAAGATCTCACTGTAATTCATGGGGTCGCTAATGGACTTCTGCCCTACAAGAAGGTAAAGCATTAGTCTCTGGTCTAAGTAATTAAAGTAAAAGTCCCTTTTCAGAAACGGAAGCCTAAGGGGACCCCATCAGAAACTTTGTCACTCTTATTGATCTAGCTTTCTCTGCACAACGCCGCATCATGGGCTGGGAAATGCACGTTCTTGAGAGACAGGGTGGGAATCTCCCAAAGGGCAATTAGGTATTGATTCCAACCTGTGGAGAAGCCGCACTTCTCCACACTTACTGTCACGTTTCTGAGATGAGATGACAGACATTCTCCTAGCCCCAGCCCAAAGAAACTCAGCATAATGGCTTACTGTAAAGATGGAGATCTTCAACCATTCAAGGAGGGGGGGTGGTCATCAATCCTTCTTTGAGCAAAATAGATAGGGCTTACGGGTTCTCCTGAAGTCAGACCACCACCTAGCCCTCCACCACCATGGAAGCCTACAGATGGGTCCTCCAGTAACCCCTGCTTTAATACATTTGGCAAACGGACATGAAAGGTCAGGGGCCACCAGATGTTCTTCCGTGACCTGTGCCCATGCAGTGAGGGATTAAGATCAAGTCACTGATGAGTTTTCCTTGTGGACCTGCAGACCCGGGCAGAAGTGGTGACCACAGGAGTCAGGAGCCTCTACCTTTGAGGTAGGAATTTTCAAGGAGACTTGGAGCCTTGACCGCCAAAGGGAAGCCCTGGTTGGAGCTCAGAAATAAGATACAATTTAAAAAAAACAAAAACAAACAAAAAAAAAACAACCCCGTCTGGAATGGGTTTACACAGGATCCCCCTGGGTAACAGAAAATTATGGGAAGTACCATCCGGGAGTTCAGCTGAGCATCATAACCTTGGTTTTTCTGCACATCTGTGAGTCCTATTAGTGCTTATGAGACCGACTTGCCTGTGAATTGATTTGGAGGCGCAGTTACGCTGAAGGGGCCATGAAGATGTGAGGGCTTAACATATGGTTCCCTCCACCCCCTGCTCAGAGCCTTCTTTGGAGGTATAGGAGTAAGGGTACCTACCCCCTGTCCTAAATTATCACCGCCACCCCTGTGCGCGAGTGTCAGTGTGCGTCTCTCCAGCCACCGCGTACGTAGTCGCCATGACCTTATGGGTACAGATATTGGGTGTGCTGCCACCGAAACCCAGAGCTGGATTTTCTTCTTAGCATGTTCGCAGCCTCCAGACCCATGGCAGACAAAGGCACCACCAAATCCGCGCTAAGCTAACATAAAAGCCTCGAGAAAGAGAAACACTCGCTCCCTAACTGCCTTTCTTACGGCATATGGCCTCACGGCCTCACTAATACTAATACAATGAAATTCCTATTTAAACATCTTAGCAGAGGGCTCCAAAATGGGACTGGCTCCACTGCGCGTTTTCTTTTCTTTTCTTTTTTTTCTGTTAGATCTCGGCCTTCACTAAAGTCCCACTTCCCCGCACACACATACCTCACAAATGTGTTGTGCCAGATGGGCTCTTAATCATAGTAATCAGCTGGGAAATTAAATGGTGGAAAATCCAGCCAGTCTCCTGCATTTTCCCACTTGAGATCGGGGCCTGAGCTGCCTCGACGTCCTCTATGAGATCCAGGCTGCCTTTTTAAAGAAGGGTCAGTGTGATGATGGACCCAGCGTGGGCTTCATGCTTTATGGGCATTTGTGTTTCCTTCTCAGCAAGTGACTGTAGCTCGATTCACTTTTGTTTCAGCTCTGACGGCTGCTATTAATACCTCCTATTTACAGAACACACACCTCAGAGGAGCTCAAAACATTTACGGAAATTAACCGAGCCTTGTAACATCCCCGTCAAGTAGGCAGGGACGAGACAGGGACGAGACGGTACTTTGTTCATTTCAGGAGGAGGAACGAAGCTATTAAGAGGGTAAGTTTCTTTGCCATGTACTCAGGCCCACCGCCTCCTCATTTCCCAGCGTTTGCCAAAGCTGCCAACTGGGGTAGGCATTTATCTATATTCTTCTCAGTAGCTTATTACTCCAGTGTTTTTTCACACGTGTGTGCGTGCTCACAGGCACACACACTCACACACACACACACACACACACACACACAAATCATACTGTAAGATCCTGATGTGCACATATCATGTCTTTTTTCTACGAACCTCCCCACCAGTCTGTTATTACAGGTTTCCTCTAGGAGGTGATTGATTGGTTTGTAATAAGCCAACGCCTCTTCCTAGAGTGGCTTTCTTCCTCTCTGTCCAGAAGCCTTCTAGATTCTGCTTCACTGTCACTTCTCCAGGTGACGCTGCCTGAGGTTCCCTCAGCAGCTAGGTTTTTGGTGATCCTCCAGTACCCCACCTCATCCGGCACTGAAGCCCTTCCACCGAAACTATTAAAAGGCATAACAGTGAAAAGAAAGTAAACTTTGTAGGCTTTGAGACAGGCCTCCCCTTGAATCCCAATTCTGCTGCTGTGAGAGCTTGGGCGAGGGAAAATGAGGGTAACAATGTTTACTCTGGAATCCACCACGGGATCATTTGCGGTAAGAGAACATAGAAACAATCGGATATTCGTCAATATGGGAATGATTAAAGGCATGATGGTCCATCAATACTGAGAAATGCTCCGTAGCCATTCGAAAGACTAGACGTATCCAAAGAAAGAACGAGGAAAATACTTCTAAGGCATATTAAGGGGGAAGAACAAGGGCGGAGAATGGGTATGACTCTATAAATATGAAAAACTCCCAAACCATATTGTGATTCTGTACAGCCTTGCCTACAGGTGAGAAAGGAGATGAATGCAGGCGACACGCTATATGAAGCACACATAAAGCAAATGTTCAAGACATAGTTGTTACTCCTCTTGCGAAGTCTCGGCTCCTTGGAGGCAGAGCTGTGTTCTAATCTGTGTATTTTGAGCTGCCGACACAGCTGTACGGTACCTGATGGCAGCTTACTGAGTCAAAGAATTACTACTCAACGAATGAGGCAACCAGGAATTAGTTGTTGAAATAAGAGCATTAATGCGAATCACAAAGAGCCTTGTTGCTGTTTGGAATGTTTTTGAAGGTAGGGAGGCAACAGAGTCCTTGGGGAAGAAATTGTCCGGAGGCCGAGATTCCAGATTAGTGTTCCTTAAAGTGTGGCCTCAGGACCACCGGCTGCCAAATCACCCTGGAGGCCTCCTAATCATGCAGATTCCTGGGCCCTGCCCCTGATCTGATGCAGATGACCTGGGACTGTGATTCTGCCTAGTAACAAATCTGCTTCTTTTTTTAATCTAAAGGTAAAAGTTTGAGAATCACTGCTTCAGATCCTGTTCTGCCTTCCTGTTTGGCATTGGGCAAATCGCTAACCTCTGCAGAATTTACTTCCTTCTCCACAATGTTAGGGCTGGATCTCAAATGCTCCTTAAAGGTGCAAAATTCTATGCCCATGCCTAATTCAATTCCCTGCCTTTATGTAGGCCTATACAGAAACCATATAAGATGGGCATTCCAAAGCTGGCTTGGGCTGTTTAAGGGTCCCTGGGCTATTTATTGGATATTTTTCAGATTCAGAAGCTGTTTGTTATTTGCCCTTGCTCTTTATATCTTTTAATTACTAAAATCGACAGTGAAGATGTTCCCTGAGCACTGGTCCTTACTGATTAAAATATACAGCTTTTATGTTTTAATACATTTGTGTTATAATTACATTAACATAATGTAATAACAATGAGAAACAATATAGGAAACACACATACACACACGAAAGGGAAGATGGTTTGAAGACCTTGGAACAGATACTGAAAACAAGAGGAAAGATTACTGGAGAAAGCCAATAGAATGTCTCCCTCTGGCCTTGGGTATGGATAGAATAAGAAGAATGTGTCCAGTCATTTTCATGGAATTTAAAAGCCAAGAGCACAGATGGTTGAATCGAAGAGGGACTCTCTAGCACATTCAATGTGTAGCAAGCCAAAAAATGCAAGTGATAGCATCCTCTGAAAAACCCCAAAGGTTTTTAGGACAAAATCCAAAACCAAATTAACCCCTCCTTTAGTCTTCAGAGGGAGAAGACTTTCTTAAAGTCACCAAGAAATGGTTCTAAGCCTTAAGAAGAATATTGCGAGAGAGATTTCTACCTAAGGCAAGGTCTTTGAAGTCAATAAATCTGTATTTAAGTCAATGAATCTGTATTTATCTGTCTCAATCAGGTTTGGGGGGACTGTGTATGGTTTGGGGGGACTTCCTCAGTCGCTCAGAGCTCCCGTTTTCTAATCTATAGAATGAAAATAATGGGATGTGTTTCACATGGTTTTTGAGAGAAGGAAATGAAATAACGGGTGTGAAGGTGCCCAGCCTTACACGCTAGGCGTTAAGCATTAGGTCAATATTTAAATGAAAATACCTTGCTTTCTGCGATTTCATTGCAGATCTTTGTCCTTTAGGCCTGGCTTGTCTTCCCCACAGGAGCCTGAGAAAGTGGTGGCTTAGGACTATTCAACAGGGTCATGTTTCTGGAAATTCTCAAATTGTTTTAATTTTAGTTTTGATGTCATTCCAGCTCTGCTCCATACTCCTTTTAGTAATTCAAACAAAATCACACACATGCATGATGGACTTTTTTTTTGGCGGGGGGGGGGGGAGGAGGGGGGGAAAAGCGGGGAAAAAAAAAAAAAAAAATGGAGTCTAGAGGCCCATTCAGCGGCGCTTTGAAATGTATTTTATGAAAGGAAAACCAACCATTATCAATGGCAGCACCAGGTCAGTGGTTTGAGGGTGATGAATTCGAGGTCCTGGCACAATGCCTGACACATAGTAAGTACCAAGCAAATACGCACTAACTGAACCCAAGGTCTAATGCTTCTAGCCATTGTAAAAGTGGGGACAGATTTTTTACAATTTCTTTTAAATGTTGATAGTGTATATACATAGTAGAGATGGAGGGGCAGACTCTGACAATTCGTTGAAAACCCTGAGAAACTTAACAGACACCCATGGGGGAGGGGAGGGAATAAAAAAAGAGGTTAGAGAGGGAGAGAGCCAAAGCATAAGAGACTCTTAAAAACTGAGAACAAACTGAGGGTTGATGGGGGGTGGGAGGGAGGGGTGGTGGGTAGGTGATGGGTATTGAGGAGGGCACCTTTTGGGATGAGCACCGGGGGTTGTATGGAAACCAATTTGACAATAAATTTCATATATTGAAGAAAAAGAAAAAGAAAATCTTTGTTCAGAATTAAGCAAGTTACCTGAAAATAGGCTGCCTCCAATAACCTAGATTACCGGAGTTATTTAGACATTTCTCGAATTTCTACTGACCTCACATCCTGTCACTTCAACAATATCAAGCTCTTTCTTGAAAAAAAAATGTCTAAGGGAAAAGTTGAGGTTCCTGAATTTAAAGCCATCTATCTTTGGAATCCTTTGGACCCAGAGGCAGGGGACCGAAGAAGAAGGTCTCTACCTTTCTTACTGTCCCCTCCCTTTCCTTCCTCTCTCTCACCCTCCCTTCTGCTCACTCATATTCACTCTCATTGGCCTGTGCCTTCTAGAAGCAAGTTTCCCACCTTCCTTCTGCACAGCCATGTGCCCAGCCCTGGCCTAGTGTTGAGCACACAGGCGTACAAAAGAAATATGTGTAATATAAATTACATACTAGCTGAAAGCATCAGGGAGATTTCATATTGGGGGAAAGTCATTGTTCCATCGCTGTAAGACAGCTTAGCCATTTCTAATGTACCTTACAACTTAGAGGCTAGGCATCTATTATATATGTCAAGTATTTATTCATTCACTACCCCATGGGCTGTGAGAGTCTCAAGATCAGGGTAATGACTTCCTCCTCCGCATTCTCTCGCAAACAGCCACTTCGAGGCTCCACCCACAGTGGCTGGTGACTCACCCAGAATGGCTGCCTGACTCAGAACCAGCATGATCCGTTCAACCCACTCTGGACCTTCTAAGGGAGTAGGGACCATGTGTCGCTCGTGCTGGCAAATGCTCCAGTGCCTGACACATCAAACATGCTCAATACATCTTGACTGAGGAAGGCAGGGAGGCCGTATGAATGAAAGATACTCAAAAGAAAAAAATCCACGTGTTTCAGGGAAGCCAAACATGTGGCAAAATAAGCGAATGTGATTTCCTGTTCATTCTGTCTTGCATTCATTCAACAAATATTTACTGAGTGCCTTAGTTTATGCCAGCCATTGTAGCAACCTGCAGACGAACGATGTAGAAGACTTTGGAAAGCGGGTGTGCACGGAATGTCCACTCTAGTAGGGAAAACACATGGTGCAGAAATAACTGCGTGTGTGCTGATGTTGCCAATCAGCAAGGAGAGGGTATCCTACCTCTTGCAGGCGTCCAGAGGAGTCATGAAGGAAGCAGCGGGTAATCACGGAGAGACAAGGAAAGGAAAGAGAAGACTGAAGAATATTCAACAGGGGGTGCCTGGGTGGCTCAGTTGGTTGAGCATCTGACTCTTGACTTTGGCTCAGATCTTGATCTCACAGAGCTGTGCTGTCCTGCTGGGGATTCTGTCTCTCTCCCTCTCTTTGCCCCTCCCCTGCTGGTGCACACGCATGCTCTCTCTCTTTCAAAAGAAACAAACATGAAAAAAAATTTTTTTCTAAACATTCCACAAAATTTCCTTGCCCCTGCAAGCAAGGAACTTCTTGTAAAGACAAGTGCACTCAGGACATCCGTCATTCTTTAAACTGATGGTTTAGCGTGATAGCAAAGGCTGGTGCAGCAAATAGACATCTCTCATGCACAGCAACAGCGACACACATCCAGCCAAGAAACCCCAACATTCCCATCTGACTGACTCATTTGACAAACTCAAATGCCTGAGCTCAAGTGTGGGCTGACCTCCTTGACCTTGGCACCTGCGCACGAGCTGTTTCAGTATGTTCTAACAAGTACTGGGAAGTGGTAAGCTTTTGTTTCTCTTGGTTTTCACGGAGGTATCTATTGACTTGCACTTGGCATTCAATAATACTACTTTGTACCACGGATTCAACCTCAGTAGGGAAGAGTGGCAGTAATGAGGATGAGCGAGAAAGGCATTTGAGAAATGATCAAGATAGAAGCACAGACACTTAAGCACTAAGTAACGCTACGTGAAAAACAGATCTAGAAAATGAGCTTTAATATCGACTCAGAATAAATTCAAGTGTAAGTGCAATTACTTCCAACATCAAGATGGGTAAGAGGAAGACCAAGGTGTTCCGGTATTTGGTCATACACAATGCTTTGATGTGGCACGTATAGATGCATTCCTCCTGTCACCATGATGGTCTGCCCACGATCAGAAGTGTGGTCACGGAGCCCAGTCTCCGCATCTGAGAAATGGAACCTCTGCTGTTGTTAAGAAAAACGGAAGAGAATCTGAGCTTACGTATGGGGGTGGACGAATGGTTGTCTCTCTGTGTTGGTCTGTAGTGAGAAGGAAAGGAAGGAAGGGAGGAAATATGTCTTCAAACAGAATAGTCTTACCCCCAAGCATGTCTTTTTGTTTAGTTTCTCAGGATGTTCTATCTATCCTGAGGAAGTCCATGTAGAAATGCAGGGGCTGACAGCGAGGGTTTCAAACCTAGTCTCATCACCTAGATGGCCACTCTGGATAAGTTACTGGTGCATACTCAACTTTTCGCACCTAAAACATGTTGAGTGGGAGAGACGGTAAAATTACTTGGCACCTGCAGATGCCCAATGGATGCTGATTACTTTTTCTCATTCTCTACTAGAAATAGCAGGTGAGAACCAATGCTTATATGTTCTTGTAAAACAGGGACGATTCCAGAGCCTCATATGTGGTGATGTGGGAAACACACCTGAGATACAGTACTGAGGAATTAAAGGTAAGTACAGGGCTTTGAGTTGCCGTAAAGGAAAGAAGGAAGACTGTCCCTCTGGGGGATACTTTCTTTGTTTCATCTCTTTTGCTCCTGTGACCTCCCCATGTCTACGCTGCTCCCTCGTGACCACTTGCTTCTGGATGCCAATGCTCCAGGTTCAATTACCCTCATGAAGAAGCCGGCTGCTGCAGACAGCCATCCCGGCCACCCAGCTCTCTTTCCCCTCACTTCTTCCCAGGTGAGTCTTCCCACTGGAAGGAAAGCTCTAGAGACTTTGTGCAGAACATGTAGGCCCTTACGTGGTCTCAGCCCTAAGTCAGGGAAGTCGATGCTGTTGTGATTTGGGCTTTTTACGTCTTGTATGAAAGGTAAGGTTGAGAGAAAGAGGGAAGGGAGCACAGCCACAAGGTTCTCGTGGGCTCCTAACGCATCGTTCTATCTGAATGGGTGTAATTGCAAAACTCAAACGCTAACAAACTAGACGGCAATTCAGGCGCCCTTACAAAGGCTCACTCAAAAGCCTTACACTCGCAGTCTCTAAAATTCCCACTTGTCATAGAAAACAGATGTAGAAGGAGCTTTCTTGCAGTGGTTTATCAGTCAGCTGAGCTTCGGAAATATTATGCTCATAAAAGCATCACGTGACTGACTATTCCATCTTCCTTACTGGCATAATATAAATATGATACGAATGATATGGTATTTATGTTACAAGGAAAACATGACGTACATCCAGCCACCCAACAAATGGTTATTAACCACCTTCTGTGGATTAGGCAATGAGCTAGACCAGCAGAAATGCACTTATAGAAGGAATTTTCACATTCCCTTGAATACTGTTTATCAGTATAGTTGGGATATAGAGCTCATGGGTATACAGTGAAATCTGCCAGCGTGTTTTCCTAGTGCATCACATTTAGCCTTCATGATATTTTCATAAACATAGCTTTTTCACTCTTAGCGTGTTCTCTCTTCAGAATTTTTTTTTTTTTGGACAATCTCAAAAAAAATCCATTTAGGATGATTTTACACTTGCTACAGAAATATTGATTCTAAAACGAGAGACTGAGATTGGATACTGTCAGCCTCAAATCCCAAGTAGAAAAGCAGCACCCAATTCCAGGATGATAAATGTCCTCGCGTAAAGCCATCCTTTTCCATAGTTTCCAAGGCAAGTGATGTTTGTGGTGGCCTTTGAAGAAAAAGAATAGAGAATAGGAAGGGACAAGAGAAGGCCTGGTAAAATAACTGTTTCCCACATGCTCCAGAGACATGAGTTCCATTTGACTTCTGTCAATACTAGCCATTGTTTATTGAACAGTAATGCAAGGTGCATCACAAGATACACACACACACACACACACACACACACACACACACACCACAAGATCTACATATTCATTCCAACTTAATTCCGCAACAGCAATAATGAGGTAGGTGATATTTTACCCATTGTCCAAATAAAGATGTGGAGCCCAGACAAGTGACATGTCTAAGGTCACACAGTCAGGAAGTGTAGAGCAAGGGTCTAGGCCAGAATCAAGGGTCTTACTCCAACGCTTACCCTATGTTGCTAACCTCTGATCATGTTCAACCTACAATTCAAAGTGGGAAATCTAGTTGAAAGAGAACAAATGATACTTAAGAATATTTCCTTCATCATCTACAATGGTGCCTCTTGCAAGTTGATGGATCTCAGACTTACATAACAATTTTATGAGAGCTGTGCATGCTCTCCCTAGAAAGAGGCATATATGTTCACGGTTTTTGTGTGTGTGTGTGCGCTTTGGGGGGATTTCCAGACTCCTCAGAACTAAGGCTAAAAACCTGTGCCCTGACAGTTGCAGGACCCGATAGGGATGGAGTGGGTAGAAATATCTCCTGGGCTGCGCAAATTCTATAGTGTAAGCAATTCTTTACAAGCACAAAATATGCCCCCAACAGAGGCTCGTTCTGGTAAACGGAGACCCCAAATGATAAAGATGTTCACAAAGAACACAGGTGACAACTTGACCCTTACCGGACCTGTGAGTTGGAATGAGTCAGCAGCAGCATCTAAGGGAGTAGAATGTTGCTAGAATGAATGTCAACCCTGCAGCTGGGCTGTACCCCTTGGTCACGACCTTGAGGCTCAAGGAATTGGCTCAGACAGTTCTGAACTGAGTAGCCATGTCAGACAGCCCACAGCCCGGCAGGACGCCTCTCTCTAACTCTGCCATCATGACACTGCCATCTGCAGCAACTGAGCTGAGATTTCTCAAGACCAAATTTATCACGCCCGAGATTCCAATTCTTACATAAGAATCACCTGTCGCTCAGGCAGAAGTTTCAGCACCTGGCTGAGCCAAGGGTAATCAGGATTTAAAAGGAAGGGGCCTGAATAAACATCAACCAGATTTCCTCTCTGTGGGGCCGCGTTTTAAATAATCGTCGTGCCCTCGTGTGCCCCTCATAAGAGACGGTCATTTTTCGACTTCCAGTCCGCATCACCACTGTCAGGGGAAGGGTGCTCTACGAGCCACAGGCAATCTGTCTTCTTGGAGGTTCTGTTCAAGCTATGACCTCGGTTCGCTTCAGCTTCTGTCTGTCCTCATGAGTTTCAGCTCGCTCTCTTCATCGGCTAAATTAACCATGAAACAAAGCCTTGACTCACATTACCGAAGCCTGAGAGGTACAAGCCCAGCATTATGCATCACTATATCAAAGGCTGTGAGGGCCTAGGAAGAAGTGCAAGGAAGACACCTTGTATTTACATAGCACTTGGGTCATCTAGAAGCTTCCTTTAGCCTGGGACCTTAGAGTGGAGGTTCAAGTGTGTTGTCTGAGGGCACAGAAAATGCCATTGGAAAGTGAGGTATGGAAGCAGGGTTGTTTAAGAAGTAGTGGGATTGGGATGGAAGGGCTTACGTAACAACGGATAGGACGGTGAGACACAGGGCAGGCGGAGTATCCTCAAGTGAAAAAACAAACACAAAAACAAACGAACAAACACGCCAAGAAAATCACCTATAGCTCTATTTGGGGAGATCTGCAAAAACTAAATTCGGGTTAAGAAATATCTGGGAGGGTTTGAATCTGTGACCTTGGGCAAATTGTTCCTTCTTCTGGGTTTCCATTTGTAAAATGTAGGAGCAGAATGAAGCCTTCCTCCTGCACTAGCATGCCATGATGGGAGGTAGAAGAAAAGGCCTTTGAAGCCAACATAATTACTCCTCTGTCCAGGGAAATCTAAACAACAATAACTCCACCAGCCTTCAGCTCTGCTTTTGAATGAGTTCTTTGCTTCCGTCTGAGAGGTATAGTAGTCCATTCCTTGGAGAAAAGTTGAATGTGGGATAGCGGACCATGCCCTTTTCACTCTGGTTTCATTACGTTATTTTGAATTATTACCAATACATAGAACACTGCGTACGAGGTATTAAGATTTTACTGAGCGTCCGCCACGTACCCAAGGCTGCCCGCAGTTGGTCCAGGATAAAGAAAAGCCACGTGTCATGTTCAGGGGCTTCAAGTATCTTAACGTTTTCTCAGACGTTCACGTGTGCCACTTTAAGTCCAGCAGAAAACAAGCTGTTATATTTGCAAAGTCTAATTTTGAAAATAAATACGGCCTCTTGGTATTAATACTAGCAACTGAGGTAGACTGGACTTACTTGTTTCCTCCTATTACTAATACATACTATCTATGTATTATTTATCTTGTTTTTGCCTGCCTGTAAGAAGCCTCACTTTAGCATTTCTAGATCTTGCATTGGCTTGAATTCTGGGTGGATATCCCTAGCTAAAACGCAAATAAAAGTCAATCAAAACTTTCGCCTTTTCGAGCAAATGCATACTTTTACAGTTTGAAGTTCTACTCAAGTGCAATCTATAAATTGTGAAAGAAAACGAAATGAGTCATTTTGGGGGAAACTGCGCTAAGTCCCCTGTATGCACGTTGGATAATGTTTTTTCACATCTGTTGCACACGGATGGTGCCTCAGGTGAATTCCCAGCAACGGAGTATTACCCTTTGGTATGTGCTTATTTTGCAGATGCCAAGTAGATGGTCAGTTATGTCATTTTCCCCAGGTTATTGTGTCTTCCTTGGAAGTTTTCCGAGACAAATCAGTAATCAATTTATCGCAAATGATAATGTTTGCGTAAATATGCCGCGGGTGCAAAACAGAACTTCTCAGGGTCTGTTTCAAATGAGGTCTTTCCAATGCAAATTATTTTTGTCGTGGTCTGAAAGTACTTGTCCTAAACTGTTCCGTGTGAATCTGCTTGTGTGTGCCTTCACTTACATGTGTTTAAACACACAAGAATGATGTAAAGCATGGTATATCTGGGGCACCTGGGTGGCTCAGTTGGTTATGGCCCCTACTCTTCATTTCAGCTCAGGTCATGATCTCACCGTTTATGAGATCGAGTGCTGCCTCGGGCTCTACGCCGACCACAAGGAGCCTGCTTGGGATTCTTTCTCTTCCACTCCCTCCGCCCCTCCCCCGCCCATGTGTGCACATGCTCTCTTTCTCTTCCTCTCAAAAGAAATAAACATTGAAAAATACAGCATGGTATCCGTTAATGGAATTTTCCAGTCACACTATATATTTCTAAGTAGCTTATAAAATGATGCACAAAGAATTAAAGTGGGATAGTCTTATTTGAGAGGTGATATACTGTATGATTACCACGTTTTTCTTTCCAAGGCACTATTTTGGGACCTCAGCTGTTCAGAATTGAGTTGATTATACTCTTCAGTTCATGAAATGTCAA
Organism: Panthera uncia; assembly: GCF_023721935.1. NCBI lineage: Eukaryota > Metazoa > Chordata > Mammalia > Carnivora > Felidae > Panthera > Panthera uncia. Next base: position 92,415,875 of record NC_064808.1, on the reverse strand, counting down.
AGCACCTTTATATCCATTGCTCCGGATACGGCAAATGATTAGGGTGTGAACTGTCCCAGTTTTCCCAGGACTGAAGAGGTTCTCAGGACATGGCACTTGCCATGGGAAAGCCCCCGCAAATGGGGTACCAGTTGGTCATTCTGTGGGTGTTATAATTCCCATTTGTAATGGGGGACACTGAGGCATATAGCAGCAAAGTGCTTTGCTCAGTTTACCCAGCAAACATCCTACTCTCTACATCCCACTCTCACCTAGAATGGTAAGAAAACCAAGGTCATCTTTTGCCTATTTTTGTGTGCTCCCATTCCAAAAGTCCTAGGCTGCGGTACTGTGGGAACTACTGTACCAGACCCTTTGTGGATTTCCTACATTATTCAGGAGGAAAAACATTGCCATTTGTGTTTTAAAGAGTACAATGACAAAGAGACAGACGTTCTAAATATCACAGCTCTTAAGAGCAGAGCAAATCCCAGTGTAAGTTCTGTCTGCCCCTTAAACCTTCTCTTATGACCACCATCTAGGGCACCTAGGTGACTCAGTTGGTCGAGTGCCCTACTTCTGATTTTGGCTTGGGTCACGATCCCAGGGTTGTGAGATCAAGCCCTGCGTCGGGCTCTGCGCAAGAGTGTGAAGCCTGCTTGAGATTCTCCCTCTCTCCCTCTGCCCCTCTCCCAAGTCACGTGCTCTCTCTCTCTCTCTCCCTCAAATATAAAAATAAAAAATAAAAATAAGTTAAAAAAAAAAAAAAGACCACCCACGATCTCCAGTCCTGACTGGGCCGTAGGTGTAATTTCATGAAACAAATCAACTGAAATGAACCCTAAGAAAAAACGACCAGGTGGCCAACTTTGGAACCATAACGTGACACTAGCTAACACTTCCCGAGGGCTTACTGTGCGCTAGGCACTGTGCTTACCGTCTTACATAGATTCGGGCAATTCAGCCCCACAATCATTCCACGCCGTAGTAACCAATGTCCCCATTTGACAGATAAGAAAAATGAGTCTCAGAAAGGTTATGTGACTCATCCGATGTCACACGGCTGATACAAGTTGGAAGCTGGATTTAACTCCAGGCAGTCTGAACCCCAGAACCCGTGCTTTCAGCCATCCACTATATCACTTTTAATAAAAGAGCTAAGCAGCCCAGTCGCCAATGTCCAATCACTCAGACAGTTCTTGGCTAGGGTAGACCTAAGACTAGCCAGGCCACTCATTCCGCAGATGCAATGGACGTGTCCATCCACCTGTTTAGGTCAAAAGGTATGAGGCTTTCTGATCACAGGTATTGAGGGATCTGAAGGAAGAGATTTTAATCTGTTGATTAATTCCAGAGGGAGAGAAATTGCCCTGCCAAGCTGCTGTTATTCCTTCAGTACCTCTATTTCTCGCTCTGAAAAATGTAAACAACACGTCCTGGGCTTCTTTGAGAAATGAACTGGGTAAAATAACGGGAAAGCACTATGCAAACTGTAAAGTGCCTTCTACAATGATCCCATATGTTAAGAAGCTTCCAAAATAGCAATTTCTTCCAATGCCCTTGCAAAGCAAATGAGACACAGCTGCTAGAATGCTCCGCAAAGAGACAGGAATCCAGCTCTTTAAAACATTCAAGGGGGAGAACACATAGCGTAAAATTACCCCAAAGATGAATTTTACAAGAACCACGGAAGTGTCATCAAGTTTTTCCGTGGTTAATTCTAAAAGAGTGCCAGCGTCGCAAAGATCGAACCAGGCAGTTCTTCCACAGAAACCTGGGTAAATACGTGGCTCTAATGACACTTGCACAATAGTTAGAAATATAAATTATACTCACATGAGCAGAGGTAAGGAAGCCAAGTCTACTGGCTCTTCTCAATCTTTTCCAAGGCAAGTCTGTTGGGGGAAAAAAAGGAGGACTTGTTCTAAAACTAAACAAAAGGATGACTTACAAAAAGAAAGAAAGAAAGAAAGAAAGAAAGAAAGAAAGAAAGAAAGAGGAAAGAAAAGAAAAAAGAAAAGCAAAAAGAAAAGAAAAGAGAAGAAAAGAAAAGAAAAAAGAAACAAGGACACTAATACAGGATGAGGTGTTCACGGAATGCCACGGAGCATACAGGGTGATACCACACTTGCCAAGGGGCAGCAATGGTTGAGTTTGTTGAAAGAACTCTAACAAAATGAGCAGTCCCTGTAATCTCAGAACGAGACTGCACCACTAAAAGAAGTGTTCGACGACGAATCGGGGCGGGGGGGGGGGTGGCTGCGATTTGGTGGAAGCTGTTCTGGGGTGGAGGGCTCAGGGATGAGTCACAGAGTCCTGAGATGAAGCAGACGCATGCTGGAAGAAGCCGGGTGGGGTCTCCGCCCGCTTCCTCTTTCTCTTCTGCTCTCCCTCGAGGGATTTCAGGCCTTCTGCCATCAGCCAAAAGGAGCAAGCGAGCTGGCCCTTGAGCATGAGAAACTGCCAGCAAGGTTCACTTGCGGGGCAACGCACAGAAGGTGTAGGCTGCATAATCGAGTCCCGAGATGGGGACGGGGTGGAGGGAGGACTTCCGAGGGACCCTATGCTGTCGCAAGAACGATGAGCACAGAAGCCTGTCTCCCGGTGGAAGAGCCCTAGGTTGTCAGAGAGGCAGGCTAAGCAGATTTTTTAATTCTTTGGAGAAAAACAAAGTCACATTCCCTCTTAGTAAGTTCTAGCTTTCTCAACCCCGTTAGCCATTAAGCTCTGTGTTTCAATTAACATCAGCTTCTCCTGTTCTCAACAGGTCTTTGTAGACCCGGAGGAACCTTTTTTTTTTCCCCCTCCCCTTGAAAAGTCCAAGTCCTTCATAGGGTTTTGCATAGCTATTCTCATATGAAACTCCTGATGGAAAATCAGGCTGTTCTCCTGTCCCTTCCTGAATGAGTACTGCCCATCCCCCACCTAAGTTATAGACAGAAAACAACAACAACAACAACAACAACAACAACAACAATCCATTTTGATGCCCTGGCATCGTTTTTCTTATTTTAGGTGGCCAACTACATGGATGGACTGGAGAGTTCGCATTGTCACATCCTTGGAAAGAAAAACAAAAAACATTTTTTCAAGGGTTAAGAACTGGGGAGGTGACATGTCTATAGTAACTTTTTTTTCTCAAAATGCTTGTATTGATTTCTTTTTTGTTCTGGAATACACTCAGGTGTAAAATATCGTGTTGTACATATTCATCATTTAATGAATTTACTGGATTTACGTAATATTCATGGACGAAATATTATATTTGGAAGCTCTTCTGCCAGCCAAACTGTTCCCCTTCATTCATAAACAGCGCTTCTCCGTGTTGAAACAACTGATTACCATGAACAAAGACAGTGTTACATCTTTAGAATGTTCCAAAAAGCTGTTAAAACTAAGCGACTACCATTTGGTTTTCCTCTTAAAAAGAAAAAAAAAAAAAAAGAAAGAAAATTATTGTTATTGATTTTCCTTTGTTCTGAATAAAATAACCTTTTTTTATTTAAGTTTGTTTATCTTGAGAGAGAGAGAGAGCACGCGCACAAGCAGGGGAGGGGCAGAGAGAGAGGGAGAGAGAAGAATCCCAAGTAGCCTCCGCCCTGCAAAGCAGAGCCCGATGCAGGGCTCTAACTCAAGAACCTGGAGATCACGACCTGAGAGCCAAAATCAAGAGTCGGGTGCTGCTTAACTGTCTGAGCCACCCAGATGCCCCCTGAATAGAAAAATCTTAAAAATTAGGTTGGATTTTCTTTTTTTCCTGTTGCTGGTTTTTTTTTTTTTTTCTTTTTGCCTTTCCTTTGGGAGGGGGGGGGGGGGTGGTCTTTTTTTTTTTTTTTATCAACCAAAACAATGCCAGTTTGAAACACAGCCAGGTTCTAAAGAAACGGTATTATGGTTTTCAGGAATGGGAAGAGCTTTTTCTCTCAAGGGACAAAAGGTGAGATTCTCCTATTGTCTCCAATCTGTGTCAATACCAAAGTGTAAGCCATTTCTACATACACGTTTGGAAGCATAAAGTGAACCCCGTGTTGGACGGCAAAGTACGCGGAGTCTTTGATTCTGAGCCAGCCAGCCACGCGCACTTGAATTTGAGTTGGATTTAGATGAGCAAGTCAATAGTAAAAATAGTAGAAAGAAGAGTGGGACTTAGGAGTCAAATCACACCGTGATCTTCAGGAGGATTTTGCTCTCTTGTGGGCAGCTTATTAGATGGAGTGAGTATTTTAATTTACTTAGCGATTTGCAGACAGCTTGCCCATTGTAGCACTTCATCATGTCTCCCCAATTCAATTTCCTCATCTACGCAATGAAGTTAATACAACTTACTGTGCAGGTCTATCATAAAGACTAAATAAAATGTATAGATCAGATGCTGACTGTAGTGCCTCGAACGTAATGCTGAGTGATTGTTTCTTGTGACGACCCTTCTATGATTCTACTGTTAAACGCTCGTCCTCAATAAAGTACTGTGGGGCTATAGTAACCTTTCGCCACCCTTCCCCTCTGCCGAAAAATGCACAGCTAAGAACAGTCCCCTAATTTTGACAATTTTATTGTACCTTTCTTAAGGAACCTCATCACCTTATACCTACCACATAATTGATTGGACTTCCCATGAGCCATGTGCTGTAATAAGCACTTTACATGGGCAATCCCATTTCACTTTCCCTACAATCCGACGACGTCAATACCATGGTCATTCTTCTTTGGTTCAAACACACTTGGTTCACCGATGTGAAGAACCCCAATAAGTATTTTTTAAACGTGCTTTATTATCATTACAAAATATTTACGCACTGCCTTCTGAATTGAGTTTTGTACATTTCGTTCAACCAAAGCGCTAAGATACAATTTCAATCCTCCAGAAAGTGACTTTTTGTTTTACCCTGGAAAGGAAACGTAATGTAAAGGACCTACTACCTCTTTTGTTTAAAATCCTGTACGTGCTGGGACACCTGAGTGGCTCAGTCGGTTAAGTGTCTGACTTCAGCTCTGGTCATGATCTCCAGGTTCGTGGGTTTAAGCCCCGCGTCGGGCTCTGTGCTGACAGCTCAGAGCCTGGAGCCTGTTTCAGATTCTGTGTCTCCCTCTCTCTGACCCTCCCCCGTTCATGCTCTGTCTCTCTCTGTCTCAAAAATAAATAAACGTTAAAAAAATAATAATAAAAAAATAAAAAATAAATAAATAAACTTTAAAAACAAACGACTTAAAAAGAAATAACTGTAGAAGAATTCCCAAGGAAATTACTCCACCCACACTTACCGTGTAAAAAATGTTATAGGCATTCATCCACACTGAACTGGCAAATAAAAATTTTCTATACAAATACTCCTGATTTTGAATAAATTTGAAGGTTAATAGAGCAATAAAGAATGCCTGCTTAATACTGAGACACTTACCAGGAGAAGAAGGGGCCCCCGTTGAAAAGACATTACATCTCTATTTTAAAACCTCACTCAATTCGGTTCATTTAGGAAAACTCCTAAAATGAAACATTTTATTGCGTACTTTTTATATTGTGTTTGGCTTTGTATTATTTTTTGAATAAATATCGGTAGAGGCATAGATTCGGGTCTTATTTTCTTTTGACTAATTTTTGGTATTTTATGAGATAATAACATTATCTCTTAGCTCTTACTCCTTGGAGAAAAGAACCACTCAAAATGGATTTTGCACAGGGTCTCAACACTCCATCTACCTTTCCCATCAGCATCAGTACCCTAAACATGCCTGTTCCCGTGGATGAAAAGATCTGATTTCTCGGAAGCTAAATCTTCCGCTTGGATGCTCGATGTTATCACCATTTGACGAGCCAACAAAACGGCTTAAGGAGTTCTTTCTATCTGTCCTGAAACATTAATCTGTCCTCTTTTGGATCATTTCCATCAGCGCACAACCATATTGCTGTGTTTTCCAACTCCAAACGCAGACCCCACCACCAAACCCTTAGCTCGACTTCACTTTCCCCACCTGTTTCCACTCCAGGGCTCTGCTTCCTTTTGCAGGAACTTCAAGAGCTGGCTTTGCTCTCCATTTCCAATTCTTCTTCGACCACTCTCTCTTAAGCTACTTAAACCAGGCCTTAACCATCACCACGGCACCCACTATGTTCTCGCCAAGGTCACTGATGATCTCTACTTATGAAATCCGACGGTCAAGTTTCAGCCTTCACCTTCCTGACCACTCATCGGCATTTGACACTATCCTTCACGTTCTTCTACTTGATACACTTCCTTCTCTTGGGTTTTGGGACATCACGCGCCCTACAAATTTTGATGGCCGCCCCTTTTCCATCTCTCCTGTGGTTCCTTTTTTTTTTTTTTTTTTCCTTTTTTATCTCCTCATGTTGGAGATTCCCAGGGTTGAGTCCTTGCCTTTACTACTGTATCTACACTCAATCACTGTTAATCTCATCGAGCCTCACAGCTTTCAGAACCGACACGTTGACAACTCCATCGGTAGTCCAGACCTACTCACCGTATTCTCATAAGCCCCACATGATCGACAACCACTGTGACACTCCCGAGCACGTGTCTCATAGTCACGGCAAACTCACTCTGTCCCCAGCCCGAATCCCAATATCCCCGACAGGGCCCCTCTTCTTGTAACCTTTTACGTCTCATTCGATGGCGATTTCATCTTTCGAGTCTCTCTGGCCAAAACCTTGACTCCTTTTGCTCTAATATTCCACATCCAATCGGTCATGAAACCCTGCTGAACTTTACTTTACTTTTTCAAATATAAATGCGGAATTGAACTACTCACCAACCAGCCCATGGCCCAAAGCCACATCATCTCTGCTTGGGTTACTGGCGCGGTCTCATAACCAGCCTCTTAGCGTCTATCCTTGCCTCACTCAGTCTACCCTAACTACAACACTCAGATCCTTCTTTGAAATCAACACCTTGCGGTGACTCCCATTTGACTCAGATCAAAGCTGACGTCTTTTGCGGTGACCTATAGAGCCCTACTTGTACGGTCTTGACTTTGCTTGTGACCTCTCAGGTCTACCACTGCCTTCCTTTCACACGTTTTGCTTCAGTCCCACTGGCCTCTTCGGTGTTCCATAAGCATGTTAGGCATGCTCCTACCTTTTGGCCTTGTTCCCTCTGCTTCTGACACTCTTCCCCAAGTATATGCTTATTGTCTTACCCGCTCCAGCTTTTGGCTCAAATGGCACCCTTGTTTAAAATTGCAAGCGTGCATACAACTCTCCCCTGATAGCTCCCAAAGTTCTCAACCTCATTACCCTGCGTTCATTTCCTCTTTTCCATAGGAACCACTACCAGGAATACTGATCGATCGACTAATACATCATGTTTACCCTCTGTCTGTCTCTGCTCCCATGCAGGCTCTATAAAGGCAGGAACTGGTGCAGACCTTGGTCATGCCTCTTCCCAGCCATTTAGAATCGTGTTGGAATATAGTCAGTCAGTGGGTGTTAAACTGAATGGAACGAAATTGAACGAAATAGGCTTCCAGGGAGAGAACCTGAATGGATAACATTGTGCCAATAAGTACTCAACTTAAAATAGCTTGATAGAGGATTATTGTCTAGAATCTAATTAGATCATAAGCAAGAGGAGAGGACCCTGGGATACATGGTCCATCTGTTGAGAGAGCGTATGGAGCCAAAAATGACAATATGGGAGGAAATAGAGACATATCTTCCCTCGTTTGCTAGTAAATACTCAGGCGTTATATTTTCAGATGACCAAGAAGTTTGGAATAGACCACAATAATCTGTTCTACAGAGTCATGAATGAGCTGAAATTTTAACTTAAAAAAACAAAAACAAACAACCAAACAAAAAACAGGGGCGCCCAGGTGGCTCAGTTGAGCGTCTGACTCTATTTTGGCTCAGGTCATGATCTCACCGTTTGTGGGATCGAGCTCCACATCAGGCTCTGTGCTGACAGTGTGGAGCCTGCTTGGGATTCTCTCTCTTTCTCTCTCTCTCTCTCTCTCTCTCTCTCTCTCTCTCGGCCCCTCCCCTGCTGGTGCTTTCTCTGTCGCAAAATGAATAATAATAATAAAAAAAACCACACACAATTCTGGCTTCCTTTTTCTAGTATTTATCATAGTTCTATACGGACACTCTGACCCATCCATGTCTGCTTGTGGTTTGTGCCACTGACGGTTATCTAAGTCCCCTTTCACTAAAGCAGTCTCAGAAAAGAGCAGCGGTGCATGGGATATTTACTTTTACCAGTCTTGGCCATCTGATGTTCGCACAGCGTTCGCAGCGTGTGGCCCCTGGACCTTCGGTATTAGCCCCACCTGGGAACTTGTTAGAATTGCCGATTTTAAAGCCCAAGCCACGCCAGATCTACTCATCAGAAACTTTGAGGGGAGTATCCAGGCACTTGCGATTCACTAAGTCATCCAGGTGATGGTCATGCCTACTCAAGCTGGAGAATCACTGAAGAAACAAAATGCGAGAAGTCAGCAGAATCGTTCGTGTACAAGTTTCCAACAGCTTTCCTAGGAAGACAGCATCAGAATACAGATCTCCTCCATTGATAAACGCAGTAAGTTCCTAGGTCATCCAACACCCAACAATGAGTCAGTGGACTTTTCTTGCACTACCCTTGATGAAATACTCTCTCTGGGCACTCTGCCTCAGATTACTGAGAAGGCAGTGGGCTGCTCACATATTCCAGAAACTTGATTTAACGGATTTCACAACGCTCTCAGCTGCTGGATTCCCGGCTCTTCCTGTTAGGATTTATGGACCCAAGCAAACCATTTCTGAACATATCTTCGAGCTGACAATTCCATTTCAACAATAAAGATAATCCAAATGGAATGTGAATTGAGGGGGGTGGGGGGAAACCAGCTATAGAGGATTGTAGGAATTTGCCCCAAAATGACATACCCATTAAAAATACTGATCCCCAAGTAAGTCATCAAGATTCCCTTTGCTCTGATTAAATCAGTCACACAAGGACCGTCAGTTTGCAAGTTATTTATTTAAAGGATAAAACTCCACCTGGTCTGTGAAGGTGAACAGAAATATTGTGTAAGGCTCAATTTGGCTCTCATTGGTCATTCAAAAGTGGACAGAAATCTCATTTTATAGAGAATGTAACAAGTTCAGTGACCTATCTAAGGACACACTGTAATGGACAAAGTCTAGACTGAGTCTCAGATATCTTGGATTTTCTTATACCTGTCAATTCAATATAAGAGCTATGTATGAAGTACCTGCTCTGTGCCAGGACGCGGATTAGGAGATGGGGATATAAAAATTTCTGACACAGGGGCGCCTGGGTGGCTCAGTTGGCTAAGTGTCCGACTTCAGTTCAGGTCACGATCTCACAGTTCATGAGTTCGAGCCCCGCATCGGGCTCTGTGCTCACAGCTCAGAGCCTGGAGCCTGCTTCTGAGTCTGTGTCTCCCTCTCTATCTGCCCCTCTCCCCCTCGTGCTCTGTCTCTGTCTCTCTCTCAAAACTAAATAAATATTTTTAAAAAAATTTCTGACACAGACCCTGCCTTTGCAGAGCTGGATGCAAACTACCCCGTCTCCCTGATCATGTAATACCCACCTTTGTTCTAGAAAAGCAAATGAAATAAACGGTAAAGACACTGATTTCAGCACAAAAGAATCTATAGAAGCAGCGGATTTCATCATGACCTTGCACTGACCACACAACACTCAATCCAGGCACTGTGAGACATCTCGGTGACGAAGAGTTTAAACGTGCCTGGTCATGTCTTGTTCATATTTCATACCCGGAACAAAGCGTGAAAAAAAAAAACTGATAAGCTTGCGGAAAGGCAGTGAAAACTGGAGCTCACGGTCAGAGAAGACTAAAAGCCATCTCTGAGCAAATCACATTTTACAATTAAAAAAATAACGCGACGTTCAGACGTTCCAGACAAAGACATGTTAGAACTGGTAGCTACTCTTTCCATTATTCTCGTCATTATCTGAGTATATGGTTAAGTTTGGAGGGGGTGGGGGGAAGGCCTATATTTTTTCAAAACACTAGCACCTGTGCTTTGATAAATAAATGTTCAGGTTAAGTCAATAAATTTACATGATTTGGAGACAGAAGCTCAGACCTCCACTTCGACACTTACTGTGTTTGCAACTACAGGTAAGATTTAAGAATGGGGAGGGGCGCCTGGGTGGCTCAGTCGGTTAAGCGGCCGACTTCGGCTCAGGTCATGATCTCACGGTCTGTGGGTTTGAGCCCCGCGTCGGGCTCTGTGTTGAAAGCTCAGAGCCTGGAGCCTGTTTCAGATTCTGTGTCTCCCTCTCTCTGCCCCTCCCCCATTCATGCTCTGTCTCTCTCTGTCTCAAAAATAAATAAATGTCAAAAAAAAATTTTAAAGAATGGGGAAAAAAAAAGATTTGGGGATGGGGTTGGAGGTGGAGAAAATAAGAGAACCCAAGACAGGATTCTTTGAGAAAGCTAAAGCTTTTTATAAGGTATAAGAAGCTATATAAACATGAGGCCATATTTATCCATTCAGTCGACACTTTATTAAAGCACCTATAATGAATTCTGAGTGGCATTAGGTCCTGGGGATGCCCAAGTGAATATGCCAAAGTGTTGGTGTTTTTTATTCTATTATTAGAATATCTGGGGAACACCTTCAGAATAGTAACCTCAAATGACCTGATGTATGGAAAAATTGGACGTAAGGGAGCTTTTGAAATGAGTTTGCTTGATTAGAAAAATAAAAAGACTAAGGGGTAAGCTTTCATAACTTTTTAAAAAGTTTACAATGTCATTTTAAGATGAACTTAGGTCAGCCAGTATGAAAGCAAGAAAAGAAGAATTCGCCTCAAGTTCTAGCAGGAGACAACACGGTTTGGGGAAAGGATTAGGAAGAAGGAACTTCTTCTAAAACAGTAGAGCCGGCGATTGAATTCCTCTGCTGTTCTACTCCAAATATTTTGAAAGTGATTAGCTAATTCTCTCTCAGTGGCTTCAAAGAAAGGACTCAATGTGGGGTGCTAGCATAGTCATTTTTGAAGTTCCACTTCTAGAATCCTGTGAATGGTAACTAGGTGGATTAAAAGTCTGTTTTCTTCTTTATCCCTTATTTGGCTGATGTGTCTTGGTCCAGATTTGGAAATTCATAGACATTGCTATGAAATGTATCACAGAGCATGACTCACGATGAAAAGGACAAGTGTGTAAATTGCCTTACCAGTGAAAAATCCTCTGCCTGTCCTCCCCTTCTTTTCTGGAACAAAAAATTCAGTTGTTGTTTTTTTGTTGTTTTTTTTTTCTCTGATTCACATCCTGAGGAAATCAAGTCACAAGATGGCTGTGTTCAATACAAAAAATATCTCCAACCCACTACACTTTGAGAATGTAAGCTCTTTTTTAATCCAGATGTTCATGATCTTTCCAAGGAAGCCTCTTCTTCAGAAGAATTTGGTGCACTTAACGATAGCTAAAAGAGTCGGAATGTCATTCATACCCGGAAGTTACATATTAAGTTCCCTGAGGCTGTAACAGGTCCGCAGAATGTGTTCGCCAATGGCAACCCACCCGTACTGGGTACACTAGGCACTTTTGTAAAGTGATGGTTGGCATTCATTAAATTCTTAGTAGGTAGGAGTTATCAATCTAGATTTTACATGCGTTACTTCATTGAATCGGTTGAATTCAAACTACTCGGTGAGATAAATACTGTTATAGACCCCAATTCCCAGATGAGGGAAATGAGGCTCAAAGAGGTTAATTCACTTGCTCAAGATGATGGAGCAAATCAGACACAGAGATGAGATTCAAACCCAGAGCTGGAGGACACCAGACCTTAAATTGCTGACTACTATCCTCATCTGATCTTTTAAAAAAAATATGATACCCGGGCCCCTGGGCGGCTCAGTCAGTTGAGTGTCCGACTCTTGATTTCGGCTCAGGTCATGATCTCATGGTCTGTGAGTTCGAGCCCTGGGTCAGACTCCACACTGACAGTGCAGCGCCTGCTTGGGATTCTCTCTCCCTCTCTCTCTCTGCCCCTCCCCCACACTCGCTCTCACTCTCTCAAAATAAATAAACCTTAAAAAATTAAAACAAAATAATATCTCTATTATGTACAAGAAAGTGGAATCTCAGTGAAGATAGATAACTTGATCAGGAACACACCGATTACTCATGCTTCTTTGGCCTGAGATTTGAACTCAGGTCAGTTGGACTCCAACATTCACGTTCTAGACACGTAGGTATTAATCCCAAAAGACGAGAAGATAGCCTCACTCACGTTCACCCCATGTAAAGTATTCTTAAATTAATTCAAATAAATAAATGTCAACTCGGTACACAGCACTGCACGTGAGATAGAATATACTGTCCCTGAGCCCAAGAATCTTTAAATTCTTATTGGCAGATGACTGGAATGAGGTCAGTTGCAAAGCACTGCGTCATCATAGGTAAAATGACATCCTATGAATGGAATAAATGGAAAGCAGTGATAAGAGAAGAAAGTTGATGTAGAAAAGCTTCCGAGAGGAGGAATAGAATAAAACTTATGTTGCATGGCCTTGACCCCACTGTCTAGTATCTTCCTGACTCTTTTGGGGGTGGGGGGTGGGGAAGATGCTTTGGAGGCCCTATGGAAAGAAAACACAGTCTTAGCACTTTTTAGAAACAGTCTATTAAAGATACAGCTCATAATCACAGAGCAATGGAAAGGCTGGAGAAGAAGAAAGGAATTTTCTGTGATTATGACTAAAACTACTGGCTATTACTCTGTCTCTTGGCGTGTAGGTTTCCATCGGGTTCCTTCAAATACAAACTATAATAGATATAAAATCACACCCAGACTCATTCTTTGTAAAGAAAAGAAAAAGGGCAGAGGGGAGGGAGAAGAAGCGTCAACCGCAACATTTTCAAGAGATTTTTCATGAGCTCTCTCCAGTCTAATGGAAAAGAAGAAAAACTTTTTTTCTGAATTAATGTTGGAAATGGAGTTTTACTGGATGAATGGATGGACTAGAAGATTGACTGCTTATTTCAACCCCCTTCCTGCAAACCTCTAATTTAATAAAGAATGGGATATTTAAAAGAACCTTTGGGGTGACAAACATGTATTCTCTATTTACATGGTTGTATCTAAGCTGCGTTCAATTTTTCTTCAATCTAACGCATAGACTTCAGTCTTTAATAGGAGTATTTACCGAAACTTCTCTAAGAACATTATCCGAACTGTACTGGGGAGGTACTCAAGATGTTAATGGGCATTACTAAGTAAAACAATCTGATAGTCAAATAGCTCTGGGAAAGCAGAGCTCAAATTCTGCAGCCTTAGAAATGTTAATGTGCATTTTGAATCTCCAGTAGGGACATATTCAGAATTTCTCAACTTGTTTGTTTGACCTAAGTCTACCTTGTTATTTTATGGAACTTGTGTGTTAATATATCACAGACCTAGTGTTCCAAGAGAGGAGCCGTGTTCTCCTTCCTCAAACAAGTTTTGGAAAGACGGCCATCACAAGAATTAGGTCCAGGTAGATCGAACCATGGGTGGAGAGAGAGGACGCGCCACCAAAGACTGGCCATGTCTTTGACCCCATGCCTGGGGGTGACGAGCCTCCACTTCCAGGTTCTGTGGGCTTATCACTGAATGAGAATGAGTGACAAATCTCCAAAGCCTTATTCCGTGCTTCTTGGGGCCACCCTCCCAGCAACATCATAAAGCATTAGTCATTCTTTCCCATAATGATCGGCTCAGAGTTAGCATTGGTGGTAAATGTGGGAGACAAGGCAGGGGTCTCTCTCCACACAATAGCCAAAAGCTCTGGAAAACTGAAGGAGCACACGGAGTAAAGATGGTTACCAGTTTGCCTGAACATACGTTGTCAACTAAATTTTAGTATTTCATCCGTAATCTTTGAGATACAGCTCTTTATTTTTATTTAACTTATTTTTACTTTCTTTAGAGAGACTGCACGTGAGTGGGGGAGAGGGGCCGAGGGACAGAAAGAGAATCTCAAGCAGGCTCCACACTCTGTGTGGCGGATCCCACGACCCTGGGATTGCGACGCCAGCCGAAATCAGGAGTTGGACGCTCAACCCGCTGAGCCGCCCAGGTGCCCCAAGTGCAACTCTTTTAAAATGCCGTCATTATTTACGCCCATTTATTTATTTTTTTAATGTTTTATCTTATTATTTATTTTGAGAGAAAGAGAGTGTACCAGGGAAGGGGAAAAAGAGAGAGAGAATCCCAAGTAGGCTCCACGCTGTCAGTGCAGAGCTCAAGGCAAGTGAGATCATGACCGGAGCTGAAGTCAAGAATCAGTCGCTTAATTGACTGAGCCCATCCAGGCACCCCTATTTATGACCATTTAAAGAGGAGGAAATGGTTGTACTGAAGGGGAAGTTTTACCTCGTAGAGTTCTATAGCTAGAAGGAAATCCTCGGGCAAACCTTGTGTCTACAAAAATGCAGTTCACTTAGTCGACAGAACACCTGATAATCACAACATCTAAGTGACTTAATTCCTAACACATCACATGTCTGGCTGAGTCAAACCGTGTCCCCTGAAGCAGTGTTTCTCTGCTTTATCTTCAGAGTCAGCTACGTATAAAAAGCCACAGTCAGCTGGTTAATACCTTATGCATTTGGCAATGGCATTAACCAAAATCTTTAGCCAGAAAGTAAAATTAATACAACTCTTAACATGAATATAGTATCTTTCCGTGTACCTGTATTTATTTATTTATTTTTCTTTTACATTCATTTATTATTGAGAGACAGAGAGACACAGAGCGTGAGCAGGGGAGGGGTAGAGAGAGGCAGAATTCGAAGCGGGCTCCAGGCTCAGAGCTGTCAGCACAGAGCCCGACGCGGGGCTCGAACTCACGAACTGCGAGATCATGACCTGAGCCGAAGTCAGTCGCTTAACCACCTGAGCCACCCGGGCGTCCCTCATGTAACTGTATTTACACACCTTTTCATATCTTCCAAATAGTCTTGTCAATTAAGAGCTCTCTGTTTTAAAGATAGTCAGGTTTAAAGAATAACTTCAGTTTGTATAGCGCTTTGCAGTTTATACTTTTATTTATGTGCCTTATTTTGTCCTCAGTATAACGATGAGCACGTTCATTTTATGACCGAGAAATCAGCGGTTGAGAAATTATCGCCGAGCTAATTCCTGGCAGAGTGAGATTGAAACTCAGACTCTGATTTCAGATTTAGCACTAACTCCCCGTGAAGTCGATCAATACCCACATTTTTTTAAGGATTTTATTTGTAAGCCCATAGTAATTTCAATCTTTGCTTACTCCTAGCGTATGGTACTATAAAATTAGTACTTCACTGGAAACTTATTTTCCGATTATTTCACGTATCCTTGCCTTTGTTTCTAATGTCTACTTATTTATTTTGAGAGATAGAGAGAGAAAGAGGGAGCAGAGGAGGGGCAGAGAGAAAGAAGGAGAGAGAGGATCCCAAGCAGGCTCCGCACTCAATGCAGAGCCTGATGAGGGGCTCGATCCCATGACTGTGAGATCATGACCCGAGCTGAAATCCAGAGTCGGATGCTTACCCGACTGAGCCACCCAGGCGCCCCCCACGTATCCGTCTTATCTATGCCATTCAGACATAAGCTCTTGGTTATGTTCCGCTTTCAGACATCCCCGGAGCCTCTCATAGGCTGTTCCTACCCCAAAGAACACACCCCCTACCCCCACACCTTACACAACCAAGCCCAATCCTCCTATTCAACACAGTATAGGCCAGGGGCGGCCCTTTCCTACCATTTGGAAATTTTCTCTGGCCTTCTCAACCCCCATGCTTGTTAGGGAAGAGACTGTCCTGTATGTTATGGGCTCCTACAGCACCACTGATGTCCATGGAGGACTCATCCCATGCGTCGCACTGCAAGTGTATATGTTTCCCACTTGACCTTGACCATCTTGGGCTACTTCTCTTCGAATCCCCAGAGCCTAGTACGCAGTAGGCTGTCAATAAGTAATAAATAACTGATCTAATAAATAGATAAAGTACCACAAAACGAATTAGTGCCTTTGAGGAGTTTCCAATCTCCCGGGGGAGGAAAGCCTGTCAACCAACCATGACGAGCAACACGAGGAGCTCTATTTCCCGGTATGGATGGGTCCCACGTGCTCTGGGAGCACAGACAGGAAGGAATTGTGCTGCCCAGGCAACCAGCCCTCAGAGGCAGTGAGGTTGATCAGGGCCTTCAAGAAGAGTAGAAGGTCAGCAGCCGATGAGCGTGGAGCGAGAGGAGGAGGGTGACTGGGTGGCAAATGGGAGGCGACAGCAGGCTTTAGCGGGGCTCTGTTTCATTGGCTATATAGCAACCTCTTCTCTGGGCGAGCTGCCCTCTCTCTCATGGCGCTGAGAGCAGCCACCAGTCATGGTGTCTTGTTTTCCTGGCCCAGGGAACTTCTCAGAAGTCTTATGAATTTCCTCATCCTCCTGGAGAAAGCGGATCGGAGAGAATGAAATTGGCCCGGGGCGAGAGGTGGAGGACAAAGTCGGAGGAAGTGTGTCGTGCAAGGGCTTGAGTCCCTGATTCTGGTAACTTCCAGAGTCTGGTGCAGCCCTGCCCTTCTGGAGTGTGGTTTTGTACCTCAACTAAGTCAAGAACACTTGAACACACAAGAATCCTGATCAACACCAAGACCTTGAAAAAATCTCGCACCACAAGCTCAGAGATAGGTACCAAGTGGCTCCTCTCTATTTTCTTCCTCAGGTGGACCCTTTCCATCCCCTAGTTCCATCTAAGAATAGGCTTAAGCCCCTTTTCCAAAGCCACCCACCCTACTTAAAACCGAGTCTACACTAGAACCCGAACTCTCTTCCCAGAAGTGTTCTTTTTGCCACAGACTACTCCCTTGCCATTTGCTGGCTAATTGGCCTTAAGAGTAGAGGTGATCTTGGGATTCCCATGTGGCAAAAAATAAAATAAACAAATAAAAATGGACAGGGGCGCCTGGGTGGCTCAGTTGGTTAAGCGTCCAACTTCGGCTCAGGTCATGATCTCGCGGTGTGTGAGTCCGAGCCCCGCATCAGGCTCTGTGCTGACAGCTTGCTCAGAGCCTGGAGCCTGCTCCGGATTCTGTCTCCCTCTCTCTCTGCCCCAGCCCTGCTCACACGCTGTCTCTGTCTCTCTCGAAAATAAATAAACATTAAAAAAATGGACAAAGCATTTGTGAGATGGACATAAAGTGATGACATTATTGATTTTTAATTCATTCGACAAATAGCCCCTGATGTGCACCTGCCTCCGCGAGGGGTTGGTAGTTTGAAACAAACAAGGCGTGCTCCTTGACCTCAAGGAGTTCACCAAGGAGACTGAGAAACAGTATGGCTCACCCAGAGCTCACGTGTCCTCAAGTTGGCCATCTGCGAGAATAAGGACTTACTTCTTTCACAATTGCTGATAAGTCCTTTTTGAACCAGTTATGAGCCGAGCAAACATGCCAGCTCATAATTTCATAGCTGCATTTAAATTCATTTTTAATCAAAAATAGTGTCATTCAGCAGGGCCAATTAGATATGGCATTTGGTTTTTTGGAAATGCAAAACATCCTGCAAAGACAATGATTTTCCCCTACTAAATACATGCAAAACAATATGCTATAGGCTCTGAGGTCTGCTGTAAAATAGAAGGTTCAAAGATGTTTTGCCCAAGGCTAGGCAGCACCACAACCCTGAAGGAAACTATTTTCAGGATGGGTAAACTTTTACATATTGTTAAAATGATGAGTTCTAGAGTTTATATTAAATTTCTAGACAGGCACATATGTGCCCAGAGGCAGGTGCCAGGATCACCTTAAGTCACCTTGAGTCCCTTCCAGCTCTGTGATTCTGCAATTGCTTATACTGGATTTCTCCAAGTCTGTGATGGGCTGAAGAGCTATTCCTGTCCTAGTTCTTTTCCTTATATAGGTCAAATCCCATTCCAACGAGAACCATAACAATAACCACCTCGTGGCCTGGTTATTTTAGACAACCTGATAAAATGAGAATCAAGTATGACCTCCAAGCCAGAGCTGGTTGCTACAGCATTTGACCTGAATATTATTTAAGCAAGGAGGAAGCCAGCCTACTAAGTTTTTATCTTCATGGCACTGGGCCACTGCGAAACAGTCAGACTGAAGGTACGGAAAAACTGCCAGTGAGCCCAAACCACAGCACTCGGGAGTCCTGAATCAGTGACTCCATTTGCCTGATAGACACTGGAAACTCAGAACGTCCGGGGACTGGATTCTGTGAGTCTCGGTGTGAGTGCGGTATCCCTCTGTCAACTCCCGCCAAAGAAGGCCCAGGCAACTTGCACATCCTAATTCAGGTCTATAAATAAGCCCTCTTGTCATACTGAGTACCCCCCTCCCCCAAACCTAAGGCTCCTTTCTCCATTCTTTCCCCGTAGTGCTGGATTCATGCTTCTTTTTGCCTATGTTGCCCTTCTTTCTTGGAACGAAGTGCCAGTTTCTTGTCTCTGACACGTTCCTCGGTAAGAACGTGAACTCCCCGAGGGTGGAAATTTGCTTGTTTGGTTCCCAGGGGGATTGAATATTGGGATCTCCTTTCTAGAATGTAAGCTCTACAAAACCATGACATCTCACATCTAGAACAGCGCTGAGCATGTAGTAAATGCTCGATAATTATTTGTTAAGTGAATGCTCTGTGCCTAACACAATTAAGAGTTCCATAAATGCTCGTTGCTTGAACAATCGAGAGAGTGAATAAAAACGTTTCCCTTATAACAGTGAACACTGAAAAATTATGATTTAACATCATACCTCAAATTCTGCCTGGACTCCAGAGCTTTCCAAACTGAAGAAGCTGTGAGTCACTGGGCTTGGAGGGGAGGGGTGTTTGTTTGTGGAGAACTTGTTTCCCGACCTCGATGAATCACATGTATAATCACCCCAACTGCATCCTGTCTGGGGAAGTAACCAAAACCCCTATTTCTGGCCCCGATGGCTTTTTGGTTTTATGAGTAAATGCCACTGGCATGCCATTAAATAAGTGCCCTCAGGAAGCCCTCAGCCAGTGCTGTAACCTACGATAGTCAGGTTACAGAGGAACAGTCTCGTGAGGAGAGCACAGGATGAAGGTAATAACCTATCTCGCCTGGTCCATTAACTCTAGGAGCTAAATGATGACTTGGCCTCCAGGATCTTTTCAAACACCTGTTCCATCTCTTCCCAAATCACAGGTATGACCATGTAATTCTCCCGCGGAAAAACATGCAAGGATTCTCATCATCCACCCAGTAAAGATCGCACGTCTTTTATTTTTCTTTGAGAGAGAGAGAGAGAGGGAGAGAGAGTGCGAGTGGGGAAAAGGGGCAGAGGGAGAGAGAGAATCTTAGCCAAGCTCCCCGTTCAGCACAAAACCTGACGTGGGGCTCGATCGCACGAACTGTGAGATGGTGACCTGAGCCAAAATCAAGAGTCAGACGCTCAACCAACTGTGCCACCCGGGTGCCCCAAGAACAAACTCCTTAACCTACAATTCGAGGCCCCCGAGAATCCGACCCTGACCTGCTTCCCCGCCCCAATCCTCCTCTATACCTGTAGAGGTTCACGTACAAGTCCTACACTTGGCTTGAGGACTTGGTTCTCTCTGCTTGCTCCTAGAATGCCCACTCACTTCCGTTTCCAAATGTCTAAAACCTACACACTCCCAGGTCTCCCAAGATGCGACTTCTTCCACAATTTCTTCAGCGACTGTCTAATCAGGAAAAATGACTTCTCCTTTGAGCGTGCTCAGACTTCATTTATGTTTCCATTCCGTTGCTTCTTTCTAATTTGTATTATAGACACAAAGGTACATGTTCATGGCTCTAATAAATCACTTATCAGAATATCTGAATCTTAGTCCACGTGATACTGCTTAACTCCCAGCAGTGCCTACCCCAGTGGACACCCACATAAAGGTAGGCTGCTTGAGTGGAAAAATGGGAAGTTCGATTGTTTAAATCCTTATCTTCAGCTCGGAATCTTCAGGGAAGATTTGACAAAAGAGTGTCTTACTCTCATCTCTCTTGTTCTATTCTGTACTCCCATTCCAAGAAAACCTAAGATTAAGAAAACCTTGAGTCTCTGCAAACAACTCATTTTATATCAAAGGCAAAGTCTTCCTTCCAGGCTTCCTCTCTCCTAATATCCAGCACCTCATGGCCTACCTCGCTGGTAGATGAAACGAGCTCCTGGGGGGGGAGGCGGGGGGGGGGTGTAATTTTGATAATAAACCGAGTAAAAGCAGAACATAATTAAGAGGGGATTTGCCATTTCAAAAAGCAAACTTTTAAAAAGATAGCATATTCCCCAAACAAAGACGGTTCTGTTCCTGGCTGTTTCAGAATATCCATGCCACAGTGCCAATTTCAGGGCGGGTACATTCCTTCAGTATGGATAAGTGAGAGTTGAGGCAATAAAGCTTAGCTTTGTTTGACTGCGAAGCATTTTTTTTTTTTTTCTCCTTTCTGGTTATTAGTGTTCCTCTGCTTAGGAGAATAGGACCGTAGAAGCAGAACGAGTGCAAAATCACCCAGGCCAAGGTCAGATAAAGAGGGAACGGAATGTCAAGACTATTGCTTCCCCTACTGTTCTTTGGCCATGACCACATCTGGGTGGATGAAAGAGACAGGCAGCCGTGACCACAGCCTGACAGCCGTCTCGGTCACTGCTTCTCTAACAGCGGCCCTCGGGGCAGCGTCCCTTCCCTCTTAGGAGGCCAAGGTCTACCTACACCAGTTAGTGGCCACGGGGCCACGGGGCCACGGACAAATCTGCACCTTCTCCATCAGTTAAATGAGAATAACATCTCTTGCAAAATAACACGGTCAGACTTTATCAACCGTAAAGTGCAGCTCCAATATTAGTTGGTGCAGGAAATTCAAAGATAACTTTTTTTTTTTCATTACCCTCCAACTGGGGTTGGCCAACTTTTTCTGTCAAGGGCCAAAGAGTCAGAATTTCAGGTCTCTGTTGGGGCTCCTAGAATGCCTCGGTAGGAGGCAAGCAGCCACTGACAATACGTAAGTGGGAGCTGTGCTTTGTTCTGATAAAACTTTATTCACAGAAACAGGTGGCAGACTGGATTTGGCCCATGGGCCGTATTTGCAAATCCCTGCCTCACATCTTGGGAGAGAATGAAACTCCAGAGGCAGACACAGGGGCATATCTAAAACCTTTCCAGAATGATATAATCAGTTTTTATGGGCAACTGTCCTGAGACTTTCAGACGTCTCTCTTAAGATACTTTTTGAAACCAGAATTTTCGTTTTGTACATTATCATCACCATCAACCTCATTTTGTGCCCTTATCTAGAAGTATTACTGAGAGGGGCATAAAAGGTCCCCAGTTTTCTACATCTACCACTTGACCACACTCTCTTCTGGGAAAGACAGCTCTGATTATTGTTACAGAAAATATCAATCACACTTGTGGTGAAAGGTCACTACATTTTTTTTAACAAATTGGTCCTTTGAGCAAGATGAATTTTAATGGATTGGTTTATTAACCTAAAGGTTGAACCAGACTGAGAGTAACTGAATGATTTGTTCATAATTAGTATTATTTATAATTATTTTACTTGGGAAAAAAATATCACCTTAAATGTCAGGATGTTTTTTTAATTGCCTCAGATGAGATTCACAATAATTGACTTTGCAAATGTATTTTAAAAAAACTCATTTAAAAATATCTGAAGCTGCCGTGAGTCTGTCTGGAAGAGGTGGATATTGATATTCATTCCTGGGAACGGGGCAGAAATTGATCCATGACTTTTTTTTTTTTTAACCACGTGAATTGTGTATTGTGATCACTTCTGGACTCTAAAATAGCTGAGATGCTGATACAGTTCATTCCTCCTCCTCCCTATGAAGTCTGCTCTCTAAGTGAGTGTCTTGTGTGAATGTCACTGCATGTTTTTGCTCAAATGTGTATTTGCATGTATTTTGTTTTGTAAATTTTTTTTTAACGTTTTTTATTTTCGAGACAGAGAGAGACAGAGCATGAACGGGGGAGGGGCAGAGAGAGAGGGAGACACAGAATCGGAAGCAGGCTCCAGGCTCTGAGCCGTCAGCCCAGAGCCTGACGTGGGGCTCGAACTCATGGACCGCGAGATCGTGACCTGAGCCGAAGTCAGACGCTCAACCGACTGAGCCACCCGGGCGCCCCTGTATTTTGTATTAAAGGAGGAGTA
The DNA here is from genome assembly GCF_023721935.1 of Panthera uncia. NCBI lineage: Eukaryota > Metazoa > Chordata > Mammalia > Carnivora > Felidae > Panthera > Panthera uncia. The sequence goes on along the minus strand of NC_064808.1, from coordinate 92,393,737 downwards.
AGTACCTGCTTGAAAGAAGGAATATATATGTGTGTGTGTGTGTGTGTGTGTGTGTGTGTGTGTGTGCATGCGCGCTTAGGGTTTTAGAAAAATATAGTCTGCATACATATTATGCATCTGTACACATGACTTAGAGAGGATACAAACTTTCTGAAGGTGAGTAGGTATATGGCTTACACTTAGCATCTCTATAAAGATTTAATTTATTAGTCAATTGGCAGAGAAGAAAATAGAATACATTAACACCTGGGAAAGACAATTTTTAAAATAATTAAGGCTATGGGGCGCCTGGGTGGCTCAGTCGGTTAAGCGTCCGACTTCAGCTCAGGTCATGATCTCACGGTTCGTGGGTTCAAGCCCCGCGTCGGGCTCTGTGCTGACAGCTCAGAGCCTGGAGCTTGCTTGGGATTCTGTGTCTCCCTCTCTCTCTGCCCCTCCCCCTCTTGCACTCTGTCTCTCTCTCTCTCTCTCTCTCTCTCAAAAATAAATATACGTTAAAAAAATTAAAAATAAAATAATAAAACAAAATAAAAGGTTGTGAGATACAGGTCGATCACTAGTAAGAAACACGCAGCAGAACAACGATGATGAGCTCTTACAATTCTATGACTCTGTAGAGAGTTACAAACTTGTGGTGAGCTCAAGTATAATCTCATGAGTGCCTCACATCTACATCTGGATGCAGGAAGAAAACGTAATAGCAGCTCCATTTGACGATGGAAAGAGAAGGCTCAATGAAATCAAGGGATTTGCTCATAGTCTACACTGCCTTCCCCATAGAGCACACTGCCTCAGGAACCTAAGGAAAGGGTGAATGCGCCCACAGGTATCAAAGCCAACTACAGCCTTCATAGGTCAACAGAAACAGCCTGCCCCAGAGTGCAGAACCCGACTTCCCATCAGAGACATTTTAGTGAATAAGTAACACGTAGTCTGGAAAGAACATTCCAGGCAGGGAATATGGTGATGGGATTATAAACACAGCCTTCTTATTTGCTTCTTCCAAGTGTAGTCTGATCATGTGCCTGAGACACGTTGTGACATTTACTCGAGCAGCAGTGTTGAGGACACAGACGAATCACTCTTCCAGAGAGGGAAGCAGACACCATCAATCACTATCTGCATGTTTCAGAACTAGAAACGTGTAGCCGAGGCCAGAAAAGAGAACATTGGAAGGTGGCTAAAAGGGAAAGAACACGGAGTTCCCCACTTATCTGCCAAAGAGGTTACTCTAAAAAGTGATATGGAAATTGGGGGTTATGTACTGAGATTTTCCCGCAAATAGTAAACACACATGTCCCTCCAAAGCTCGGCAGGAACATGCCCCGCTGAGCATCGTAAGGGTATCTTAACTGATTAATTATTATTAATGCCATCTTTTATTTAACTAGCAATTATAATCTATTAGGAACATTTATTCACATTATCTTACTTATTCAATCCTCAGAAAAATCCTATAAGGCTCATTAGTAATATATTATTATCTCCCTGTTATAGACAAAGAAAAAGGGGATTCTGACGTCTCCTTGCTTCAGCTAATCTCCCTAAGCTGCACAGTGCGCACTTCTGACTCCTGGTCCGTTACCGACAGCAACTGCAGGAGACTGGAGAGGAGAGGGGGAAAGTCTGAGACATGGGTTCGGAGCAGAGAGAACCTGAGAAGGCCGGCCGACCAGAATTCCTTCCAGTTTAGGGAGTCCCAAGTCCGGAGTGGCTGTGGCTATCTGACACACAACCAGACCGATTAGCTGGACCTTCAGGCACACCTACTCACTTTGAATCTTCTTGCGCCGCTGAGCGCTGGCTTTCAGACTCCCGGCCTCTGAAGTCCTGTGAAGTTTCTGGGCGGCAGAGTTGGAACCAACTTCAAACTAGTTTAAGCCTCTGAGTCAGTTCACAAACCCTCCCTTCTCCGGCCCCGGCCCCGCGGTCAGCCTTTTGCATCACATCCTACAAGCGTTTTTGTTCTTTTGCACCCCTTTGGGGGTTCCTCCCTCTGCCCTTCCTCGGTCTCTCTGCGCTGCCTCCCCCCCCCCCACCCTTAATCTCCCCTGACACCCCGTGTCTACTCCATCCACCCTCCCACCATCAAGGGCTCCGTGCTCCTCACCCCCAGGAGCCCCTCCGGCGTCCTCTCCCGGACACCTACCTGGGCTGTGCCGTCACAGGCCCCTCCTTGGTTCTGTCTGTCTGAGACCGCCGGCCTCTGTCCAGGGCCTGGGAGCCATGAAAGTCTTCAAGCTCTTTGTTACTTTTCCTCCTTAGCTTATAATGCTAGGTCATTAACAACAGACAAGAAAAGATGGCATCAGCTGTGGTTCCCGGCTGCAGCCTCCAGAAGTGTTATCTCAGACCCCAACATTGCAACAAAGAAACCTCACAGTTGGGTCAAGCGCGAAAATCGGAGGACAGGAGGAGAAAACTTCAGCTTCCCAAATTCCACTGCCCTCCGGGGGCTCCCCCTTGTGGGAGATGCGGGGCATGGCAGGCAGGACCCGGCTGGGACCGTGCCTCCGTGGGAGGAGGGCCAGGGAGCCGAGCGCTCGCACCCCAGGGGTGTGGAGTCCGACGCCAGCCACAGCGGGCGAAGGACGGCCTCTGCGGGACGTGCCGGGCTGAGACCCTCCACAATTAATCAGGGGAAGGTTCTGGGGAGACGGAGCCCTCCGTGCCTGGAGGTCTCCGAGTCCAGGTGAGTGTGGCATGAGTCACGGGGCTTGCACAGCCTACGCTCTGCATGGGAAATGGTGGCTGGCAACCGTCTGCCTCCGCCTCGTGCCCAGGTCGCTCACCGGCACAAACGCATCATACAGTCGGACATTCACACTGGGCTGTTCCGCAGAGACAGGCGTGGTCTCTGCCGTCTGAGTAAGGAGAGGAAGGTCCAGTCTCCTGGACTCTGGCCAGCGTGGGCACAGGGCCCTTCGGAGCCCTGGCAATTTACTACTGCTCCCCACCCTGATGGAAACAGACGGTGTGTCCAAACAGTATCTTTCTCCAGAGCGATAGAGTCTCATTCATTCTCCCTTCCCCGGGCAGGCAGGTGGGAAATCAAACGCATTTACTCTTTCTGCAAGTAGACTCCAGAGGCTCGTGCAATTGAGGAAGGAAGGCGTCCCGTGCACTAGAAAAACCACCAGGGGAGCGAAGAAGGCCCCGCGTTTCCTGACTGCCTCCTGTCCCATGTGTCTAGACTATGCTCTGTCTCTGGAGAGAAGACACTGACCTTCCTCAGTGCAGGGCAATGAGCTGAACCATTAAGTTGTATTGATTGACCCCCCACCCCCCACCCAAGCCGCGAGGACAGTGTGCTGGGTATGACACAGATAGAGAGTCCCAGACGGAGCCTGCAGGAGAGAATTCATCATTATGTCGAACGCAGGGGAAACAACCAATGGTCTGTTGGGATGCTCTTTATTTCCCAGAACGGATAGTGACTGAATAAAGAAACTTCGCAGAATGACAACCGTGCTTTGGCCAGAGTTCCCCACACGGGTGGTGATACATTATCTCATTTCATTGCCACACCAGTTCTGAGACCTTGGTTGTGAAGTTAGGTTATCTCCATTTCATAGATGAAGAAACTGACGTCAAGAGTGGTTAAATGACTGTGGAGGCAGCGGCAGAGACAAGGAGCAAACCTAAGTCTATTTAAGCCTGGAGCTCTTCTCGCCCTAGCACATCGCCTCAGCGACCCTTCTAGCTGTCCTGGCAAGGGAACTCTGGCCAAGGGGTCAACATAAAACGTCTCCTGTCGGTTTCAGCAAAGCGAATCTCAAGCCAGTTCCCACTGACCTCTGTTAAATTCTACGATCTCCCTGATGTTCGTAGCAGCTCTGTACTGGGTCACACAGAAGACCGAGCTTGGGATAAAATCAGAAAACTCCATGTTTTAAAAGCCATAGCTTCATGGGGGCGCCTGGGTGGCTCAGTTGGTTAAACGTCTGACTCTTAATTTCGGCTCAGGTCATGATGCTCCAGTCGTGAGACTGAGCCCCATGTCAGGCTCCACACGGAGCCTGGAACCTGCTTGAGATTCTCTCTCTCCCTCCACTTCTGCCCCTCCCCCGCTCATAAGCATGCAGCTCCCTCCCTCTCTCCCTCTCAAAATAAATAAACTTTACAAATAAAATGATAATAAAATAATTAAAAAAAAAAAAACAGGGGCGCCTGGGTGGCTCAGTTGGTTGAGGGCCCGACTTTGGCTCAGGTCATGATCTCACAGTTTGTGGGTTCAAACCCCATGTCGGGCTCTGTGCTGACAGCTCGGAGACTGGAGCCTGCTTCTGATTCTGTCTCCCCCTCTCTCTCTCCTCCCCTGCCTGCGCTGTCTCTGTGTCTCAAAAATAAGTAAACATTAGGGGCGCCTGGGCAGCTCAGTCGGTTAAGCGGCCGACTTCGGCTCAGGTCATGACCTCGCGGTCCGTGAGTTCGAGCCCCGCGTCAGGCTCTGTGCTGACAGCTCAGAGCCTGGAGCCTGTTTCGGATTCTGTGTCTCCCTCTCTCTGACCCTCCCCTGTTCATTCTCTGTCTCTCCCTGTCTCAAAAATAAATAAAACGTTAAAAAAAAATAAGTAAACATTAAAAAAAAATGAATAAAAACCATAGCTTCTTCATGGGCTCTCCGTCCATAAGCAATACAGACACTACAGGTGTAAAAACAAAACAGACACCCTAGGCCAAAGGAGCTATGTGTCACCAAAATGATGATGATAAGTTGATTCATGACATGGTTCCCGACCACAGATTCAAGAAATATCTCTCAGACCTATATTGGGCTCTGGGCTAAATATGAAAAAGGCAACCGGCCCTGAAGACACTTAAACTTCGGTATATCAACTCGGGTCAAGTATAAAACAGCAGTAAGGATTTGGAGAATTCAAGCGGCAAAAGCAAACAAACAAACATCTCTTCCGCGCAGATGGATCTAAAACTGAGGATCTTTGGTAACAGGGATGCTGCGAAGGCTAGAATACGAGTCCGGACATTCTGCTCCAGAAGAAGAATCAGGGGGTTTAGCACGTGAAGGATGCTGCGTCAGGTACTGGAGAACAAACAGGACGATGGATTGGGGTGAAACACTTGCTCCTCTCTGGGCTGGGCAGAGCATCCCATTCTGACCCCACACCAGACACAATGCAATACGCTGGAAAGACAGCAACCCAGGTATAGAAGGGACCGGAAATCATGTCCCGAGGAATTCGGAACCCTGGAAACGTTCGGGCAGATGCAGATGAAACTCCATATAGAAAATAATGACTGTCTCCAAATACCCAAAGGACTCTCAGATAGAAAAGGGATGGGATTTTGCTCTGCCGAGCATCAGGGCATAGATTGGAACCAATGGGGAGCAGCCTCAGAGAGAATGCTATTTTATTCACTAGAATAAAAATATTCTGCTAGCTCAACCCAAAATTGGAAAGACCACTTCCCATCTGGAGAAGGCTAGGAGGGCTCTGTCATCGGAAGTTCTTTCGGTCAAGGAGAGACGCCCATGCGCACAGACCTACTGGAATGAAATCACCCTTCGGGATCCCTCTATGGGGCCTATGAACAACACGAGGCCCAAAAGGAGAAGTTGGATGGAGAATCCCATGAACCCTTCACACAGAGCATTCAGCTCCCATTGAGGGATTTCATGGTCTAATATGCTCATCAAAGATCACCTAAGCCCATAGTGTGCCTGCTGCCTTTTCCTCTCTTACCCTCGAACACGATTGTTTATTTTACTCTCTCAGGTAATTCCAGTATTTAATTAAGTGGACCATTTAAATGCCCTTCGGCATCGCAGACAACCCAAAGGAAAAGGTAAAACTCCTCGACTCTGTTCAGTTTAAGGAGGATCTCGGGTTTTATTTATTTTTTTTTTTTATGATTTTTTTTTTTTACATTTTTATTTTATTTTTGAAAGACAGAGCACAAGTGGGGGAAGAGCAGAGAGAGAATGAGACCCAGAATCAGAAGCAGGCTCCAGGCTCTGAGCTGTCAGCACAGAGCCCGATGCGGGGCTCGAACTCACAAACTGTGAGATCATGACCTGAGCCGAAGTCGGGCGGTTAACCGACTGAGCCACCCAGGCGCTCCAGAGGATCTCGGGTTTTAAAAAGAGATGTTTAGAAGCTGTCTTGTTGAATACTCCCACCCCTCATCTCTGAATTCAGGTGAGTCAATTGAGCATGGCCCGATCTCTGTCCGAATGCCGAGCTCCAGAGCTAATTCCGTCACAGGCCACTCTAATGGAGAAGTAAGCAAAACGTACGCACGCAAGATGCATCAGCAAGAAGGGGAAACAAAGGAAAAGAAAAGTGACACCTGTAGGAGGAAGAAAGGACCTAAAATGAATCGGGATTTTATAAAGTCAGAATTATAGTCAACTTTCAAAATACCACCTCTCGTCGGGCCAGGCATTCGGACACATTAGCGGTGAAAGTGCAGGTGAAATTGTGTGTGACACTACCTTTTGCATGGGCGTGCAAGCCTTCCGGTGCATGTCGGGGAGGTGGAGGAACAGGGGCAGGAGGAATGAACAAGGTAAAGATGGTCGATGAGGAGGAAACGGTATGGAGCTCTGAGGTGCTGGCAGGTGGCTGGTGCTTGAATTGTTTGCATGGTGCGACCCCGCGGCAGGGCGGTAAAAGCGAGTAGAAACCCGGCGAGGGTGGCAGACGAAAGAAACGGTGTGTTAAAGAACGGGTCTCTGATTCAGTAGAGGGGACAGAGGGCATTAAGTGGACAAGGGAAAAGACACAAAGCTTAGTGATGAAGGGAAAGGGAGAAACGTGAGATCACTAAGGGAAATTGAGAGGCAGGAAGAAGTGAAGAGAGAGCCTCTAGGGAGTTCAAGGCCTCTGGGCTCTTTCCAAGACCATCTAGGGGTCTCAAGAGATGGTAAGAGATGGGGGTAAACGATGGGGGCAAAGGAAGACCCTAGGCATTGAAAGATGTGAGTGGACAAAGGCAGAGAGGAAGCTGGACTCATCACGGGAGTTAGTTTCTCCGTTCCTAACTGGCTCATTCCTTCCTAGCTTCGGAGCTCAGCACCTTCCCGGCTGGAGAGGATTGTTAATTCATCAGAAAAATCCGAATCCATCCAGTGTTGACTCATCACCTTCTATATGCTCAGCTATGCCACAGAAATAGAAATCAAAATGGTACTAAAGAATCATGCTATGAAACGTCCCACGGTAAGCTGAATTATTATTAGTCAATTAACAGGCCTTTATTTAGTAAGTCCTATGGGCTGACGACTGTGGTAAGCCCTAGGAATATAGTCAGGACTAGCAGGCGAGCCCTCATGGAGCACACAAATAATGAGGAAGGAGGAGAGGGCAGCCAAGTGTAAAAATGACTGCAGAGAATTCTAGAGCGCTGTGGAGAAAAATAACATACAAAACTGGGTTCCCAGTTTCTAACCATTTTTTTATAGAAAAGGGGTGTGAGAATAGGGAATCAGGAGTAATCAGTCCGTAGGAAGTATCCCCAGTCAACTCCCCAGGGTCCAGAGGAGGGTTGTCGATGCTGAGCCCAGCTGGGGATCACTGGTATAACTGGTGGGGAGCCAGCCTGGGCAAGAAGACTGGCCCTGCCCCTCAGGAAAAACAGGCTCATAATGGAAGGAGAAAGCCTGTTACTCAAGATCTTTCCCTCCAGATCACGCTCGCCCTGCCCTATCTGACCAGTTCAGTTGGTGTGGCCACCACCCGTGGCTAAGTGAAAAAACGGTCCCTAAGGAGCCTCTCTGATTTCCTGAACTTTCTGTCCATCTTGCTCTTCTACTTGGGTTCACAGATAAGCCCAGCTCTTCTCATCCACCCTAAACGTCCGTTTCAGGGAAGCATTTGCATTTCCTTGGCACACGTACAGTGTGCTGAGTTCTTTTAGGCCAGGCCAATTACAACAAGCCCTAAAATTGCCGAGCCAAGTGGTTTCTTCAGGGATCTGCTTACATTCCCTCCCTGGAAAGGGCAGGGGGCCCACTTTGTACAGTCTGCACACAAAAAGGGCACGTTCTGCTTTTAAGGCGGAGTAGGCATGGGATGCTTTTACCAAAGAGAGGACGAGGCACAACCAATCTGCCCTTTGTTTTTACTCGCTTGATAGGGTCGCATGCTATTTAAAATGGGCAAGATGGGCTCAGGGTCGGCTCCCTTGAAGACTGTCTTGAGGAAGGGCTAGAGAAGATTTCAGTGTAGACCCCACGGGACCTCAAGCGGGCAAAACAATTTGTGTCAATACCTTCTCACAACATTGCAATTACATTTTTGTAATCCCATTCCACAGGGAATTGCCCCAAAGTTGTGGTTGTTGGGGTTGGTGTTTCTGATTTGGAGACTGTTACATGATGACTTTTCAATAAGTTCACCTCCTGGTTTATTTTCTATTATGCTAATATCAGAATGCGTAACATTCCCTAAGTCTCCCTAGCTAAGAGAAGGACATTGAGGGATATCTTAATGGGAGCATGTCAAGTTGGAGAGGAAAATCTGAGGTGTTCGCACGGGCCAAGATGACCCACGTGTGTCCAGAGATACCTAGAGCAGGCATTCAGTACCGAACTTCCTTACCCAGAGAGAAACTAAAGGGTTCTGAGGTCAAACCTGCCATTTCTGATTCGGAAGACAAAGGAATCAGGAGGGCAAATCTCAGTTGCAGATGGATAAATACATTCTAGGAACCTAAGCTGGCTTCAATGCCCTTCTCAAAAAGCCTGGCATTGTGAGCACGAGTGTTAATGCTGGCTGGCACCCTCCAAGGAGTGAACGTCCCTGGGATCCCCAGCTCTGCTTCACCCAGAAGCTCTCCGGCAGTTTCCGGCCCCCCTGGGGACCAGCAGTTGGAAATAACCACAACCCCATGCTCTGGAGGAGATTTTCCAAACTGAAGTTTCCCTGACCCGACTACAGGGATGCTTAGTTTTCCTATATCAACTAATGAAGAGTAGACATGAGCATTTTCGACCCAGGAAAGAAAGGCCATCTTAGGCTAAAAGCGGCTTTCGATGTGGAAAACCAAAGGGGGTATGAGGAGAGTCTGGTTTCTTTAATTAAGAAGACAGCTGGACCCTCATGAGCTGTTCATCCTCAGGGGATTTCATAGGTCCTTGGCCAGAGACCAACATGGGTCACAGAAAGAGGCACCCTCCCCCCGGCCTTTCTGTTAAAGTAAGAGCTTTAGTCATGTGGGTTTTGCTTATCCAAAGAATATTCTTTCTTGCCCTGAAGTCAGCATAAAAGAATGTGCTGCCAGGTTATCTGAGAGGCCCACAGGGAGATGCCAGTGTGACAAGCCCACGGGTCCCATGCCACAGTCTTTAACTGTGAAGGCCAACAAGACGCCATTTTCACTGCACCTCCCAAGGCCTACTGTCTTCAGGCGGCACAACAGCAACGAACAAAGAACTTAATTGTAAGTCGTTCCCCATTTCACTGTGAAAAAGCCAAAGAAATCCGGTAGCAGGGCCCTGGATGTATGAGTAGGGAAATGGGTGACAAGAAACCGAGGGTGGGAAGAATTTAAAACACCACAAGCTACCCAATACTGTTGTTTGCGCGGGATATTGCCGTGGTATTCTCTGCTAAATTTTTCCCCGCCCAATGCTTTGTGGAATTCTCCCCATTTCTGTGTGTAGAGAGCCCCAATAACTCTTCAAAAAGCAAGCCAAGCGTTAGCTAGCATCACCGTTAAGAGTGGGGGCAGAGCAGTGGCAATGGGACCCACACAATGGCATCACCCGTCATGGAAATGCAGACCTATGTCCAACACCCTATTTCTGACCTTGCCTCACCCTCTGTCAAGGCCGTATTCCACCCATAATGATAGGTTATGGGGATAAGTCTGCACAGCTAACAACAAGCCACTGCTGATGCCTCTTTTTTCCTCGGCAAGGAAAGTGTAGAAAGTCCACTTACTCCCACTGGCCACTGGACAAGTGCCCAGCGGCTCCCTGGGGACATCAGCTAGTGACTGTGTCACAGTTCATCCTTCCTTTGGCCAAGCCCTCCCTCGCAGCTGCTGAGCCGCCAAGCTCTGACCACTCATTCTCCACGTCTTCTTGCATTAATCCCTTTCTTTTCTTCCCGCTGCAATTGTCCTTTTTCTCTGTCTGGCTTTTGCTACCTCTTCCCATTGGTTTCCCAGGAATCCTGTCTCCCCACATGTAATCCATTTCACATGTGACTCTCAGTTGAGTCTTCCTGACGCCCCTCTTCTGTTCCAAAAACTCCTGATGAAAGTCTCTTGCCTACTGGTCTCTGCCCAAACACAGGGCTTTTGCATTGCCTCCCGATCAAAGTCCAACAAATAAACGGACAGCTTTGTCCACAAAGATTAACTTCTCCAGCGACTCACAGGTCACTCCGTAAGTAAAGGACCGAGACCCAGAAAACTGCTCCCACTTCATGGAGCCCAGGCACTGGAGGTGAACTGCACATGCGCTGTCCAAATGGGTTTCTCTCCTCTTTATGCTCTTTGTCCCAGTCAGGAAGCCCTTTCTGACATCTTCCCTGAATTATCCCTCAGGTTCTGGAATGTGCTATCTTCAACTGTTGTTTTTAAAAATTTTTTTTTTTGCGTTTTTATTCATTTTTGAGACAGAGAGAGACAGAGCATGAGTGGGGGAGGGTCAGAGAGAGGGAGACACAGAATCCGAAACAGGCTCCGGGCTCTGAGCTGTCAGCACAGGGGCCCGATGCGGGGCTCGAACTCAACGGACCGCGAGATCGTGACCTGAGCCGAAGTCGGCGCTCAACCGACTGAGCCACCCAGGCACCCCTCAACTGTTGTTTTAATAGCGAGTTCCACTCACGGAAACGAGACTAGCAAAGAAAAAAAAAAAAAAAAAAAAAAAGGAACGAGTGACTCCCAAGGAAAACACCAAAGAAGGGCAACATAGGAAATGGGGGAAGGAGCCGAAAGGTAAGCGAACAGATGTTTGTGACTCTTGTGCGTGTAACACCCTGCATCTTAGGCCCTTAATCATCTACAGGCTATTATCCTGGATTGTGAGGGGTATCCCTCTGCTGTCCTTATGCTTCCGTTACTCAGAACAAGTATTTATCACATATCATCACAATTAGACTCTACTAATAATCCGTGAGGATAGCAACGGTTTAATCGAGGAACGTGCCCACGGAAATAGGGCAGATACCAGAGCAGTGCGTGAAGACTAAAGAAAGCAACTTGGAGAATGAGGCGCAGAAAAATGGGTCATGTTACCCATCATTACAATATTGCCATTTCTGAGGCTTGACGCGACCATGGCTACCGGTGGGCGTTACCTCTTCACAGCGAGGGGCGGAACACCCCATACATATCACACACACTTCTGAGGATCCCAATTCTAGAGTTTCTTATCACGTGTCGATGATCAACATAAAGGAAACTCCCTTCATAGACAGCCTACAATAATCATTCCCCAATCCTCAGAAGATGTATGGACTATAGTCATTATAGCTTAGGGAGGTCAAGACCGAACTCATTTTTAAAACGAAAAGAAAGATAAAAGAAAACAGGAAGCAAGCAAACAAATTCTGGAGGACAACTTATAATTTGCCTGATTACCCCCAACACATTGCCCGAGTGGGAGGTTCTTAAAATCTAACCTGGGGGCACCTGGGTGGCTCAGTCGGTTAAGCGGCCGACTTCGGCTCAGGTCATGATCTCGCGGTCCGTGAGTTCGAGCCCCGCGTCGGGCTCTGTGCTGACAGCTCAGAGCCTGGAGCCTGCTTTGCATTCTGTGTGTGTGTCTCTCTCTCTGCTCCTCCTCCACTCATGCTCTGTCTCTCTCGCTCTCAAAAATAAATAAACATAAAAAATTTTTTTAAATAAAAATAGATCTAACCTGCATTTCTCTAGTTGTTTTTTGCTTGTTTTACCACTGATTGCTCATAGCCTCTTTGCAAACAGAAATACAGCCCCTCCCAGTTGGCCATTTGGCTTAGGTAACAGAGCTGTTCTTTTTTTTTTTTTATTTTTATTATTAAAAAAAATTTTTTTAATGTTTATTTTAGAGAGACAGAGAGAAAGAGACAGAGAGAGAGAGAGAGAGAGAGAGAGCAAGAGAGAGAGAGCGTGGGTGGGGGAGGGCCAGAGAGAGAGGGGGACAGAGAATCCAAAGCAGGCTCTGGGCTCTATCAGCACAGAGCCCGATGCGGGGCTCGAACTCACGAACCGTGAGATCATGACCTGAGCCAAAGTCAGACACTTCACCAAATGAGCCACCCAGGCGCCCCAGTAACAGAGCTGTTCTAAAGGTCATGATTAACATTTCTGTCCCCCAAAAGGGTCACCGGGCTTGGCTCCATAAGAATGCTATATAGGTCACACCTCTCAAGCTAAGGGAGGCCAGGTAGGCGAATACAGATGCTTTCATTACCACCGGTTCTTTCTACTGAGAAAAAAATGAAAGCAGGATCCGTGCCTCCTCTTCAACCGGCACAGACTGCTGCAGAGTCAGGTACCTGGAGTTCATTCTATCCCCTCGTGTCCAGCAGGAGAGACACGAGCCCAGAGCAGTGCAGTCAGTCCCCGAACCGGGGCCACGAGCCCCCGGAAGGAACCCTCTGCCCCAGCCCTCATCCAGTGTTTGCCGCGCAATACCACGTTATTTCCTGGGGGGGAGGGGAGGGTCCCTAGTTTCTTCTCTTATCAAACACAACGTTACTCTTGATTTAAAAAAAAAAAAAAGGCACAAAGGGGAACAGTGGAAAACAGAATGACTTCGGAAGGCCAAGCGGCTGTCTGCATTTTGCCAGAACCAGACGTTGCCTCCCCGTGGGCCCCCCAGGGGCGGCCAGCACTCCGGAGGGTGGTGATTCCCCAGGGAGCCAGGCGTGAAGTGGCCCTAGGACACCCATGTCTGGGAGAGACGCCTTGAGAGCCACAAGGAAGGAGCCGGGGCAGAGAGCCACCCAATCTGCGTCCAGAATTTCCAGTGCAGGTTGCTTAGCGGCTCCAAGCTCGGTTTTCTCACCTGTAAAATGGGGCTGGTAAGACGATGGAGCTCACAGGATTGCTGGGAAGCTTTGACGGAATGGGATGCAACCCTTAGCACAATGCCTGGCACATAAGGAGTGGCCATTTAACTGTCTCTTTGGTACTAGTCATCTCTGGGGGCGCAGTGGCAAGGAGGGACAGTGGGAAAGACGGCTCAGGGGAGGAGACCAAGGCCATCCCCACGGCCCTGCCGATGACCCCTCTGGGCAAGGGTGCGGAACGTTTCTCCCGTTCATCCAGGTCGCGGCTCGCTCCCAGATAGGGAGCAACAGGGCGGCACAAGAAAGGCCGCCTCCCACGAGACAGGCACCGCGCTGAGCCGTGCCTGGATCCAAAGGAGACGTCTCTGTCCAGCATTTCGCAGGGCTCTTCGGAGCCAGCTCCTGGGGCGCACACAAAGACCCATTCAGGATGGCTGCAGTTCGGAAAGCAAGCAGATGAGCCGGGGGGCTCAGGAAGGGGTGGAGAAGAGCCCAGAGCCTGGCACCAGCCCCACGGGGGCCCGCCTCGGGCAAGCGCGCGTGGAGGGCTCAGGTCCGCAGCCACGGAGGCGGCGCTCTTTGTTTGCCCTCAGATTCCTTTCTCTGGTGGTGGTCCGGGGCCTCGAGGACACCAGCTGGCATGGCTGGGACTGAATGACCTCCCTGGCGGAGGCTGGGAACCCCCACCCCACGATGCCAGCGTAATAAGCAGGGAGGGTATCCGGTGGATACAGGCCATTACGCACTGGCCTGCCGTTTCCGAAAGCACTCCTTTCTGGGAAAAAAATGCCTCTCCCGGGTTCCCACCCAGAGGTCCTAGCTGCAGCGCTGTCGTAAGAAACAAGAAGCTACGTAAGTATACAGTAGCTGCCCGTTACTCCCAGGACCTGGGAGGTGGCTCCACACTCGTCAGCCTCAGTCTTCCCATCTGTACAATGGGGCCTGGTGCTATAATCTTTCAGAATGCAACAAGCAGCTGCTGTGAGAGTTGCTAGGTGGCTGTCTGTTTCTTTTCTCTGACCCGACAGTCAGGCTCCAGCCCTAGCCTTCCTCCAGGCAGCCTCCTGGACGGCATGGCCTTGCGGGCGGTCCTCAGATACGCCAGACGTGATGGGTCACGGGCATGCCAGCTCTGGGGGGCCCTGAACGATGGGGCAGAGAGGCTGCTTGAAGGATCATGACCCTTGACTGCAGAGGGCAATGAGATTCCTTCCTTTACCTTTTCCCTCCTAAATCCACGAGAGGCTGTCCCAATGAGGTGACGAGTCCAACACGGGACAGAGAACCGAGCCCCCTGTGGCCACCAGGATTGTAAGGCATTTCCTATGGGACAACAGCATTTCCCAGAGGACTCGACTCGGAATGACAGGAAGGATCTTCTATGATCTAAAGATGTTTCTACATCAGTTAATTCAGCTGCCCGCCTTTCCTGGAATGCACTAACTGCATTCATTCCCCTAGACATCTCCCACCCGGTGGTAAAACTCAGTATAAACACTACTTCTTCCAGGAAGCCTTCCCTGGCTGCAGAGTTGCAGTTAGTGTCCCTTCATCACACACCCACAACACCCCAGGTACACATCTCTCTCGGCATTGAAGAAATGGCATTGAAATCATCTATCTGTCTCAGTCTTCTCTGTGCTCAGAGAAGCACAGCTTAACCCCGGCTTCCAGTATGCTGCTGGCACAATGTAAGAGTTCAATAAATGTTTACTTAACTAAATGGATGTGTCTCTCTCTTTAGCCTAGTTGCTGGGATAAACCCTCATTTGTATTTTTATCCAAGTATCCTGCAAACTTTGCTGTCAGGAAGTTCAATCTCAGACCCAACTGCGCACATGCCTTACTACCTTTGTTTCTTTTTTGTTTTTAAGTTTATTTATTTATTTTGAGAGAAAGAGAGTGAGCTCGGGAGAGCAGGGGTGGAGCGGAGAGAGAAAATTCCAAGCAGGCCCTGCACAGTCAGCGCAGAGCCCGACGCGGGACTCGAACTCATGAGCCGTTAAGATCATGGCCTGCGCTGACTAAGCCCACCCAGGTGCCCCATCTTGCTACTTTTTCTAACCTCATGAGACCACAATGGCTTACATCCTCATTCTTATCACAATAATAGTAGAAATCACTGTTATCACTCATCATTTCTTTCTACCGGGTCAGTTTCATTTTTTCCAGGCTTACATCGGGAATGAGCGCTCAGAATCTCAGACCCGACAGTTTTTACTTTTAACAGACAAACGGAAAAGGACTTTCTACAAGTTTTCGGGAAGCACCTACTATATGCCAGGCTCTGTATGATGGAAAATAGACGAATACCTACATCCTGCATTGAGAGATTTTCAACCTAGAAGAGGAAATCGTGGGGTCACTTAATTTAGCTAATGCAAAGCAACACCCTACTTGCTTTGGGGTCCCTCGGTTAGAATGACGAAGTTTTGAAAACATGGAAAAGTTCGGAGTGCTTAAAACACAAACAAAGTTTCAAAGTCCTGAGCAGCTGGTGAAAAACCTAGTGGCCCAATCAGGGAGCGTGCTGGGGACATGCTGGAGAGAGCCCATTAAAGGATAAGTGCCATGTGTATATTGACACTGAGAAAAAAAAATTCATTTGCATTTTCACTGCGGGGGCAGAGGCTGGCCTCCACTGACCTGCTGGAGGGGCTAGTCGCCAACCCCCAGAACTGGCAGGCTCCCTCCTTTCTGGCCAAGGAGCTCAGGGTCTGCGTGACTTGAGGCAAGTCATGTGGGGACATTTGGGATTCTGATCTAGCGAGCCAGTGGAGGCAGCACAGATAAGACCAGGACAGAAATCTGGCAGCCTAAGTAACGTCAGCTTGGGCTGAGATTTTGGCTCCGGCTCCCGTGGGGGGCCTGGGGCTGGAGACCGGGAAGGCTGCGCTTGGAGCTGGTGACAGCAGGTGGCGCAGGAGAGCAGAAACCCTGCGTTGGTCCTGCGTCGGTGGGGCCCGCAGGAAAGCCTGGTATTTATTCCTTCTGCCCCGGGAAGAGAGGCACGAGGGCCAAGAACGGCAAAGGAGACCAGGCTCTCCGCAAAGTGCCGAAAAAGGCAAATTTCCCAGACGGAGCGTAGAGCCAGATATGGGCGTTTCGCAGGTAAAGTAAAGCCAAGGTAGGTCCACAGAAGTCTAGGTCAAATCCTTGGATGGCCAGCACTTTGAGGAAATGCGCAAAGAAAAGGAAAGAGAAAAACAACGTACGATATTCACTTCAGGGACAAGATGAACACTCCTAGAGTTGAAAGGTTCCAACCACTCAGAACTCTTAGCTGCTCTGCAAAGTAGAATTCCCCAAATAGCCTCCCCCCGCCCCGCCCCCACCAACAAAATGAAAAACAACGACAACCACAATCACAACCACTTATTCTGGCTGGTAAAGCCCTGGAAAGCAGCATTTTTTTCTTAAGTTTATTTATTTTGAGGGGGGAGGGGCAGAGAGAGGGAGAGAGAAAGACTCTCAAGCACTGAGCCCAGTGTGGGGCTGGAACCCATGAACCATGAGATCCTGACCTGAGTAGAAATCAAGAGTCAGACACTTAACTGACTGAGCCACCCAGGTGACCCTGGAAAGGAGCTTTTTTTTTTTTTTTAAACAAAAGGGAAGTTTATTTACATCCCAAAGCTACTCAGAGAAGCCACCTTTTTGATGTTCTTATCTCTGGGCCAGCACACCTCTGAATCAGTCGTGGGAAGAGGGCAGCCAGAAAGTTTCCTTTCCACATACACCCCAGCCTCCCCAGCTTCTGCGCCCTGAAGGGCAGAAAGCATGGTCCTACTTATCTATGTACACAGAGCCGTAAGTTGCAGAACTTTAAGCAGGCGAGGACCATAAGCACGGGGATAAAGAATCACACACAAGACACGGGACAACCTCTCCTCCAAAAGATAACATTCGAAGGCAATAGACTGCTGAGTTGTGCAGTAGAGAATTCACTTCACACACTTAAGCAGTGTGGGTTGGCTTGAGGATAAATCTTAGAGAATTTAACAAATTGGACTTATTTTTTTCCTTTTGGTTTACTTTCATGGTGTGACTTCTCTTGTGGGGAAACAATCCTAGATACTTATGGTCCGATGTATAAATCAGTTCTCTGTGTTTACTTAAGTACCTATACATACATGCAGATTTTGTCTTGCTTGAAAAACTGTGGAAACATTTGATGTGTTTGTTTTTTCTTTTCTTTTTTTTTTTTTTGATGTTTATTTATTTTTGACAGAGAGAGAGAGACAGAACATGAGCGGGGGAGGGGCAGAGAGAGAGGGAGACACAGAATCCGAAGCAGGCTCCAGGCTCTGAGCTGTCAGCCCAGAGCCCGACGCGGGGCTCGAACTCACAGACTGCGAGATCATGACCTGAGCTGAAGTCGGCCGCTCAACCGACTGAGCCACCCAGGCGCCCTGATGTGTTTGTTTTCAACCTTCTGAAAAACCGGGGTCTGTTCAACTAGGTCCGCTGTTGGCTGCATGGCTCAGCATGAGTCTGGGGTCTGTCCCATGCCTGCAACTTGATGGGACCCACATCACAGGTATCTCAACAACGGAAAGGAGAAGAGAGAGGGGAATCAGGCTCCAATCAAGGTCCAGGAAGGCACAGGGCAAGGAGGGACGAATTGCCCTTGGGTGGGACCAGGAGGGCTTCATGGAAGTGGATCCTGGTCTGTTTCATCCCTGTTTGCCTTTGGACATGTTTTGTTCTGCCTGGAAAACCCTTCCTCAACTCCCACCATCTTCCTTCTCTGGGTTAATTTCTGGTCTTCAAGAATCCACACTGATCTCACCGGATGCCCTCGCTGACCAGCACCTTGCCCCTGTGGTGTCCTCAGAAGTCCTGTGCAAACCTCATTCAAGGGCACCGCACAGAAATGATGTTACCTCCCCCCCAACCTCACCCTAATATTCACCCACCACTTCGTAGACTCCTCCTTTTCTGCTTGTTAATGTTCTCCCAGATCCCTCTCTGTGCAACTTCCTCCAAGCAGAGTCGCCAGTTGCAAACAGAATGCCCAATTAAATTAGAATTTTAGACAAACAACAAATCATGTTTTCGTGTAAGTGTAACCCCAACCTTGTCTCACTCCTGAGACCGCAGACTTCACGCCTCGTCCCCACCCCTGTGCCCTGGGAGGGGCGAGGGCATTCAAAGTTGCAGGTACACTTTCTCAGCCCTGACCTCTCGCCCCGACCCTCCAAGAAGAAAAGGGGGTACGCCTTGCACACACTTCTAGCATGCTGGAAGAGTAATCTAAGGTCAGTTTCAGATCCATTTCGTGCTTTTACTCCCATATTAGGTGTATTATTCAACAGAAACGAAGTGCCTCAGTTCAATATGAAAACACTTGCTCAATTATTTTTAAATAGGAGGGTTATCACTTACTTTTCATTGAAATGCGGCTTAATGAATTGCATGAACTGTATGACTATGACACTTTGAAATCTGTTAGATCCATGTTTAATTTCCTATGGTGGCAGGCTGGATGCGGTGACATTTACCTTCTCAGTTCCCGTTGGCTCTTTCAACCTTTTCTCTCCTGGAAGAAGCAAGGAGATCCAGCTGGCAAGGCAAGAAGCTGCAGAAACACATCCAGTCTCGTCAGACGGTGTCCATCACTGTGAGACATCCTCGAATTTAACTTGCCCTCTTTATTTCACGTAGCAAATGGAACTGTAAAAATGAAAATAGCAACATCTTGGATTCTTCTAACAGATTCCTTCCACCCAAGATTAACATGCCTGCCACTTATATCCCGTCTGAAAAACTGGACAAAAAAAATTGCAACAAGGATCATTTACAGCTGTGGTTGCCCTTTTTCACGTCATGACACACACAGTAAATTATGGCAATTGCATGGGGGGCGGGGATAAGGTGGAAAGAATTCAGGAGGCTCTGTTTGAGACTTAGTGAGAAAATTAATTAAAAGTCGTTAATTATGTTTAAAATGATAAAATGTTATGGAAGGTATTAAATATGGGCTTTTTAAAACACCTTCCAGTAAAATAAATCACTTTCTATTAAACAACACCTAATACCTGATTTTTAAGATGTAAAGATTAAAATCACAGATGCTTCCTATGTCATTAGAAAAAATATAAAATATACGAGCAAATCAAATTAAAAAAAAAAAAGCCTAACATTTTACACTGCAGGCAATGCAGAGAATATCACTGATGCCAAACAAATCAAGGCTAAAATGTAATTGAACTAATACTAGGACTTTTTTCTTTTTTTTTTAAGATACCAGTACATTGTAACAGGTAAATCTGGGAAGTGGATTGTTCGTAGCTGCCCCAGTATCAGGCACTCAAAAAGTCATTACAGGAGTCCGGAATATTATGGATGAAGCCATACAGTGAGTGTTCAAATAGAACTGAAGATGTCTAAATGCTATCAAAATTGCTTTTCCATATTTTTACCACTCTGCGAAACTTACCACCATCTTGGGAAATCCCTGTAAACTACCCCAGCCTCTGCAGGCCTGCCTTAGCGCCCCCTGGAAGCTCTGCCTTCCGATTCTGGTCCATTCCTAGCCCACTGTTGGTGTAACAAACACACCCAGAATGAACGGGGGGGGGGGGGGGGGGAAGGGGGGGGAGGCGGGGGAGGTGCCTGAGTGGCGCAGTCTGTTAAAACATCCGACTCTTGGTCTTGGCTCATGTCATGATCTCACGGTTTGTGAGTTCAAGCTTCGCATCAGGCTCTGCATGGATGGTGTGGAGCCTGCTTGGGATTCTGTCTCTCCTCTCTGCCCCTCGCCTGCTGGTGCTCACTCATGCGCTCTCTCTCTCTATATATATACACACGTGTATATATACACACACATATATATATATACACATGTATATATATATATATATACACATATATACACAATGTGTGTATATATATATTCTTTGTTTTTTTAATGAATGGGCACCAAAGAAGAGAACTATTTTTATCTCCGAATTAAACGAAAATCTTCCCGAGACATCAAAGACTACGGAACACTGAGGTTAAGCACCCACAGAGAACTCAGGGACTGCACTCCTTCCCTAGCCAGCCTCCGTGTGTGGACAGGACCAGACCAGTGCCCCCATTCCAACCAAGCACGTGTCTGGACCCACTGTGGAGCCCAAGCCCTGGGATGAGCACCGGAAGGCAGAGAAAGATGCAAAACCTCTGCTCCTCTTTACGAGCTCCTGACAGGATGGAGAGCGGGCCCAGGGATGCAGGGGAATCTCTGGTTTACCTGAATCACGTCCACGAGGAGGTTCAATGATTCTTCAGATTCAGCGGCTCTCTGCCAGCCACCCTCCGTTTCGGCGACAATCAGACACATGATCGTACGGAGGACCTGGCTGCCTTTCTCCTGAATAATTCTCCTGCCTCCCAGAGCGTGCCTAAAGTTTGACTCTTGAAAGTGTTTCTCTCCTACTGAAAAGGATGCCACTTTTCCCTTCTCACTCGCAGCTACCCCAGATGGTTTCGGAGCTTGGAAAGAAGGGCACACTACCACCAGTCACCATGAGTGACTGTATTCCTACATGCCTGGAATGCAAAACCCAGAGGATTAGAAAGCTGGGTTGAAAATGAACCTGACAGGTTTGTGGGGTTTTTTTTTTGGGGGGGGGGGTAGGTTTTTCTCTATTCATCCCACTTCCTAGGACGCCACAGGGTGTCCTCAAGCAGAGGACTTACTGAAACCGTCAGCCAAGCCCGTGCCCCTCCAGCACCTGTCTCCTTCAGTCCCGTCCCTGGAAGGATCACAGTACTCAGCCACATGGTTTTCTCCATTCTGTCATGGATGGCACACCCACCAGGGAGCCCCGTCTGAGCGCCCAGCAGCACAAAATTAACTAATGTGCATAAATTAGCACCAAATGTCTACTCTGTGGAGAAATGCCAAAACCGTTCTTTCCCGCAACAGATAACTGACCACTCCCCAGTCCCCATCAGCCTCTTTTCTTTAGCAACGCCCTGCACCTTGCCCCATCTTGTGTTCAGTTTTATGGTTTATCAGATGATTCCAAATCCATTTCCTTACTGGACCTCTGACATTTAGGCAGCCAGCGATGCAGAGGTTTTATTTCCATTATATCAATGAAAAAAAAATAATAAAGCTCAATGACCAGCCCAAGCCATGCAGCTAAAAGGTAAAGGGGCGGCTGTCAAAACAAGGTCTTCTGACTCAGAATCCAATATGCTTTTCAAAACACCAGAGACTATGAGAGACACATTCAAGAGGACGGATGTCGGGGCGCCTGGGTGGCTTAGTCGGTTAAGCGTCCGACTTCAGCTCAGGTCATGATCTTGCATTTCATGGGTTCGAGCCCCGCGTCGGGCTCTGCGCTGACAGCTCGGAGCCTGGAGCCTGCTTCGGATTCTGTGTCTCCCTCTCTCTCTGCCCCTCCCTCACTTGCACTCTGTGTCTGTCCCTCAAAAATAAATAAACATTAAAAAAGAATAATAAGGGGCGGGGCTAATGTTGAAGCTGTCAACCTCCAGCTCACAGCCCACATTCGCCAGATGTCTCTGATAAAAGTCGCCTAAGCATCTGAGTCACCTTTCTGCGCAGTTGATTCTAAGATACACAGACACACTTGTATACGTATAAAATGTATGGCCACCCCAGTATTGAAAACTCCTTGCCACATTTACCCTCCACGGGTAAATTTACTTCCCCACGAAGCGGAAGCCCCGTATCTATTGGCTGAGTGAATAAATTAAAGCTTATCTTTCTCATCCCTTTCTGCGTCTCCAAATGGCCCTTCTACCGCAGCCAGTGCCATCCCCCGGCCGCCCCGCCAACCACGCTGGAGCCGAAGGAGGCCCGATGCAACCAAATGGATCAGAACCAGACAGAAACCAAACAGTTCCTCTTCTCCTGGAGCACGGTCTACAAATTCTGGCTGCAGAGACGACTGGGGTAAATGTTCTAATCCTTTGGGACCGTTATAATCCTTTGAAAGAGCTATTCGGATCTCACTTTATAAACGGAGAGGTAGAAGCTCAGAGGAATTAAATCATTAGCCACTGATTACAGAGCTGGTAGGTGGCGGGGGCAGAATTTGAACTCAGTTCTGGCTGTTACACTTACCATTGTATAGCTAGTGTCCAGGGTGGCAACTGGCCTCCTGGCGCTTGAAGGTGCTGGTACGTTCCGCCTGGGGACCTCTGTACTGGCTGTTTACCGGGCCCAGCAGGCTCTTCTCCAGATATCTGCGGCACGATGCGAGCTCCCCACATCTCCTCCGAGGCTCTGCTCGTTGTTTACCTACTTAGTGAGCCCTGCCCTCATCACCCTAAATTGCAGCCCATGCCTCCCCCCACCAACTCCATCATTCTGGATCCCCCTTTGAACATTCCTCTTTGTAGCATATCATAAAAATCTGGTTATGTATTATGTTCATAAGTTATTTTCTAAGTTAGCTTTGCTATGGTACAGATTTGAGGTTTTTTAAATTTTTATTTAATTTTTTAAATGTTTTTATTTATTTTTGAGAGATAGAGAGACAGCACACGGGCTGGGGAGGGGCAGAGAGAGAGAGGGAGACACAGAATCGGAAGCAAGCTCCAGGCTCTGAGCTGTCAGCACAGAGCCCGATGCGGGGCTCGAACTTGTGAACCACAAGATCATGACCTGAGCTGAAGTCGGACGCTCTACCAACTAAGCCACCCAGGCGCCCTGGATTTTTGTCTTTTTAAATTCATTGAGGTATCCTACACACTAAGAATACCACCAGGAACATATAGCACGTTGGGCATCGTAAATATTTGCCAGATTAAAGGAATAAACGAACGGTGAGCGCTTAGTATTTGTCAAATGAGTGAAGAGTCAAGATACCCCACTTTCTCTAAGCTATCCCACGAGTAGATTCCATTTATGATATGCCTCCTGTATGCTAGGCCCAGAGACCTAACTGATCTTATTAAATCAGCTCTCAAATCCTTTGGAAGAGAGAATCAAATCCCCTATTACAGATGAAGATATACAGGCTCACAGAGATTAACTAATTAGCCAAAGATCACACGACTGGTCAGTGCCAGAGGCAGAATTTGAACTCGGTTCCACCCAACCCTCAAAGCTTGGGTTCTTTTATCCCACTGCTACTTCTCAATGCCACCACACGGTAAGAGCCACCTAGAATCATGCGGCCTCTATAAATGGAGCACTGCCCCATGTGAAATAGGTAAGTCCTAATCATTCATAGTTAATATTATCTTCCCATTAGACTCAGGTCAGACTCAAAAGCATCCCATTACCTGAGATGAGGTAGATTGTATTTCCTCTACTGTTCTAGAGCCAGGCAGCAATGCCTGTCGCTGAAGCAAGCCTGGAAATTTGCATTTCCAATCGCTCAGGAATTTAATCAGTATCGTGGCCTGAATCAGGGGCGCTGCAAATACAGCTGATGTCACCAGAGCTTAATTAGTTGGAAGGAGAACAAAGTTTGTACAGTCGGGATATGTCTCCACCGGTATAAAGGTGAAGAGTCGCGGGGGTTTGTGCAAGAGGAAAGAAACCAACTTAAAATCTAGATTCTGTGGTGAAACACTTAAAAAAAAAAAGTTACCTGGGAAAGGTTTTTAAACCTGTAATATCACTTAAATAAATATATGAAGGTAACAAAATGCCAATGTCAACCATTTTCATGGGTCTCTTGAGGTGTAATTTACACATCCTAGCATTCACCCATTATAACTGTACAATTCAATGGTGACTTGTAAATGTATAGAATTGGGCAACTGTCACCGCAATCCAGTTTAAAACATTTCAATTTAAAACATTAAAACTTCCCAAAATTGCCTCAAGCCTGTCTGCAGTCAGTGTCTGCTCCTACCCCCACCCCCCATCCCAGGCAACCACTACTCTGATTACTGTACCTATAAATTACCTTTCCTAGACATTTCATATAAATGGAATCGTACATGATGAGTACTTTTGCGTCTGTCTGCTCTCACTTAGCATGTTTCTGAGGTTCATCTGTGCGGGAGAATGCACTAGCATTCCATTTCTCTGAATCGTTCGTTGAATAGTAGCTCATTGTATGGACACATCCCATTTTGTCTATCCACCAATTCATGGACATTCGGGTTGTTTGCACTTTTTGGCTATTCATAAACGCTCCTGGGAACATTCATGCATACGTCTTGATGTAGACACGGAATTCATTTCTCCCTGGGCAAATCCCCAGCAGTGAAATTGATGAAAGTCATATAGTGAGTTTCCATTTAACATGTGAAGAAACTGCCACCCTGTTTTCCAAAGTGGCTGTTCCATTGTACATTCCCACCTGCAACCCATGTGACTTTGAGGGCAACAACTGACTCTGAAATTATCTTGGACGGTGGCATTGAAAGTCCTCAACTTTTTATGTTTGATCCTTGAACTGTAACCTTGAGTGAAAACTGGGAAATAACAACATCACATTGTAGACCAAGAGAAGGAATGACGGGAAATTGACTGAAATAAATGAGGTTTAGATAAGAGAAGGGATTTGTAGCAAGCAAGTATTCTCAGGGATAGTATTTTCAGATTTCATTTGCTGGGAAATTAAATCAACCAATTAAATAACTCTCCAGAAAGATCAGTTACATTTGCCACATAGATTGCTCATTTACCCAATGTACCCTGAGATTTATATAACAAAGACATTCGTTGATTCTCCCTCTCTGTGTCTTTTTTTTTTTTTTTAAATCTTCCTATCCTGGAGGGAAGGAGCATTTTGTGGGCTTTCTCTAGTTTTAGTATTTATTAGTCAAACTGGATTGAACCCGCTCGTGTACGGGAAACTCCAAGTTGCTTCATCTTTTGTGTGATCTTCTAAACACGAAAAAACCCCCAAGATACATATCACTGAAAGATGACCCAGCCAACTTTCAAGCTGCAAATTTAGCTTGGGAATAAATTGAGGCTCCCTGTTGTACAATTCATGGGTTCATTCATTTCCTCTGGAAAACAGGAATATGTTCTGACTCCGGATACCAAGAGTAGTAGGACATGGGCTGCGCCTTCAAGGGAGTGATAGACGTGTCAACAAATTCTGCAGTGGGGTGTCACAAGTGCTGTCGTCCAAGTTAATACAGATGGGAGGGAGGTAGCAGGTGCCACAAAGTTGGGAGTATTAGGTAAGTCATCATGGAAGAGGTCTTCATCAGTTCTTATGTTAAAGATGAGTAGATATTTGCCAGAGAGCCAGGGGTAGGGTGAGGGGAGGTCACTCCAGTGAGATGCTAGAACGCGAGCAGAGGCCTGGGGCTGTGGCACAGCCGAGTGTGTTCAGAGAACCGCAAAAGCTTCCGCCTGCAAGCGGCATCTGAGTGGGGGAGGCAGGAGACAAGGCTGGCGAGAGCCCCACTTGTCTTAGTAAAGAGACTAAGTTATCCTCTAGGAAATAGGCACCTACTGTAGGATGTTATGAAGGACCTGACACTATCAGATCTGAATTTTTTTTAGTGTATATTGATTATAGTAAAGAGGATAACCAGGAGACCAATTAAGAGACTACTGTAAGCAGCCACGCTGAGCATACGAACTAAGGCGGCAGCGAGAGAAGGAATAAGAAGGCCTAGGAGATGAAGTATGTCAAGAGGGTACCGTCTACAGCAGTGGTTTAGTGTCGGATCACCATGATCTGAGGTCCGTGATAGAACGCACTTCCTGGGTCCTGTTGGCATGATTTACAGGACTGGACGTGGGGCTAGGAATCTCGCTTGTATAAACACTCTGGGTGATTCCACTGCAGGCTGACTGGGGATACCTCCCTGGCAAGTGTATGGACTGGCCGTACGGAGGAGCCTTGTGGAGAACCACTGATTCTAGAGCGACCACTGGAAACAGTGCAACCAGGGGGTGGTTCCTGGAGTAAACAGACTGGTAAGTGTTGGGTGAAAGACTTTTGCCACTGGTCTCTGCTCAACTGGGCCCTCACCTTGGTCTGGCTAACTTTGAGAAAGAAACCTGCACTTCAAAGCAAACCAAACTAAAATGAGTCAACACAGGCAACTAGATTTAATCAAAGTCTGCTGGCTCATGTAGAAGATGCCAATGAGGCTAACTCATATTCATCTAAAAGGAATTTTATCTATCCCACCATGAAGGTAGATAAGCTCACATTTCTATGAATCAGCTCCTGGTACAAAAATTTCTACTCTGGGGCGCCTGGGTGGCTCAGTCGGTTGAGTGTCTGACTTCGGCCCAGGTCATGATCCCACGCTTTGTGGGTTCGAGTCCCATGTCAGGCTCTGTGCTGACAGCTCAGAGCCTGGAGCCTGCTTCAGATTCTGCATCTCCCTCTCTCTCTCTTGCCCTCTCCCACTCTGTCTCTCTGTCTCCCCCAAATAAATAAACATTAAAAAATATTTCTATTCTGCCTTTGAGTAGTATTCTGTCTCTTTCCCTCATCTATCTGTCTGTGAGAGAGATCTCAGTGTTCTCTTTTATACCATAAATTCCAAAAGAAGAGAAACCGTATTCGTCAAGAATCATTTCGTCTTGGCGTGCCTGTAGAAAACAGGCGCGAAAGAAATGCTTTGTGTTGATGAAGCTGCAAATATGTAGATGTTTTATTTGCATATTGCTATAAGATGCTGAATATATAATTTGCGTATTATGCCAATCTAAGAGAGTGGGGACTGCACTGCATTTTGTTTTGCACAAATATCTTTAAGTGCAAAACACACCAGAGTAATAAATTAAACATTTTAATTAAGTGCTGTGGCACCCTATTAGTACACTTCACTGTTACATGGTTAAGTGCACCACATAACATCCTTATTAAACTTCTACATTTACGCCAATCCTAATAAAACTTGGCGAGTCTAGGGGCGCCTGGGTGACTCTGTCAGCTAAGCGTCCAACTTCGTCTCAGGTCATGATGTCGCGGTCCGTGAGTTTAAGCCCCACGTCGGGCTCTGTGCTGACAGCTAGGTCGGTAGCTGTTTCACGCTAGGACGGTACTAAGTGCTTCACCTGAAAGATTTCGCCGAAGGTGCACAATGACCCTAAGCAGTTGACATGATTCTTGGCCCCATTTTACAGAGAAGAAAACCAGTGCTTCAAACAGTGAAGCAGACAAGGTCAAGGCCACGGGGCAAGCAATTAAGGAGCAGGGATTTTAACTTCAGTCTGAGTGGGCTCTTCAAGTGAATGCATATTGTTTCCCAAGGTTTTATTCTATGGAAGCGATAGGAGAAATGGACTTGATGTGATGGCAAATGAAGACCAAACCTGGAGCGGGAAAAAAAATCCCACGTCACAATGGGTTGCTCTGGAATCACCAGCTGGGCGTTTACTGCACCTCTCTTCCAGGGGTGTGATGGTCAGTGATTGACATGCCGTTCTCCATCAAGGAAGAAGCCCCCGATCTGTAGCATCTGCAGATTTCCCTGGTATGAATACTCTCACCAACCTACCATTACTAAAGGTAGAGTTGGGAAGAGGTTAGGGGTGCATTGTGTCTGTTCCCCTCTAAAACCCAGGTTTCCCGTGATCTCTGGACAAGCCCTGGAAACCTTGGACCAAGGAGAAGATACGTGTCGTGTTTTGTGGGAGGCCCCGCTATGGGGGAGAGGGTGGTGCTCCGCCGTCTACACCCCAGTGGTGGAATCCAAGTACCATTGGGCTATTTTTAATTAAAAAGTGATGACAGCTGAATATATTCCCTGACTCTGCAGCTAATAGCTTCCTGACCTAGACCTCACTCGCTAGACCCACTCCTGAAACCAGACTGCACGAGTCCCTATGGGGCTTCTATTATTGGCTGGCCGTCTCAACAGATGCAGGTCTAACCAAATCCATGTCTAATATAAGCATGCAAATGGGGAGATAAGAGGGAAAACGCTTAAGTGCTGAATCACAATTCACCGAGGGAGGAGTGGGTATAAGCAGCTGTCTGGGAGGACACCAGAGGTCATTATCACGGAGTTCCGCAGAAGCACAAGAAATTCTGTCCAGCCATCATTTATAGCTGTTATCTTTTACCTATTCATGTCTCACATTCAAAATATTTGATCGGCTGTCCTGTTAACAAAAGGCCGTGTGCGTGTTGCTTCAAGCATGGTTTTCCCAGTCAGACGTATCTGGAGCGTTTAATCTGCTTCTGTTGCCATTTAATCCTTGCTATTATTACGCCCATCTTACAGCCGAGGAAACCGAGTCACAGAGGCGTAAGCGGTAGTTTCTGAACCAAAACCAAGATAGGCCTAATTCCAGGGCCTTAACCCCTTACCAAGAGAGTTTAAACTGTTCCTTCCATCCACTCTCCTCTTCCTGCTTCAACATTCACGCTCGTCTCTTCTCCTGAGAGTTTGCCAGTGAGGTTACCTCAAACCGGAAGGACGCTGCCTCTCTCTCCCTCCGCTCCTTCAACTTATCCAAACTGTAGCCATTCTTGAAGGCCCTAATCAAGTCCCAACTTTCCCGGAGTGTTTTCTTGGGTGATTCTAACGCAGGTAGCGGTCCCGCTCATCTTATACTTCCCGGCCGTATAAAATTGGCGTTTATTTTGCCTTGCCTCAGCTGCTCCCCGTTACATAACTTGTTTGGCTTCTTTTCTGGCCTAAAATGTAAATCGTCATGGGCAGAAGCCATGTGTGGACCTCACAAGGCTGAGCTCTAGCTAGATGCTCACTTTTTAAAAACGGATTAACAACACCGTATCCAGAGGTGTGCTGATAGAACGAAGCTCTGAGAGTTCTAGAATTGAAAGGAAGATTTGACATTTGGGGGAAGCCCTGAGCCAGGCATAGGACATACATGATTTTATTTAAACCTGTATGGCTGATACTGTGCCTTCCAGTTTACAGATTTTTTAAAAAACGCCCGGAGCATTCTCGTTACGAAATTTGCTACAACCACGTTGCTTGACAGCAATCAAGCTACACCTTAAAACCAGACCAGGCTCACTGCCAAGTCCATACCGTGCTGCCCTGTAGGTCATCACGTCCATCCCGATGCCTCTGTGAGCCAATTCACCCTCCCCAAACTCCAGGAGATGGCTATTGTCCCCGACTCGGAAAGTAAGTCCGAAGCCTTACTTTGTTAAGTCAGGAGGATGGTGGAAACTTTTGTGTTGTCAGTAGGAAGGTGGAAAACAGCCGGTCACCATTTCCTAGACAAGCATCCCCCTCGGACCAGAAAATTCCTCTGACGACACCTCAGTGTCATTTTCTCGAGTACAAGATAGAGCCGCCGTGCCTCAGAGAGTGAATGAAGGTTGTCCTAACCGCCAGGCTTTCCTACCCAGACAGAACTAGAACTTTCCGCAGGGAATAGGAGTGAGAGCCACCGGCAGGACTGGATAACCGTGGACAGGTGCTCCTGGATCAGATTCATGCCACAGCCAGCCGTGAGGGCAAAGAAGCGAAGTTCATGGAGGAAAGAATGATGTTGAGAACCAACGCACCTTCCCAGTTACCTGCCATCGCCACTTGCGGGATATGGGGTGGGCGAGTGCGGAAAGGAGGCAAGTAAGCCACGGCAGCTACTGATTTGGGGACACCGTGGATTGGCAGGCAGCCCCCCTGGCCCAGCACCTGGGGAATAAGGGCAGCTGCCCAGGACACATAAAAACACAGTGGAGACCGGAGGAGAGGAGCCTTCTGAATGAGAACCCAGCGGCAAAGCAAGACATTGCCAAGTGCCACACTGAACACAGGAAAGCTTTCCTGGGCCCTGGATGTGAAGGTCACGAACAACGAAAGCGGAAGCCCGGAGGGAAAGTAACGCGGACACTGACGCCTGCACTAGCCCAGTGAAACGCCTTCTGCAGTTCTTACGGGAAGCCAAAGAAACAACAGTCCGGGAGTGGCCCGTCCT
This sequence comes from Panthera uncia, assembly GCF_023721935.1. Classification (NCBI taxonomy): domain Eukaryota; kingdom Metazoa; phylum Chordata; class Mammalia; order Carnivora; family Felidae; genus Panthera; species Panthera uncia. Next base: position 92,363,956 of record NC_064808.1, on the reverse strand, counting down.
CTGTCCTCCGCGCCACACCTCCTTCCCCATCTGCATGTTGGGTCAGGAAGGACAGTGGTGGGCCCGGCTCCCTGCAAGGGATCAGGACGGTACATCTCAGAACAAAGCCTGTGCTGTTCACCTGCAGAACAAAGTTCGCCCTTAATGAGATGTGTGTTGGGGGGGGGGGGGGGGGGGGGGAGGGGGGGGGGTGGGGGCGCCGACAGGAATGTTGTTCCTTCATTCCATTAAAAAGGGATTATGGGCTGACTGACCAGGTAAGCAGTGTGATCTGTGAACAGAAACTGGGCCTTTGGAAGCGGGACTGTGGTTTAAACAAAAGCCTTAAGAGACACAATCAGCAACTGTTCACTGCAGCAGGGTGGCAAAGCGTGATGTCTGTGTTTGTGCGTGCGTGCAAGGGCGTGTGCAATATTTTCTGCTGTTGCTAAGACGGTTTCCCCCCCTCGCTGGCCTCTCGCCCAATCAAAAGGTAGCTGCTCCTCATTGGCTGCCTGGCTTTATCGAATGACCATGACGAGCTGGGGTTGAGCCCACCTCATTGGTTTATTCCTATGGCCCATTGTCAGGGGAGAGCAAATCAGACACCTAATCAATATTTTGTGAAGTGGCACTAGACTCCTGGCTAAATTTGCATTAAATTCCTCCCTGTCTGTGCCTTTGCACTCAGATAGCATCATATTAACTTCGGAGGTAGAGAGCGAGGCAAACAATCAAACACTGCCATCCTTCAGCCATTTTGGATGTTTTCCTGACTCTTGGCAAAAATTTCAGAACGACAAACACGCACCAGAGGAATTGGTTATAAACAAGATGTAAATCTCCTGAGCAGAAACAAAACATAACGTAACTAGGCTAGATTAGTGGTGTCCCTTCTAGATGCAGATTGAAATCTTTCCTCCCTCCCTCCCTTCCGCCTGCCCTCCCTCCCTCCCTCAAGTCATCCAACAGATACTATTGAACACCTACTCTGCGTCGTGTTCTCTTAGGGACCCCGGATACATCACTGTGCCAGACAAGAAATGTTTCCTTTCTGGGCTACTCCATAGCAAAGCAGGGCATGAGAGGGCCAGGGGTCACCATGCTCTATAAACCGTCTCAAAAGGAAACCGGGCTCTGATCATCACTCATGGAATGAGGTGGGACCGAAATTCCGCAGCTGGGTGTCTCCCGGCAGGAGACACGGATTTGGAAGCAAAAGTAGTTCTAGTGACCAGCATTTCCCCAGAATTCTACATAAATCTCAGATAAAACGTGGATGCATGGTGACCTTGAGGAAGATAAAAATGTGCGGTGTTGGGGCACCTGGGTGGCTCAGTCGGTTGAGCATGCGGCTCTTGGCTTCGGCTGAGGTCGAGATCTCACAGTTTAGAGGGTTCAAGCCTGGCCTCAGGGATGGAGCCTGCTTGGGATTCTCTCTCTCTCTCTCTCTCTCTCTCTCTCTCTCCCCCTCTCTGTCTCTGCACCTCCCCCACTCATGCTGTCTCTATCTCTCTCAAAATAAATAAAGAAAGAAATACGTAAAAAATTTTTAAATATAATAGAACAATTGTGGTGTTAATAAATTTCCTCTCTTTCAAAGAAAAAATAGAAGCAACCAGACAAGAAATTTCACATGCCCTCTACAACGTCTCAGCAGCTCACCCATGTCTGTGTTCCCTCCCGCTACAAGGAACAAAAAAAAATTGTGTTTTCATCAAACCAACCCGTTTTATTTATGTGCTTACCCCATCCCCCTTCACCCAGCTCAAGAATTCCTATAATTCTCCCCGCATTCTCCTACATCATCGATTTTTCAAATCTCCCTGCTCTTCTGGTCATTTCACATCATGAAAATATTCTGCAATATCCTCTTCTTTAAAAAATGAAGACGGGGCACCTGGGTGGCTCAGTCAGTTGAGCGTCCAACCTCGGCTCGGGTCCTGATCTCACAGCTCGTGAGTTCGAGCCGCACGTCGGGCTCTTTGCTGACAGCTGGAGCCTGCTTCGGATTCTGTGTCTCCCTCGCCCTCTGTCCCTAGCCCACTCGCATTCTGTCTCTGTCTCTCAAAAATAAATAAACATTAAAAAAATTGTTTTAAATGAAGATAATAAAGAAAGACACCTCTTTATGGATCCAGGCTGATGTTCAACTAAAACACACTGGTACCACCATGTTGGTTGATAAAGTCCTGAGACACTTCTAGGCCCGTCAGGATGCAACCACTGCCCTGAGCTTCCCAAGTCTCTCCTCTCCCATTTTCTTTCAACCCAACCCCTCCCCCGGGACCTCATGGGCATTCCATAATCCAGCAACCAAAGGCTTAAAGTCTGATCGGCGGGACCCTCCAAGACCCTGCTCCAGACCTATAGCCAGCATCCTGTCTGACTCAGCAGTGCCTGGGCCATAAGTGCGTGCTCGCTCATACCCTACATTTCAAGTCGTTACCCCCTTCCCCATTACTTTCTTCCCCTTTAAAACAAAACTCTTGTAAGAGATGTCTGTTCTCACTCTATCTCTCCTCCTCTTTTCTTTTGAACGCCATCCAATCAGTGGTCACCTTCCCAGTGTTTCCAGGATCACAGTTTTTGTCAGGGTTATCAATAAGACGTTGCCAAATCTAAAGATCAGTCCTCAGTCCCCCTCTTATTGGGCTTACTTGGCAACGTTTGACACAGTGAACCACTCCCTCTTCCTCTCCTCTAAACCTCTTAATTTTTTCTCTTTCTTGTCTCTGAGACGCCAGTCTCTCTTCGAGTTCTCCTCCTTCTTCTCGGTCTCCTTCGGTCCTCCTTTGCTGATTCCTTCTTGTCTTCTTGACCGCTAAACGTTGCAGCGTTTGAGGGCTCACACTTGAGACCTCGTCTCCTTTTCTCTCTACGTCCACTCTCCGGTGATCTCTCCCAGTCATTTGACACTGAACCCCCATCTAGGCACCAACGATAGTCAAATTCCTATCTCCTCCTTCAAGGTTCGTCCTGAAATCTAGATTCAAATCTTGGGTATTTAATAGAAGTCTCAAATTTAAGTCACATAAAATTGTATCCCTGATCTTTCCCCTCAAAAGATTTCCCCTGCTCCTGGTTTTCTTCATCTCAGTAAGTGCTGACATCATTTTTTCTCATGGCTCAGTCCCCAAACCCTCGGATTAGGGCTTGATTCTTCTCCTTTTCTCATACCACACTACAACCCACCAGCAAATTCTGTCATGCCAGCTTCAAATCGGATCCAGAATCCAATCATTTCTCACCATCTCCCACCACAGCCGTTTAAGACCAAATCACTGTAATGTCACCCTTTTATTATCACAGAGACCATCCAAAGGCCTCCCTGCTTTCACCTTTGCCCCCTTAACCATCTGTCCTCCACATAAGGCAGAATAAGTCGCTTCAAATATAGTCAGTTCATGATACTCCTCTGATCAAAGTTTTCAGAAGCCTTCCATTTCCTCCAGAATAAAACTCAAAGTCTATATGCTATTCCTAGGCAGTGAAAGGCACAGTTAACTATGAGACAGTTGCACTCAAGGAGTCCACTGTTCATGAGCTGGATTCCAGCTTTACTTTCCTGTGTGGCCATCTTGCAAATACGTTGTTAATCACAAGAAAGACTGGGTGAGAATATGAATGATGTAGTATACAAGTCTAAAAACAAACAAAAGCAATTTGTGTGCAGCTGAAATCTAATTGGTCAGTTATAAGCTGAAACATTTTATTTAAGGGCAACATAGTCCCTTCATATGCATTAAAGTGATTTCATTTTGTCTTCACTGACATCCTCAGCTGATGTTAAATCATATCTAATTCCCAACATACATAGTGAGCACTCAAAATACCTGGGGAATAAATTAATGCTCAGGAAATAAACTTATTTCTTACCTGTGATGATGGCAAGGAGAACCAGCAAGTGAATATCTACTCCATAAGGTCTAGTATTTCACTTACTTAAATTATCTTTTTATCCCAACTTTATTATTTTTTTTAGAGGGAGAATCCCAAGGAAGCCAGCGCAGAGCCCGACACGGGGCTCAAACCCACGAACCGTGAGATCATGACCCGAGCTGAAACCAAGGGTCAGACGCTTAACCGACTGAGCCAACCAGGAGCCCCTCAACTTTATTAATTCTAATTTAAAGGTGCAGCCACAGTTGTGTGGCTCAGGAAAGCCGAATGCCTTTCTCAAAGTATCCTAATAAGTGGCAGAGTTTCAGACTTGAACAGTGGTCTGTATGGCTTCAACACCTGTGCCTTTGCCATAGTCATCTCATGATGAGTCACTGCACTATCCACTCTGATTTTTCTTTTCTTTCTTTCTTTTTTTTTTTGTAACAACCCATAATCAGTTCATTCAAAAAGCTGATTTAAGCGTCAGCACTGGTGACTTCAACCTCGACTCCTGGCTCGAGACCGATGGAAGTAATCTGCAGAACAATCTCAGAAGGACTGTGCAAATCAATGAGTCGCCTGCAGCTCCTCCCCTGAAAACAATCCCAACTCTTAGAACCTTCACCACGAAGAGTTTTTCTTGTAGTGATTCTCAGAGTCTTGGTAGGCATCCGAACTGGTCCTTTCACGACGAGATTCTTTTCCTTTGCGCCTCTGAGCAGGTCAGCACGTACCTTCTCCAATGATTGCACGTTGCAGCTGGTTAGAGTCATTCTAATTTGGTGAATCACCACCTCAGGTTCCCCAGGTATCTTCCCAGGGTCTTTAAAAGTGTGTTCCTTGGCCAGATTGAACAGTGATGAATCAGGAGCTGGAGTAGGCCATCCAGAGCTCCACTCAGCTGCAACCGTGCCTTCTTCAAAGAGTCTCTCTGACACTCTTAATATTATAATGCTCTGATCCATTACTGTCCGCACAGACCTCCAAGATCACTGAAAATCGAGAGGCAGCTCATCTGTCCTTAGTTTATGGATGGGCATGCTTAGCTCCAGAGGGGCTCAAGGTCAAGTAAGGAAATGGAAAGTGCAGTCTCTTGCTTTCTTCTCTCAGTCCCTCCTTATTGGTGTCTCATGCTCTCTTACCCACAGTTTTCTTAGTTAAGTGAATTGGACCATTGACCCTTTGAGTTCCAGAACCGATTTCCTAGTCTATAGCCTCACTTATTTTATAGCTTATTAATCATCTTTCTCATACACAATGCTTTAAAAAGCCACTTCCCCATCTTCTGGAAGGTAGGAATATAATGTTTTTTTTCTGAAGATGCTCTCAACCCCATGGGAGTCTGAGTCCAATCTGTCAGTCCTCTGATGTCAAATTTTCAATCAGGCATTGGCTTGTAATATGAAAAGACTAAACACATTTGTGCACATGAACTTGTATATTCTCACATAAGCAAATAACGAAAATATTCAGCGGGATGAAAATCCCCTAGATTGCACGGTATTTTTGAGACTCAAGTTTCTATTAAGTAATCACCATCTGCCCCTACTCACACACACAAAAATGCCCCCTTTTGTCAGTAGTTTCTGCGTTGAATGGTAATTCTACGGTCAAGGGCAAGAGCCGAAGAGGAGAATCCCACTGAGGAAACAGAACGGTAGAAAAACGGTGTGTAGCCTCTGGCCCAAAAAGACTGACCTCGGAAGCCGGGTGAATACGAAGCCCCAGCTGGCTGAGCGGGTCAAGATGAAAGCATAGTTATTAGAAGAAGCTCAGCTTCATTTCAATTCTCCAAAGTAGAAAACAGTAATTCACAGAGAGCTCTGTGATGGGGGTCAATGCCATGGAATGAATAAACGAATGAATGATCATTCGGTCATTCAACAAGTATACCTGCTGTTTTCAAGTCACTGTTGTCAGTGTTACAAAGGGAAATCCTTTGTGAAATGTTCCATTGTAAGTACAAGTTGTATATAAATAGCCACTTTGATTGAACTTTGCTCCTAGGCACTTCAGCGCTTGTAAACCTGTTCAGCCTGCCAAACGCAAACCCTCCTGGGAAAATCAGAGTCGGCAAAATATGAGCAGAGCAACAATCCCTTTAGTACAGACCACAGGAAGAATTTGAACACATGAAAACACACAATCAAGACAATGAAAACGGGTAAACCTCTTTTAAATGAATTCCTAAGATGATGTGCTCCTTGGAGGAAATATTTTTGCGATCAAGACAAGTCTAGCAGTTGATCTATGTAGCTCCAACTTATGGTCCAGGACCCCGAATAAGTGCATTTTTTTTTTAAGTAGGTTAGTCGGTTTGGCTTGCTAAAATTAATTCAGGAAACTGGCTTTTCAGAAATCAATCCATTTTCTTAAGATAAAGTATACCCCGGGGGTGCCTGCGTGGCTCACTCGGCTGAGCGTCCGACTCTTGATTTCGGCTCGGGCCATGATCTCGTGGTTCGTGAGTTCAAGCACCGTGTTGGGCGCTGTGATGACAGGGCGGATCCTGCTTCAGATTCTCTCTCTCCCTCTCTCTCTGTCCCTCCCCAGCTGGCGCACTCTCTCTCTCTCTCAAATAAATAAGCTTAAAAAAAAAAAAAAAAGATCAAGTATACCCCAGAAATACAATAGATGCTGTCACATTCATGTAGTTAATGTGCTTTTTTTTCTAAGTATTTTCCATGTGTGACATGCTCATAGGATTCCTGAGGGCAACATTAGAGTTAAATTTTTTGGAGTCCAAACTCTAAATCCATGGCCTCCCCAGTGGAAACACTTCTGTGGAATGGTAAAAGGTTACCATCACACCAAACACCAAGGGCGTGTGTATGTTGGGGAGCTACCAACCCTTATGAGCCATACGAGTTGGTAATTTTTTGGTAGATCCAGTCTGATCCTCCTAGTACCTCCATGAAAACTGTAGGGTTCTGCAGAGAACAAGTCTGAACACCACTGGCCTACGTCCTCACTTCTCAGAGAGAGAAACTAAGGCCGAGAAAGACAAAATGCCTCGTCCAAAATCACATAACCAGTTATTGCTGAGTTAGAACTAGTTTCCTGATTCCCAAGGTAGCGCTTTTCCTCCATCTAGACTCCTCTTAATTTCAGAGCCTACTGCAGTCTCCCTACAGCAAAATTTCCTCTCTATTTCAGGCAACCAGAGCAGGCCAGGTTGGGTCTGAGCCACCCAAGGCCATTTGTCAGTCTCCCACCAGGCAATGCCAACCCCAGCATCTGGTCCTGGTCCCTAGGACTTATGCTCTCGTAATTAAAGAGCTGGCATATATAAACAAACTGTAACCTGAGCACCGCATGGTCAGTAAGTAGAGGTCAAGCATGGATGAAAGCTGACTCACAAGGTAAGAAGGAGTCAGTTTCCTAATTTCCAGCCTTGTTTGTCTCTGGTGACAGGTACATAAATATTGCAATTGCTACAAAGAACCTTTTATAACTCTTAACCCAAAATATTCCTCACCCCCACAGCAAGTTTCACAAAACTCAACGCTATCCCATTTTGGCTAGGTGGGACTGTGTGTGGGCCAGGGGTTTGAGTTGGGGTTTGATTACTCAGTGAGACATGCCAGGGGCAGCATGGGGAGAAAACTCTCTGTGGCTCTTGGTAGAACACGAGGACAACCTTATTGGCTCAGACTATATAGGACTGTATAGGACTTTACCAGTTCTCTTCCTGGGACGGGTACCACTCCCAAGAGGCCCCACCCAGACAAGACTTGAAAGGTCTGCAGCAACAGCAGCAGCGTAACCTGAGACCTGTGCTATTGTTCCAATTGTTGCAGTCAGGTCGGGCCCATTTTGACACACCAACAAGTTGTATTTCCCTCCTTGTGAAACGGTCTAGACACGGACGACTCAAACCGTGGTCCAGGGCATCTCCCTCACCTGGAAGCTTTGTGAAACAGGAGGGATGTCAAACCCCAACCCCAGACTGAATGAATCAGAACCTACAATTTAGGCAGATCTCCGGGTGACTGGTGTGCATCTCAAATGTGGGAAGGAATGATCTAGAGATGGAGACCAATACTCTCTGGATGCACCATTAGCTCCATCAATAAATTTTCAGTTAGTGAACCTCCTTGGGTTTTTCTGTGAATTTAAATGGAGAAAGGACCCCAATGAAATCCAAAACCTCCTTAAGATGTATTCGTCTTTTGTTCTAGGAGGTTTTTTCCTCTGAGGGCTATTGGGGCACAATTTGCTTTGGATCACCAGTAAGGACCCGAAGCAGGACTATACATCACAGACTGTGATAACCAACAGTAAATATATTTGGCATTAAGTACTTCTCCTTCACATCTAGACATCCAGCTGGCTGCCAAGTCCTTTTGATTTTGCCTCCTAAATGATTTTTTTTAAATATTCATTTATTTATTTCAAGTATAATTAATATGCGGTGTTGTAGTGATTTCAGAAATACGCACCCCTGTGTTTATTGCAGCATTATTCACAATCATCAAGATATTGAAGGAACCCAAGTGTCCCTCAATAGATGAATGGATAAGGAAAATGTGGTATGTATACATATTGGAATATTACTCAGCCATTAAAAATGAAATCTTGCCATTTGCAACCACACGGATGCTCCTAAATGATTTTTTAAATCCTCCTTTCTATCCCCCTTGCCCTGCTTTAGCTTAGGTCCTTATCATATATGATGTGCACATTAAGACAGTCTCTCAACTTCACACCCAGTCCCCTTATGCAATATTTTGCTCTCATCCAGTGCCTCCTCCAAACTGTCATCAGAAAGAACATTCTCGGAGGCAAGTTTGATCACATTATCTTCTTAAGGACTCTAATGATTTCTGATAAAGTCAATACTGTCAAGTTTTTCACGCAAGGTCTTTGGTCTTTGATACTGCTCTTATTTAGCCACCCAACCCATTTCTCCCACTTTCTACTTTTACACCGACTTCCTAATACACCTGTTACATGCCTCTCCCTTTTCCCAAGCTGCTTCTCTGCTGCAAATCCCTTTCCCTTCTCTGTCAAATAAACCTCTTCTTATTTTTTAAGACCTTGGATAGACAGTCCCCGATTTATCATGGTTCAGCTGATGATGGTTTGACTCTGTGATGGGGATCTGCATTCGGTAGAAACCGTACACAGAACTTTGAATTTGGGTCTTTTCCCTGGCTAGCGCTAGGCGGTACAATCCTCTCTGGAGATACTGGATAGGTAGCAGCAGCCAGTCTCAGCTCCCAGTCAGCCTTGCAATCCCCAGGGCCAACAACCATTACACTGACAACTGTTCTGTACCCACACAACCATGCTGCTTTTCACTTTTAGTACAGTATTCATTAAGTTACATGAGATTTTCCAACACTTTATTACAAAAAAGGCTTCGTGCGAGATGACTGCCCAACTGCAGGCTAATGTAAATGTCCTGAGCGTGTTTAAGGTAGGTGAGGCTCAGCTACGATGTCCGGTGGGTTAGATGTATTAAACATATTTTCAACCGACAACGGATTTACTGGGACGTAACCCCATCGAAAGTCAAGGATGCTCTGGGATTCCTTTTATCACCTCTATCAGCGCCTCTTGACCATGACTCTCTACCACTGAGTAGAGCTGATCATCCTTGGATCCCAACGGCACTTCATGTTTGCCCAACTGGCGGGACTTTCATAAACTGTTTGTCAACTTGTCTCTGTCCTTGCACCAGTTTATGACACCTTGGGGTCAGGAGCCATGTCATATGCGTCTTGTTCTTCTTGAGTACCAAGTACCCCTGCCAACACATAGTAGGCATTCAGTGCATGTTCGACGAAGGAAGTAATGAAAGGGATATAGTCTCTGTGCAAAGTAGGTACCACATTATTCCTTCATATGTGAAGAATACATAGCAACTGCAGATCTAGTGGAAATATTTGCAACGGATTGATCTTTGTGATTCTCCAATGACGGATGTTAAGGAATTGAATTGATATTAATAATGAAATTACCTACGTTAGTTTGGTCACTACCCTAACGGGAAATGATCTACCTCATATCATTTATTAAACATGTAATTGCCTATGACATAAACTCAGCAGAGTTATAGCCTCAAGTACAACCAAGCCCTACCTTCTGGGGACTGTCAGTCTAAGAGAGCTAACATGGACACCAGCCACTCTCCCACATGGTCAGAGAACTCTTTCCCTTGGGGCCCGATGGTGTTGGCAGGAGGAGAGAAAGTCAAGAGATGAGGCCAATTAAACAGATGTAGAAATTGGGTCTCGGCCTCTGCTCCCCCATATCCCCACATTGGGGTTCTTGGGAGCCTCTGCTTCAAGCTCAGCTCAACTGGCCTTCAAGATCGATTTGGGACTCAAGTGGGAAAGCTTTCAAGAGCTCCGACTCAGCAGTCTCCACTCAGCAGTCAAGCTACATTGCACCCTATCTTCCACCCTTCCTTCCTATTCTCTACTCCTAAAGCCCAGAACCCACCTTCTACTCTGGTTTCTGCTGATGAGAACATGACAACAATACTATTTCACGTGTTAATTCAATCTTACCATGTTCCAGGTACCATTTGGTATACTTTATGTGTATGAAACAAATTTAGTCTTCACAACAAACCAATTTACTAAGTACTGAATTACCTACATTTTACAGGTGAGGGAAACACAGAAAAGTCTCCATAGATTGTTTACTTGTTGGTCTCTCCTGATCGTGCTCTGTCTAATTACTGCAGAGTCCATGATGTTAACTACTTTGGGTTGCCCTACCCTTCGGATATTATGCTCTGAGCTTTGCAGCTGGATCTGCACACCCTCTTTGCCCATGCCACATGTCCCCTGCCACCTCCCAGTCTGGCCATCCCATTACAGATTAATTTGCTCATTCCAGCCCTGTCCCGAAGAGGAGAGCAAAAGACAGGCATAAGGTCATTTATTTTCCACTCTATTGAATATGGATACTACATTAATACTCAAAGGAAGAATTAGACTCAGGGTATATAATACGAATAAAACACCAAGTGGTGACAGGCATCCACACCACATGATATCTGAATTAGAGGAAGAGGAAAGACAAGGCACCATTTTTAAGAAGGCACCATTTTGCAGACATTCTCCCAGAAATCCATCTCGGTTCTACAAACTCTTTTTGTAACAAAACACAGGATGTCCATTAGCAAGCTGAAGGATCTACACACCATAAGAAACCAACCATTACCTGGGAGAGAGAACCATGGAAACACCTGGAACAGATTCCCGATTTTGTCCCTCACACGCCCTTTCAACCAAGTGCACATTCATTGACTCTCACATTTGCATAGTTAGATAATAACAGCTCTCTGTTTCATGCTCAGCACTGAGGTCAATGTCACAAGAAGCTGTTTAGCAACCATTCCCTTTTCAGGAAGTTCTGTGATCAGGTAGAAGACAGGACTTGAAGAAGAAGGAACAGAAGCCACCCACTGCCCTGGGCTTGGAGCTCTAAGACAGACTTCATTTCCAGACACACATATGTACATGGGGTGCCCATCAGTATCCTCTGGGTAGCTTTGGTAAACACAGATTAGATTTCATTGGCTTGGTCCAGAGCTCTAAATCAGAATCTGCTAGCCAGATAGATAGATATAGATAGATAGATGGATAGATAGATACAGAAACAGATAGATGCCAGCCATATAGAAGATAGATACATATAGATACATAGATAGATATGATCAGTAACATTAGGAAGTACTGCTAGAATTCTCATTTTGGAAGAACAAGAACATTAATAGCATGTATGTTTTCTCCTCCAATAATGTCAGGAAATGTAAATGAGATACTGACAAATTAAACCAAAAAAACTAGGAACACAGGGAGTGTCCTTAAATCTACAAGTATTTGGTCATGTTCAAATGGGTTCTGAAAAGTCTCATCAATGATGATGGTTCCTCAAAGACATCTAATTTGAAAGAAGAGGAAAGAAATTAATGTATAGCAGGCCTTGGTGTAAGAGAAACATATTAAAAATTCTTAAATAATAAGAGATAAATTAAAGTATGATAGGAGTTTTAGAAAAGACTCATGGCAAGGTTTTTTTGATTGTAGTCCACTAGCTGGTACATTTAAATTGTAGTTTAATTTACAAATATTTGATGAGCATAATGTGAGGAGGGATATATTCATCTGTTTGCTCTATAAAAATAAATCGATGCCTGAATAAGAGTCTAAATCCGCAAAGGTGAATTTTCCAAAGTCACAACACTGAACGGATTAATCTTCTCGTTGCCCATCAACTTCGGCCCCCCTGTTGATGACAGCACTTGCTTAAACCAGAAACATCATCTAAGACAAAGCTGCAATCATGTGCTAGGTTGCGTGGGTCTTATACAAGCAGGACCTGCACAAAACTTCAGGAGCTTCGGGTCTTTTTTAACCAAGACAGGTCATTAAAAGAAATGAAAAGATGTCTTCTGGAGGCTTAATTAAGGAAGTTAATTCTAGGGCCCATCATAGGCCCATTAACCTTTCTCTGTTCCTAAAATATCTTATGTAATGTCAAAAAGAAGGAAAGATGGGAAAAGGAGCTGTGTAATTAAACCTACTTAACCTTAAAATGGAAATGTGTCAAGGGACAGAAGCAATTGGTATAAAGCTCCTAACCTGTATTTACGACCCCAAAACCCAGAACCCATATGCCCCGTCTTGCTTTGTTTGACTCACATTTTCTTTGCTACGATGTTGGACAATTTGGCTGGCGAATTCACTCGCTGTGTCTGGCCTGAACCATAAGTCAGTTCTCAAAATGCCGGAAGTGCAGTACTATCCTGGCATGGGAACAAATAGCTGACTGGTTTCTATACAGATCTGCTGCCACACATTCTCCCAAAGTTCTTCAAGGCAATGATTTTCCCTGATCCAGGAACTCATTTCTTCCCCGGCCTCTGAGAGTGTGGCCGGGCTGGGGCTGAATTTGGTTCGGGATCCCAGAGTACCCGTTGTAATGTATTATTTTCCACGACGGTACATTGTTAGGCATGCAAATTCTTCCAGAATGCCCATGTATGGCTTGTTATAAAAGGACAGAGGCAGAGCAAAACTTTGCCTGCCATCTTGACCCCGGCAGAACCTTGCCTGAGGAGTGTTACTGGCCGGTTTCCGCCCCATTGGGGAACCATTGCAAGGCTAGGGCAAGGTCATTACAATGGTTTCTTTCTCTTTGCTTTTTTCTTTTTATGTTTCATGTTTTTGCTTAAATTCCAGTTATTGAACATACAGTGTAATAGTTTCAGGAGTAGAATTTAGTGGTTTCGGTCGCACTTCGTCACCTAGCTTGCTCTGAGTTCTGTGCCTGGGGCTGTATCAGTAGGCAGAGGAGCATTTTCAACCGGTCCAAAACCAATCTGAAAATGCTACAAGTTCCAAAGCTTAACATAAGCAGTCAGGTGTCTATTAAATGCCAGAAGATCATGAACGCTACAGATCATTTGTGATGACTTTGTATCCTCCAGGGGCCTCTCAGGCCATCTTCTCATATTAGGGTTGACAGACAAGACACCTGTATTTGTATTTGCTAAATCTGGCAACCTTACCTGATCTCCAACTGGGAATCATCATCCAACACCATAAAACAGGACATTTTAGAGAGAACTTGGAACCAGCCCCTAAGGCCTCATTTTACATATGAGGAAACCCAGGCCAGTCAGAGACAGTGTTTGGACATGAATTCAGCCTGTTTTATCCCCATTTTATCGCCCACCACCCAAGCTGTCTATTAATGATGCAGTATTTTTATTGTTGTGATTGTGTTGTTTAACTGAGCTTTCCAAACATCTGACCTTTCTTGAACATTACCCACTTCTAGCCTCTCTGCTAAATCCTTTAGCTAGACAAATAGGAGTACTATGCCCTGCCCTAACCCTTCTGGCTTCTAGAACTTAAACTGGTTATGTGCCAAGGAAGATAAAAATTTTAATTTTTTGAATACAGGCAAAGCACCCCAAAAGAATTTTTTCAAACCTAAATATAAAGACGCTCTTGTATGGATACTATTTTTTAAAGTGTTTGGGCCTCTGTATCCCTCTATCAGTTAATCATCGATGCTGGTATTCCAGGCAAAAGTCATAAATATAGTCGAATCTCAGCCAAGCATTAGGTCACTCTGTTCTGCAAAACCAGCTGGGAGAGATTATTCAAACCCAGTCGGATCCTGCCTCATACCTTCTTCAGTCGCTATCCTTTCAAAACTTTCTTTATACACCTTTGCCAGAAGATGTGTTATGAAAATCCAATATATATAGAAGTCCCTCATTCACTTACGAAGACACAGATGGAAGAAAGAGACTTGGCTACATTCAAGATAAATTTGTTCCTCTCTGGCCATCCCGTGCTGTATGAACGTTATATGCGTGAGTGCCCTTCTTTTTTTTTTTTTTTTAATTTTTTTTTTTTAATTTTTTTTTTTAACTTTTATTTATTTTTGAGACAGAGAGAGACAGAGCATGAACGGGGGAGGGGCAGAGAGAGAGGGAGACACAGAACTGGAAGCAGGCTCCAGGCTCTGAGCCATCAGCCCAGAGCCCGACGCGGGGCTCGAACTCACGGTCCGTGAGATCGTGACCTGAGCTGAAGTCGGACGCTCAACCGACTGAGCCACCCAGGCGCCCCGCGTGAGTGCCCTTCTTATTTGCGATATGATTTCTTTAGGTCTTTCTCTCAAAAATAACTGATTTTGCACATCGTTGTAAAATATAACCTTGGACTTTGAAATATAACCTTGGACAGGCATCACATACTAATATAAATGAGTTTAATCTAGGACCTATACAATACTAATATTAATCCAGTTGGAAATTCAGGTTTTATTCATGCCTTTAAAGGGTTCATATTTCCAGACGATCAGTGTTATCAATGGAATTGTGTCCTCCCAAAATTTGTATGTTGAAGCCCTAACCCTGACGCGACTGTATTTGGAGATATGGCCTTTAAAAAGGCACGGGTAAATGAAGTCATGACAGCGGGGCCCTACTTCACTGTGACTTTTGTCCTTACGGGGAAAGGAAGAGACCTCGTTGATGGGCATGAGCAGAGAAAAGGCCACGTGAGGACACAACAAGGGGGTGGCCATCTGCAAACCAACGAGAAAGGCTCAGAGGAATCCAACCCCTGCCAGCACCTGGATCTTGGACATCCAGCCTCCAGGACTGTGAGGAAATCCACTTCTGCTGTTCAAGCCACCTGGTCTGTGGGATTTTGTTATGGCGGCCCCAGCAAACGAATGCAATCAGAATGACTCTTGTGAGCATTAACCAAATAATGACTGGAGTGCAAGATAAACGAAAGCACAAATTCTATCTTGTTCACTGCGAAATTCACTCATACAGTGCCCAGCAAACTGGTCCCAAATTAACAGCTGACCCAATAAAAGGAATGGATGAATGTTTTTAAGCCCACACCCTAGCAAAGCAGGACCAGCCACTCCTTGTAACCACAGTGTTAAGACTGGAAGAGCAGAGGCTTTGGACCCAGACGGACTGCTTTCGTTCTTTACTACCTGCAACCTTGGGCAGGTGTCAGAACCTTTTCAACCTTAGTTCCTTGTCCTGTGGTTGCTGTGGAGGCTCATGGAGATAGTGCCCCTGGTGGATAATAAGTACATGTAAAAAGCGACAGCTGCTATGGTGATGATATTAATGATGGCGACCTTCATGGATTCATTCCTGTATTTATTCAACAACTGTTTATTGAGCAAACCCCTTCTATGCACCCAGCATTGTTTCTGGCATTGGGAATAAAATGGGTAATGACACATTGTCTTAGCATAGCTGTGCCTTCCATTCTAGAGAGCAGAGTCAAAGATCACTGGAAATAATAAAATCATTTCAGAGAGGGATAAGTGCCACAAGGAAAACAAAGCAGAATAATGTGGTGGGGACCGTGTATGGCAGTGTGTGTGCAGGGGGGCAACCGGTAACTTCTCTCTGGGAAGGAGACCTTGGAGGCTGAGTTTTGAGTGATGAGAAGTCAGCCTGGAGAGTGTCTGGGGTAAGAGCATTCCAGAGTGAGCAGCCGTACAAAAGGCCTCGGGAGGGACGGCCTCAGCATCTTCAGGGAACAGAAGAAGGCCAGTGTGTCTGCAGTGCGGTGAGCAAAGGGGAAAGAGGTACAAGATGAAACCAGAGAAATTAGCTGGAGCCAGATTATATAAGGACTTACAGGCCAGGGTGAGGTGTTGGCATTTTTTTTTCCTAACTGTAATGGAAAATCATTGTAGGGTTTCAAGCAGCGGCGTGAAAATGAGTTGATTTATGTGAAGAACAATACTCGGCTGCTGTAAGGGTGACAGGTAGTAGAGAAAGGCAGGCGTGGAAGTAGGAGGCTGCTCAGGGGTCATGTCCAGTAGTCGGGGAGGGACGGCATTGGCTTGGACTGTGGGGGTGGTGACAGAGCTGGATAATGGACGAATAGGGATTGTTGTGAAGGCAGGTGGACAGAGCCTCTTAGGGGTTGAATGTGAGCAGCAGCAGAATGAAAGGGTGAAGGACGACCCCTAGGATTCAACGTAAGGAACTGAGCGAGATGGTGCCATTTATCACGATCCACTGGGGGTAGGAAGCAGCGGGAGAGTCAATGGAGATGACACTGACCCTGACTTGGTCTCTATTTATCAGTAGAGTTGATGCAGCTTCATGGCCTAGCCAGCTGTAGCCTACCTCTTAGGAAAAATCACCAGAGCTTAGTTGCCAATATTGCACATTGATTAGCAACTCATTGATCATCACCAAGCCTCACCCTGTAAGCAGCCGTGTGAAAAGTGATGTGGGTGAAACTTGGCTTTGTCCTTACACGCCTGTTCCAGGCCTCGGTTTTCCCCCCTATGGAATGAAGCTCTGTGTGTGTGTTTATTTTTGGATATTTCCCACCTGAACCGCATCAGCTCTCCTCACTCTGGAGAAGCAAAACCAGAGCAGGGGGGGCTCTCCTAAGACCCGGAGGACGCATGAGTAGCCAACGGTCAATACTCGAACACTGAGCTCCTCGTACAGACTTCCGATTTCTTGCCCTTCCCTGCTACTTCTTTCTCTCTCAGGCATCAGATTCACGGCATCACCTCCTTCACGTAGAGCTCCTGTGGCCGCCGGTGGCTGGCTTTAATTAGAGTGCGTTACTGAGCATCATTCCAATGTCGGCGGTGTTACATTTCAACATACTCAGACACCATGACAGCCACAGGGAAGCACGCGTTGAACTAAACTGGGAGATAATTAAAACAGGTAGGAGCAGAGATTGTTCATACTGGCCTCTCCTGCACTCCGACCCAACCACCCTCTTCTGGTGTCATGTCTTTCTGTCTTTGTCTTACTCATTTTTCTCTCCGGCAAAGGTGACTCTACAGTGGGCACCTAACAAGGATGACAACGCCATGTGCAAGAAAAGAAAGCAAGGAGAAATACAAAATGTTTGGCCCGAGAAGCTGCCTCTTGGGGTTTTAAAACCATCCTTGAATAAAGCCAGAATGAACTGCCCAGGTTACAAGTGTCCCTTCCTAGTTCAAAGACTTCATCGGTCTTCATTTTGTGTCTACACGAGGGTAAGCAGAGTTTTCTTTCCATTCCACTAAAGAGAGGAGAGACACAAGTGGCAGCTAACTGAAAATCACTGACAATTAGTTCTGGAATTTCCTTCGTGAAAATGCATCAGTCATATGCGGTCGCCAGACACGTTCTTTGTCACTTATTCCAAAAGCCACCCTCCCATTATTAACCACCACTGTCACCCCAGCTTCAGTAAAGTGCAAAGCGCTTTGACTGGCAAAATGGAAAAACTCGCCTCTCTGTGGCTTGGATAAATCCGTTGGCCTTGTTAGAAATCAAGGTAAGGCAGGATTCTGGGAGATGCCATTGTGAGCCATCGGTACAAAAAGTTAAGTAGGCGACTTGAAGTCAAGCCCAAAGTAGGGACATTTGGAAAATTGCCCCGAAATACATGGAGGATCCCACTTCCAGATTGAAATAATTTTAATGTGTATTGATTTTTGAAGGAGAGAGAGACAGAGCGTGAGTGGGGAAAGGGTAGAGAGAGAGACGCGCACAGAATCCGAAGCAGGCTCCAGGCTCCGAGATCTCAGCACAGAGCCCGATGCGGGGCTTAAACCCACAAACTGCGAGATCATGACCTGAGCCGAAGTCAGACGCTTAACCGACTGACGCACTCAGACGCCCCCAGATTGAAATAATTTTAGACAAAAGTAAGTTCTAAGAAGAAAATCCACCAGGTGTGGTGGTAGAGAAATAAGGGGTGACCAGGCGAGGTTAAATTTAAAATGAAAACGCGGAAAATAAGGAGGAGCCAGGCTAAGAACCAGAAAGGGAAAGACGACGACAGGTTGCAAAGCTCCTGGTGTCGGAAAGAGCTTGGTGTGTTCTAGAAAGTGTCAGGAGGCCAGGGAAGGCTGAGAAATGGTGACAAGGGGGACAGGAGCCCCAAATGAGGTTGGGGAGTTTAGCACGTGGACAGGAGCCATATCCCATATAGCATTTAAGGCAGGGGAAGGAGTTTAAATGTTTTCTGAGTAGAACTGGAGGTCATTAAGAGATTTAAGCGTGGGGAAGACATGAATTGGTTTTGTTTTGCTCTGTTTTGTTTTGCTTTTTAAACATCCCTCTAGAGGGGCGCCTTGCCTGGGTGGCTCGGTTGAGCGTCCAACTCTTGATTTTGGCTCAGGTCAGGATCTCACGGTTCATGGGATCAAGCCCCATGTCGGGCTCCACACTGACAGCAGAGCGCCTGCCTGGGATTCTCTCTCTCCCACTCTCTCTTTCTGCCCGCCCCCCACGCATATGTGCACACATGCACGTGCACCCCACCCTCAAAAACAAATAAACATTTAAAAAAAAAAGAAGATCTCTCTAGATACTATGTAGGGAATGGCATGTCAGGGGTGGTTGGAAGGGCAGAGTGGCCACAGGGAAATAGATAAGGGAGCCACCGCAGTAGCCTGGCCAGGAGACGATGATGATGTGAGCTGAGATGGTGACAAGAGAAGATGAGGAGGAACAAAGAGCGTGAAGTATATCGTAGATGTCCAATCAAGGCGACTCGCTCATAGACTACGTGTCGGCAAGGATGGAAAGACAGAAATTAAGGGTAACTCCTAAGCTTCCAGCCTGGGCCCACGGGGGAGCATGTAGGACCAGGAGGGATGGAGGTAGGGTACGGTAAGAAAGAGTTTGAGAGCAGGAGAAAATCAAGAGTTCCATTTTGGGTATCTTAACACTGCGATTCCTGTGAGCCATCTAATTACAGCATCCTCTGTAGTTCGTTATCAAGTAAAATATGTGAATGTGGGGCTCAGAGGAGAGTTTGGATGAAGATGTAAATCTGGGAGCATCCACATGGTGATGCTATGTAAAGTCCTTGAGTTGGATGAGCTCACCTCGGGAGGGAGTAGTCACAGATACAAGAGGATGACCCAGAGTTCAAATAGAGGCAGAGACTCTTACCTCCATGACAGGAAGCAAGGGTGATTCAAGGCACGATACCAACCCAGAGCGAATGGAATGGAAAAGAGAGAGACAGCCAGAGAGAATGTGTCTCCCACCCCGGTGCCCAGCGCCTACCTCGAAAACCACAATCAACCCTTGTGAAGATTAAGTGACATGATGCAGAGAAGGGCATTTAGTGAACTACAACTGCTATTTCCTATGTGGTACAATTAGCTTACTGTCTGATCCTGGATTTATTTATGTGTTTGTTGCTTTTCTTCTCACGAAGAGGTATATTCCTAAGGTCGAAGATGCCATTATGTCCACTGATGGTTCTAAAATAGGTAAATGTTGGCTGATGGGCTGACTGTTGTCTTTACTATATTCAAGAGGATAGCTGGCCTGCCTCAGGTTGGGTTCTGAACAAACCATCATTCCATCCTGGCCACTTCCTACAATCTCACATTTGCAGGGCAGACATCAGAACTCTTTAATCCTGATGAAATTATCTGGCAGAAGCTCCTTTTCTCAAATCGATACGAGGAGGAGAGATGCTCATCTGTTCAGAAGGAGTTTTTTTCCCCCCTTAGCTTTGCCAAGAAATTTCAAAATCACACACAAGAATAAAAGCGCTCACTTGAACTAAAAGGAAACAAGGATTTAACAAGAAGTCTTGTAAGGGCTCTGTACTTCAGCGGTCTGTGCGGGGAACATCAATATGGCAGGCTATCAGCAAGAGCGGAGCAAATATTCCTGGAGAATTTTGTGACAAGCAGAAAAAAAAAAAAACGAATCTTCTCATTTTCCTCTATCAAGTTGTGCTCGTCTGTTTTCCCAAGAAGACTTCTTCTTTGCTTCTGTCTTTTTAAAGCCAAATACAACCCCAATCAACAAAAATGTAAGATACTCTCACTCTTATTAAAACTTCACCTTTCTTTCTCACAGGACTTCTCAACTTCCTTCTCCACGCACATGACTTGCAGGGAATCAGAGGTGAGAAAAGACTCATCTTTTGTTGCCAAAGAGCAAGAGGTTTAGAGGCGAAGCCGTGTCACCAGCAAACAATAGGACGTACTTCCAAAAGCATGATATGGGAAGAGGCACACTGCCTTGTCGTCCACCAACAATAAACTCTGCGTTTATTTCAGATGTTGTCTACTGAACATCTGAGACAGTAGACAACATCTGAAAGGTCTAGCCTTAGAGCTACAAGTGATAATGACCTTACCTACATGGAAGTGGTCTAGATTTTGTAATCAAAGAGATTCCTAATCTGTGCGCTACGGGCCTTGGGCAAATTATTTCTTTGTGCCTATTGTTTTCATCTTAAAGATGGACTGATACCGCTTACCTTGCATGTGAGGTTTAGAGCCAAAGCACAAAGAGCTGGTACAAAGCATGGTGGGAAGTTAAGGCCTGGGGGACAGACAGATAAAACCCAAAGGCCTGCTTCCTACGCTATGGCGGCTGTAAGGACTCACGGAAAACAGGGAGATACAGTAAAGACCAGAGATAATATTTCTGAGCTCTTACTGCATGTTAGAAATGAGATAGGACTTTCATGAAAACTAAGGCATTTTCTAAGTGACTCAGTAGAAGGTGATGGAGCTGGAACTCAGACCCAGGCATGTGGAGCCCAGACTTCCTGGTCTTCCCCACTATAAGATACTGCTTGCCTCACGGTATGTATAGAGAAGGCAAACACGTGAAAACCAGAATAACGGAGCTCCAGTTTTAATTTCCCATAAATTAAGCCACCTAATTTGGCCCTGGGAATGTCATCTCATTTCTGTGACCCTCAATCTTCCCAACTATAAAATGGGGGTGCTGGATACGACCGGATTCCTAAGGTCATGTTTCTTCTACAGTCCTGCGGCTCTGTGATTTTTTTCCAGTTTTATGTAGATACAATTCACATATAACATTGCATTGGTTTAAGGTTTACAACCGATGATTCAATGCGTATATAATGTGAAATGGTCACCACAATAAATTTAGTTAACATCCATCACCACACATAATTTCAACGTGTGTGTGTGTGTGTGTGTGTGTGTGCGTGTGTGTGTGTGTGATGAGAAGTGTTGAAATCTACTGTCTTAGCAACTTTCAAATATATAATACAGCTATGTCAACTACGGTCCCCATGCTGTACATTATATTCCTAGGACTTATTTATAATTGGAAGTCTATGCCTTTTAATTGTGGTCCTGTGATTTATACTTGTTAGAATCGACTAAGGTCATTCAGCTTTCCAAAACTGGTGAATTACTTGGCGGACGGAGTGGAAAGCATGAAAGTCTGTAAGATGAACCAGGTCTCAAAGCGGGCTAAAAAAAAAAAAAAGCCCACTGGTTCTACCTTGAATGTTGAGAAATGAAAGAAAATGGCATTTGTCAGACATAACAATGGGACATTCTACTGTGCCTCTCCATTTCATCGCCGTGACAGAGTTTCCCGCCACACTCAGACATGAAATGGTTTATACCACGAGCAACAAGGAAAAGGGGTGGATCTGAAGAAGCAAGGGCAGATCTAGAAAGCAGCCAAGGCCACAGTCACAGCCCAGTCATTACGGCATCCGTCGCACCTGTGGGAAAGCAGAGCCTAATACTTCCCTGGAAAACACAGCTGTCATGGGGCAAAACCAGGGTGCAAGCCACATGTCCAACACGCTGATCCTTTCCTTTGACTTTTCTGCTGAACAGCGTCAAGTAGGAACCAAAGATCGGACTGTCTTGATCCAGCATCATTTGGCCTCACGTTTTCAGGTATAGAATCATGGTGCTCCCTGCCCCCACTCCCGGCTTAAGCGTAATGATTAAGTCCCATCAGAAATGGCTGACCGAAAAGTCCTGTCGTGGCTCCAATCTAAATTGTGGAAGCATCAGAATTATATGGCGCTTTTATTATCTTGTGGAATGCGTGTCCCTGGGGTACTCCTTTGAGTTCAACTAAAATGACAGTTTAATTCTCAGTAAATGAGTGCTAATTAAAATGCTGGGGGAAAGGCTGTCATAATTGAATAATGAGAATAATGCAGCGTACATTTGTTTCAAGGTTCCTGGAAGCTGAATTTAGGGATCCAGTAATGGTCTCTACGAGCTCACAGGCAAAACCAAGTCTCTGAAAAGCATTTACTACTCAGTGTGTGTATTCACTAAACTAAGTTTTTATCTCGGGTAGGAATTGTTTTAAAGCGGCTGCGAGGGATACCTTGGTGGCTCAGTTGGTTCAGCCCCCAGCTCTTGACTTTGGCTCAGGTCACGATCTTGCAGTTTGTGGGTTCAAGCCCCGTGTTGGGCTCTGTGCTGACAGCACGGAGCCTGACTGGGATTCTCTCTCCTCTCTCTCTCTCTCTTTGCCCCTCTCCCAAGCTCTCGCACTTTCTCTTTCTCCCTCTCAAAATAAATAAACTTAAAAAAAAAATACTGCTGTGAGTAAGTCTTACCTTTACATGTGTCTCTTGCAAAATGTTGGTAAACATGGTCTCGCTGTAGATATTATGAAATGTAGAGCAGAGAGGAGCCAGTGATATAGAAATCTGGTTTTTATCTACTTTTAGACAGGTACCTGTGATCACCTCTCTAGATTCAAATCTCTAGAATGGAATACTCTTTGACATATTAATGCTCTTGCAAAACTGTAGAATTAAGGGGCGCCTGGGTGGCTCAGTCGGTTAAGCGTCCGACTTCAGCTCAGGTCACGATCTTGCGGTCCGCGAGTTCGAGCCCCGCGTCGGGCTATGGGCTGATGGCTCAGAGCCTGGAGCTTGCTTCCGATTCTGTGTCTCCCTCTCTCTCTGCCCCTCCCCCATTCATGCTGTGTCTCTCTCTGTCTCAAAAATAAATAAACGTTAAAAAAAATTAAAAAAAAAAACTGTAGAATTAAAAGATGCCAAGATGAGAACTGTTCAGAAGGAAGTGACATGATCTTGTGGAAAGAGCATTGGATTCTAACCAATAATTCTAAGACAGGATGTAAATAAGGTAGCCCAGATACTGATCATTTAGTTGAACCTGTTTGGAGAATAATACATTGAAAGTAACTTTAAAAGGAAAACTATTACATAAATGAAATAAAACTTTAGCATTTGGTTGACTCTGGTATAAATAATAGGAGCCTTGTATTTATTTTTCTAATTCAGATGACTCTGGTAGATAGATAAATTTTAACAGGTTAGACCCATTTGGCCAAGCTCATTACTGTTAGCACATTACTAGGAGAATCTGAATTATCCTAAAATACGAAATTTGTCCTTCATCCCACACAATGCCCAATTTATATACGAGCCCCCACCCCCAGCTGCTGAGATAATTGGATTGACTTTCATGCTTCTGGGTTTCTGCGGTTCCTTTAGCCCCTTCCACCCCAGTAATAGTTAATTTCAAAGGCTTCAGCATTGTATTGAGTCCAACCTATTCAGTGAGTTTCTGTCCTGTCCTTAAAGATCTATGGGAAAAATAAATTCTATAACCTTCTTCTACGCCTAACAACTTTTACAGTGAGTAAATTCTGTACAATCTGAATTCCTTGATTGTGAAAAAATGTCCCCGGGGCCACCCATTGGGAGGCCTCCCATACACTTACTAATCCAACACAGCTTAGAGGCCTTGACAGATCCAGCAGGGCTGGTTAGACACCCCCCTTATGAATATGCAAAGACAATCTTTCACTTACAAAAGAAACTGATATAGCCATTATGGCCTGTGGTTAATCAAACCTCCATTCACTTCCCTCTGCTTTGAGAACCGTCATCAAGAAAACGTGTTGCTAAGCAAACTTAGCAGTAAGGACCTGGTTCCCGTAAAAATGATTGCCCAGAGGCCAGCCTGCTTAGAAGTAAGGATCCTGGGTTTGTTTCTTTTTTCTTTTTTTTTTTTTCAGCCTCTAATTTGATTTCCTATAAAATCTAAGCTCATCATTCAGTTAAAGAAAGATTTGAAAGTTGCTCACACATTCTTCATTTTAACAAGTTAGAGTTTACACACACACCAATTCACATGCACACACACACTCACTCACACCAGGTCCTTCCACTTGCTTCTGTAACTGCTTCTTGGAAAACATCCAAGCTGAGGCCAAGGAAATGCATAATAGAGAAGCTGCTGACTTTCCAAGCATCTGGTGAATTCACAACTTTCATTGAGCCTTACATAATGTATCATCAATATTCATTCTTTCATAGACATCTATCTTAGTCATTCCCACCTCCCCCGGGGAAACACGGTCAAGAGAAAACATAAAGGACACTCTATCACAAATCCTTAATGAACAGCACACAGAAGCAGAAACTCACTTCTTAGTTTTGCGACTCATTTTCAGTGTAACCTTAAAATATCACTTAAAACTACTTTTGCCATGGGTTCCGTAGCCCCAGACCAGAGAATAACACTTTCTGTGACACCGAGGTGAATCTTTTAAGCCTGCCCACGCAATAGTGTAGTATCTTGGGTACTGGATTATCGGGTTCTCCCTAGGTTAGTCAAAACCTCTGTCTTGTGGCGTCTAGGTACTAATTTCCTCTACTAGGTGGTGGACCGGTGGTCTCAACTTCCTATTCCAGGCAGCATTTGCACGTTTCTGCTTGCACAAGGATTCAGAGAGACGTGATGGAGCCCACGCATTTGGAAATGAGATTCTGCCAAAATTGTCTTGGGAAAAATTGGTATAGTGGAGGGTGGGTGTCCGTTATAGAGTATGTCATATGATGCTCACATTTAATTGCTTATCCCAAATAACACTGCTTCTACCCTTCCCAGGCTTTTCCATATAATAAACGAATAAGAATGATATGTCTGCCCTCAAATTCATTTGTTGGGGCATTAGTGTTATTCGTGCATTAGATTATTTGTAAGCGATAACGACGACTAGACTGCCCTCTAAGACTTTTAGGCTCCGCTCAACTCTGACCTTCTGTGTAATACGGGTCTCTGTATCCCTGGCATAGCATTTGGCACATGCGAGGTTCAGATTAATCAGTTTTGAGTAAATAAATAAGAAAATGGCTAATGTAGTATTTTCTATTACTTGGATGGTGGCCATAGGTCAGGGTTTCTCAGAATATAGTCCTGCATCATCCAAAGAACTCGTCAAAACATGAGATTCCCAAGCCCTACTTGAGGCTTACTGAATCCTCCCCTCTCTTGGTGGGGCCCAGGACTCTGCAATTTTAATAAACTTCCACATGATTCTTAGGCACAGGTTGGTTAGGGAGCCTCTGCTTTGCTTTTGTTGTCTCAAAAGCATCATTTTTGGCTTTGCTGGAACTCTTCAGTCAACCGGAAGCAACGATGGTTCTAATGTATGAGGAAGTCTTATTCCCAAGGCTTCATGTTCCTACCTGGTTTGAAGACTCATATTTTTGATATTCCAAACACCTCTCCGGTGTTCAATCCATCTCTGATGTCAGATGCATGAAACCAGTTTCTCTTTTAATCTGTTTTGCCATCTGATTGGCATGGATTGATTAGTTAAATTTTTCCAATAAAGAGAAGCTAATGGATCTTTGACTTAAGTGATGTGTGTGTGTGTGTGTGTGTGTGTTTTTATGTGTGTGCATTGAAATGCTGTGATTTTCTTTTGTTTTGACTTGACTCAATTAATTCATCAGCTTGCAACTAGTCAAGTGTGACTTCTTAATAGCATGGGTCATGCTTACTCCTTCAATCAACTCTCTACCTGCTTTGTCTACGTCTTATGGAAAGGGTTCTTTGGTGGGGGGGGGGCGGTTATTTGTGGATTTTTATATTCAGTCAGGGGTAAAACATGCAAAAGTACACTCTAATAAATATCTAGGTCTACATTCCGGAAGGTCGTGCTCCTTGGGCGTGCCATGGCATAGCTTTATGAAGGAGCCCCGTCTAACAGTAGTTGATGGGAGTCAGAATCTCATGCAAGCCTTCAGAGCAGTTTTTCATCCAGTCTCCTCTCGCAGAATTGACACGTTTTGCACTTCTGTCAACACTGTACTTACGGCTTCCGTGACATGACTGAAACCCCCCGAGGGAAGTGAATGATGGTATGTCTTTTTTTCTTTCATTCTATCCTCTGTCTCTCCCAAAAGCATTGGGGAAAAAATCCAAGATGAGATGCTCAGTTCTATGCAGGTGACAATGCAGTCATGTGAATTACTAATTAAGTATAACTCAATTTCTCAGACCTCAAGGTCCAGAGAGTTAAAAATCAAACATGGGGAGAGGAGTACACTGAGTCCCTCTGGTGAATCTGCTGGAGCCTCAGCTCCTCCAGGACCACCTCAGGGCCTCTGGATAGCTCACTCTTCCCCCTGAAAGTCTGAGGGTCCCCTCCAATGGTGCTGATCAAGTCTCTCCCCTGCTTGATGGCCTCCATTCTGGCTGCCCTGGGATCTGTTGATTTCATTGCTGAACACCACTGTCATTGATCTTCTCTCCTCCATGAGGTCCCTGATTCTGAGTTACTTTGGTCCTTACATGGTCTGGAATACTTCAAAACTTGCACAGGGCAAGATTGGGGTGGAAAGGAAAGAGAAAAGGTAGAAGAAAGGTTCTTCCTCCCCTAACAGTAGAATGGCTTCAATAAGTCCAAACAAAATGTCTTAGAAAGCCAAGTCTCTCATTGTGCCTCTGATGTGAGCATTATTTCACGTGATCGATTTTTCAGTTACTTTCATGAAACTACATCCCTCCAAGGACAAAAATTAAAATGTTGGCCACTGGTTGTCTCTCGCTTGGGGTCAGACAGCAATGTGAATTTGACCACACCCAAGACCAGGGCTCTCTGCTTCCCATCTACTGGGGACCCTGGGCAAGAAGAGGGCAGTGACCGCCCCCTCCTAGCTGTCCTGGTTTCAGGGCCAGCCATTGGCATGACAGCACTAGCCTGTCCACTCCCTGCTTCTCCTCTATGAGACCCTGAGGGAGTAGGAGTCCAGCAGCCTGCCCAATGAGGCTCAAGTGGCCCAGAGCAGCTCCCTTCCAGACCCTTTGCTATGTACAACTTAGCCAGATCTGCCAGAGATGAAGGCAAGCCCCCTCCAGCTACCCAGCAAAATTGCCAATTAAATCAGAGAAACTAAATTGGATCTAGTGGATGTCTCTGACTCAGCTGGCCCTAGGGAAACAGTGACTGCCAGCAGGTGGTTCAGAGCAACTCTCTGTAATATTCATTTCACGTTGCTTAAAGATATGAAAAAGACCAAGTCTACCAGCTTCTGGTGTTTGACAAAGCAGGCTGCTGTTGGATAATATTTGAACAGACAGCTGTGTCTGAGTGTGCCAGGGGAAACCTTCCCAGGCAATCGAGTAAGGTCAGCATAAATTCCTCAGACTAGCTAAGAACTGGGATATGCCTAACCCCACGAAAACCGAGGGGCAACTTACGTGCACTGTTGGTTCTTTCATACACACGCTGGTTCATTCACTCGTCATTCATTCACTAGTCACCCAACAATTATTTATGGAACTCTCATCTGTGCCCATCTCTGTCCTCAGTGCTGGGCACACACTGTCCCGGGCACCACAAAGCCTGAAGGCCGGGCCCAATTCTGACGATGCTTGTACTTCCTCATGCATCAGTCAGAACCTTTCCTGAAAAACCTGCAGGACACAGTTCTTGCTAATATGCATCAAGATTGTCAAAAGTACTTAACTTTTTAACGGCACAATAAAGTGGCCCAACGAATGAAGCATGTATCCTCTGTATTCAACGTCAAATAGAAGCTTTGTCTAAGCCAGCAAGAGGGCCAATATCGCCTAATACTCAATCTAGTCCTTACTTCATCCCTTTGCAAAGAAGGCCTGTACAAAGTGCAAGGTGCCTGTAGCTAGAAAGAACCCAACTTGGACGGTGCCTAGAAATAACACAAAACAACAAAATCACAACCACACACAAGGCCCTCTGGATGAAGCCTTAGCCCAGCAGTAAATAAGGGCCAACAATGTCCGAATTCTGAATTAAATGTCACAAGAATGCCTTCCTGACCTCTGTCCCCTCTGGATACAGAGACACATGTCTTCGCGTATGTCTTGCTCATACGCAGTGGGTCGGCTGGAGCCTTCCCGACACTCAGCGACTGGCATATAATTCTTATCAGCTTCTTTCCGTGGTTGTTCAGAACATATCAGATTATAAACAAACTAGAAGGGAAGGGAGGGAGAGGGGCTCTCAAGTTAAGCAGGAGATGACAGGAGAAGCTGAAAGTTGATAATGTGGTAAGAAGAGCTGACATCAGACACACAACTATTCCCAGTAGTTAATGCTCTTAAAAATAGTCAAAGTTCAACCTGCTTATACTCCCCTGCTCAAATGATAAAATACTTGGGATCCAAGTTAAAAGCTTTAAGAAGATAACAAAGTGTTTTCTCCATTTTAATATATTTCCATCCAAAAATGATAAATTAAGTTCGCCTGTGTGCAAATTTCGCAAGTAGTGCTTGAAATACCACCTTCCTCTAGAATGGCAGCTTGAAAAGTTTGTTAAAGTTCTTAGATGTATATTAAACCCTTTGACCCTCATAGCAACCCCGTGAGGCAAGTAGACCGATCTTGATGGTTCCACTGTTCATCTGTCCTTTCATTGATTCTGTCAGCCAATGACCATTTGTTGATTACCTCTCTGTTCCAGGTAGTGCGCTCCCCTAGGATCCTGTACTCCCCAGTATGGCAGCCCCGAGCCCCATGGGGCGATCAAATTAATTCAAACTACAATCCCAAGTCTGTATATGCTGGACACAAGGGTAAAGGAGAGGAGGAAAATGAGAGTATGTGCTTGTCCTGGTCCAGTAGATGCTCAACATGGCCCCGTATCTTCGTGTGGGAGGTGTCCTATGACTTCCCTTCTCCTGTCAGCTGTTCTTTGTTCTATCTCCAATGTATCCCATCCACCTGCCTGTAAGGCAGCACACTGCCAAAACCAGTTAGGCAGGTGACCCTCTCTCCCTTTTCTCAATGATTTCCAAGAACCCCGCACCCACAATGGTAAGCTACTCTAATGACTCATAAGTGGTCTACCGTTTTTATTGCTAATAACCGAAAATGTTTCCACTGAAACAATCCAGCTCTCTCCTTTCTTTGCCTTCACCTCTAATTTTCAGACGGAAGAAGCTCAAGACGGTAAAACTCTCTTTTCTCAAAGACGAGCTACATCAACCTCCACCTCCTGCTGTGCACCTCTCTGCCGTCCACCTCCAGAACGAGATCTGTCCCTTGAAGAATGTCTGACGCACCTTCCCAGGGACTACCCATGTCTTTCTTTCCACCAGGAAATCAGAGGCTGAAAATGAATGGTCTTCGGTGCCTCGGGGTTTTGAGAGGCTTGACTTCTTTTTTTAAGCAGAAAACAGAGAATCAGGATGCAGATGGAAGCGTTACCAGATCCCAGCAAGAAAACACATGAAGCAATGCAGAAACTAGGATGGGTCTGATCTCACAAGGGTGCTGGAGGCAAATCCTACGACGAATGCGGCTCATGAAAGAAATACAAAGGAAGTGACAGAAACGTGAAGAGGTGACTGTAGAGGCCAACGTGGAGATGCTTAAAGAAATTATGGGACAGGTTGCATTAAGCCCAAAGGGAAATGTAGACTCTGTTGTCACCATCAAAGGCTTAGCAAACATCTTCACCAGACATCAAACATTGGGGAAGCCCTGCAGCCTTAGCCAAAAAATTAAAATTAAAATTAAATAGGATAAAATAAAATAAAAATCACTAAGTGTTCCCCTGTGAAGACTGGCACAGTGAATGGATGAAGGGACAGTTGTGGGTCAGCACAGCTTTTCATTTTAAAAACCCTCTTCTGGCTCGGACCTTTCCCCCTGAATATCAAGTACTGACTGAACACTATGGCAGAACAGGCCACAGTGAAAGAGGCAAGTGGGTCCCCGCTCAGAGGGAAAGAGGATGATCTGAGGCTCAAAGCAAGGCCTGGATTCCAGAGGCCCCCATCCAGCTACAGGTGTTGAAAACCATCAAGCACGGGGCTTCTCTCTGCCTGACCCCGAATTAATATGAGCCCTGTGACGCTCCATAGCAGATGCGGCCCACAGGGGCTCATTCCGCCCTGAGTATACTTCAGTCTACCAAGATCTAACCTTCCTTCTTCCTCCCTACTTCCCAACCACTGGATTCCAGAATGCAAACCAGCTCCCTCCTGGACTGGAGTCCTGTTTGGAGCACAGGTGATTTGCTGGCTGTCGCTGGGGAGCTGGAACCCACGAAGCAGCACTCTGACCTTAACAGGCCTGGAAGCATCAGCCTGGGGAGTAGTGCCACTGCTTTGAGAGCCTTATTGCAATACCCGGCTCCCAGACCGACCCCCTAAGAATACTGAGCCCAGCCTGTGTTGGACCCAAATCTGCCACCTGCCTTGATGCTGTGACTGGGTACGTTCCTGCAGCTGTGTTTATTCTCCTAGACCTGGTCTACCCTCTCCCAGCCAGCTGATAACTAAGACTCTAGGAAGCTTCCCATTTTAACTGTGTGCAGATCTGAGATACCAGCACCCAATCATACACACGAATGTGGTGGAGCCTTGTAGGCCCAAGTAAAGAATTTGGATTTTATTCTAAGCGTGATTGGAGAATTTTAGGCAGACGAATGATAAGCTTTGCCACGCCTTTTAAAAACGTAACTCTGGCGGGGCTCCTGGGTGGCTCCCTCGGCGGAGCGTCCGGCTCTTGCTCTCATTCAGCTCAGGTCACGATCTCACAGTTCATGAGTTCGAGTCCCGCATCAGGCTCTGCACTGACGGTGCGGAGACCGATTGGAATTCTCCCTCTCTCCCTCTCTCTCTATTCCTCCCCCTTCTCTCTCTCTCTCTCTCTCTCTCTCTCAGAATAAATAAACAAACTTTAAAAAAAAGTAACTCTGGTTACCATGTGAAGAATGGATCTTGAAGCGGTAAGAGAAGATGCGAGGTAATAAGTTAGAGGTCCAGCTAGCCCTCCAGTACTTAACTAGTATTCACATGATAGCCCAGGTGAGAAAGAGTGGTGAGTGGGAGTGTGGTAGAGTGGAAACAGAAACAAAAAGGTTAGAGATGTGTTTTCAAGGCAGCTGATTAACATTCTTAAAGTTTTTTTTTAATATACTTATTTTTGAGAGAGAGAGGCAGAGAGCGAGCGCACGAAGGGGCAGGGCAGAGAGAGGAGACAGAGAATCCGAAGCAGGCTCCAGGCTCTGAGTTGTCAGCACAGAGCCCGACGCGGGGCTCGAACTCACAAGCCGTGAGATCTTGACCTGAGCTGAAGTCGGGCACTTAACCTACTGAGCCACCCAGGCACCCTGATTAACATTCTTTTTTTTTTTTAATTTAATTTTTTATTTTTTAAAATTTACATCCAAATTAGCATATAGTGAAACAATGATTTCAGGAGTAGATTGCTTAATGCCCCTGACCCATTTAGCCCCTCCCCCCTCCCACACCCCCTCCAGTAACCCTCAGTTTGTTCTCCATATTTATGAGTCTCTTCTGTTCTGTCGCCCTCCCTGTTTTTATATTATTTTTGTTTCCCTTCCCTTATGTTCCTCTGTTTTCTCTCTTAAAGTCCTCATACGAGTGAAGTCATATGATTTTTGTCTTTCTCTGACTGATACTTTCACTTGGCATAATACCCTCCAGTTCCATCCACGTAGTTGCAAATGGCAAGATTTCATTCTTTTGGATTGCTGAGTAATACTCCATTGTATATATGTATACCACACTTTCCTTATCCATTCATCCATCGATGATTCACATTCTTATGCAGATAAAAATGATGGCTGCTACCTTCGTCCATGTCAGGGGCACATGGGTTTAAAGTGGAACACAACGAGGAACTCAGTAAGACATAAGTAAACCTCATGTTCATTCAGGACTAATTAGCACCAACATATTTATCCATACGTAGACCTTGGAATTTTCTAGGGTGACTCCTCGGGAATAAAACAATTATCTAAAGTAACCTCAAAGATGTAAACTTTATCAATCCTTTCTTCCTGGGACCTAATGGTGTTCTGCTCTAGAAAGTACTCCTTCCCTAAAGAAAACTTTCCCAGCATTAAGTGCAACAATAGAAAACTAACACACAAACCAATGCTGTGCAATGGAAGTAAGAGCATCGCAAAACATTTTGAGGGAGTCTGCCGGAGTGTGTTTCAAAAGTGTATCTTGAGTGCCTACCATGAGCACATTCGAGAAGTTCCACAAAACAATATGGGTCACTGACAAAGATTCCTCCATCCATTCCCCTGAAGGAACAACCTTTGGGATAATAGGCCATATAGCCCGGAATATGTTACACTCATCGACAATATTTCCAACGTCATCACCAATTATACATCAACACAGAAGGCACCTATTAATGCTCTCATTTGAATTCATTCAACTGCATGCAAATGGCTCAGCCAATGGAAGGATGGTTTGCCTTCTAATATAACAGTGCAGTTTCTACACCGCGGGCAGAAAAATCATTCTCCTTGCTGAGGAGTTCTTCACAGAATTGTTCATTTGCCTACCCCCTTTTTCAGGGTCAATCAATCTTAGATCCTTTAAAATATGGAAATATGTCATACGATTTTATCAACTGGAAGAGGTGAGTCAGGAATGGTCTGGTGGTGGCAAGCCTCATCATAGGCCCAAAGTATGTAGTTTATGTGTTACATACACGAAACGCACCAAAACCTAGAGCAGCACCCAAGACTCAGGGCACTGGTCTTACAGTGCTCCCAGATGTGTAGGGAAGTGTGTGGCCACGTGTACTCATTAAAGTCTTGAAATGCAAAGTTGATTTTATACATGCGATGAAAACCCATCGTTGAATGAAACTCCCAAAGAAGACTGTAAAGTAATACAAATGTGTAGCCATTGCTGCCACAGCATACGCGGAATTTCTTCAGTCCTATAATAAGAGCAAAGATCCCTTCTCGATTTGGATTGTGATTCTGTATTTATATAGGTATTTATACAAAGTATTCTTCAGGAGGAAACAATCAGGACCCCGGCGCTATCTGCTATCTCGTGGTCCTGTCCCATTCCAACATTTAATCATTCTATCACCTTATACCATGTGTTTTGAAGATTTCGCCAAGAAATGCCACCCTTTCCCCACAACAAAATCTAAAAGAAATTCCCAAATTTGCAGTTTGAGACAGATGGCTTAGTTATGCAGTATAAGCAGCAACATCCTAACGAGATTGTTGATTTCACTTATGAAATTTGCCTCCGAACAAAGACTGATGGTTCTTGGAATTAAAAAAACAACAAAACAGTGCTACAGTAATCCCACCCGTGTATCAAATTATCAAAGGTCTTAGAAGAACAATGACAGGTACAATTGTTACATGTGCTCTTATCCCAGAGACCATCAGAAGCGAAGCCACCCTTGTGGCCTCAGATCTTTTATTTTATTTGCTTCAAGACAAAATGAAAGTAGTCTATCACCACATAGATTCCAGAAATGGGGCTTTAAAAAAAAAAAATGTCCAGCAGGCTCCCGGAGTAGTTTCAAACACAGGAGCTACTCAGTTTCCAGGTTGGAAGCAGCATTTGTTTGCTCTTGTGGTACCCGAGAGAGGATTTATACTACCAGACGCTGCCAGCTCTCTCCTAAAAAGGTTTTATTCTGGTTGCCGGATGATCCCCTGCTAAAAAGTAGGGAAGGGCCACGAGGTCTTCTGCCAGCATCACTTACTGGAGCCAGATACTCCAAACTAATACTCTAATAGGTAACAGCATCAACTCCACGATCTCAAAATAAACAGAGTCTCTATAGTGACCCAGAATATACGTGACGTATGTAATGCCTGCTGTCTATGGAGAGGCAGCAAGCACCTGGTCCCTTTAGGTTCTATCTACCTGGTCCAATAGATGTTTGGTACTTTTGAGGTTGATATCTAGTAAATTGATTTCTTTCTATACGTTTTTCTTTCAATAGTCCTTTCAGAGATAATGTATGCAAAATCACTGTTCTTGAAATGCCTTTATACATGCTTACTTTAGCAAGTTTTAAAATTATGCGATATGAAATTTTTTTTTAACTTTTTAATGTTTATTCTTGAGAGAGAGAGGGAGAGACAAAGTGTGAGCGGGGAAGGGGCACAGAGAGAGGGAAACAGAATCTGAAACAGGCTCCAGGCTCTGAGCTGTCAGCACAGAGCCCGACGCGGGGCTCGAACTCACGAGCCGTGAGATCGTGACCTGAGCCAAAGTGGAATGCTTAACTGACTGAGCCACGCAGGCACCCATGATGTGATATAAAATTTGAAAGGATATGGCAAACATCAGGGAGGAGGACTTTGGTTTCATCAAAGCCAGTCACCATGAACACACACCCATCTGGGATGGGAAGAGAGGAGTTCTGGTGTCACAAGTCCTAAGTGTATTAACGGTGTCTCCACCCACTAACTGCAAAACCCTGGAAAATTCCTCCAACATTTCCATGCCTCAGTCGCCTCAGCTAGAAAACGGGAATAACCCTATTTCCTCAGCCTACTTCACAAGATTAGTGAAATACTATATTCCTTTTGCAAATTTTAATTTCAATTCATGTAGCTGAATGTATGATCAATCAATTATAAAATTGGGATAATTTAAACAAGCCGAATAGAAAAAAAATCTCTCCCTTGTGAACCTGGAAATCAAATATATCTCCTCAATCTCCAGAGTCAAGAAATTTCTTTTTTTAATTCTGAGAGATATGTCTGGTAACAAAGCCAATAATAGCTGAGCCCTTACTATGTGAACATTTAATTCATTCTTGCCTCATCTCATTTAATTCTCACAGGAAGCTTACAAGGGAGATACTCTCTCTTTTTTAACAAAAGTTGTATGTTTTATATGAAGCAAAGGAAGACTTATTTTTCCTGAGCCTTTTCCATATTTTTAACCAACTGTGTTTTTTAAACAGTCTGACAGGGGATAAGTCAAGCCCTTTCTCAGTTTTTTATATGACTTTTTGTGTGTGTGTGGTTGTTATTTTGGGGCTTTAGGCTTATCTTTTTTTTTTTTTTTAATAAATCTGATGGACACACCGTAGTCCTGGTTCTAGTCTTTTTTCTTTTAACTGAAGTATAGTTGATGTACAACATGATGTTACTTTCAGAGGTACAACATATGGGTGAAATACTCTTACTCCTGATTTAGGAAATATGAGTGGAGCTTAGCACATTAAGTGTTTCTGCCCCCTGTCACCTCCCTAGTAGGTAGCTGAGCCAGCATTTGAGCCTTGGATAATCTGACTATAAAACCCATACTTGAAATAAATGAAACAGAGAACAGAAAAAAACAACAGAAAAAAATATTAACCAAACTAAGAGTTAAACAAAACAAAAGATAAACAAAATTGGCAAACCCTTAGCTAAGGAAAAAAGAGAAAAAACTCAAAGCAACAAAATTACAAATGAAAAAGGAGACATTACAATAGATACCACAGTAATTCAAAGGATCATAAGAAGTATAAATAATTATACTTTGTTTCAACAAACTGGACAACCCAGAAGAAATGAAAAAATTCTTAGAAACATCTAACTTATCAAGACTGAATAAAAAATAAATAGAAACTCTGAATAGACCAATTACTAGTGATAAGGTTGAATCAGTAACTTAAAATCTCCCAATGCAGAAAATTCCAGGATCAGATGGATTCACTGGTGAATTTTCCTAGACATATGGAGAAGAATTAGCACCATTCCTTTTCAAACTCTTCCCAAAAAAATTAAAGAAGAGGGGACATTCCCAAACTCATTTTAGAAGGCCAGCATTATCTGGATACCAAAACCAGAAAAGGACACTACTAGGAAAGAAAAATAAAGGCCAATATCCCTGATGAATACAGATGCAAAAATGTTAAATAAAATACCAGCAAACTAAACTCAGCAGCACATCAAAAGGATCATTCACCATGATCAAGTGGGATTTGTCCCTGGGATGCAAGCATGGTTCAACATACATAAATCACTCAATATGCTATATTGAGTTAATATAATGAATTAAAAAAAATATATAGTCCTCTCAATATATGCAGAAAAGCATTCAACAAAATTTGACATCCATTCATGATTTTAAAAAAGACTCGACAAATTAGGCATAGAAGAAACATATCTCAACATAATAAAGGCCATATACGACAAGCTTACAGCTAACATCGTACTCAGTGGTGAAAGGTTAAAAGCTTTTCCTTTCATTTCAGAAACAAGACAAGAGTGCCCATTCTCACCACTCTTTTTTTTTAACGTTTATTTATTTTTGAGAGATAGAGAGACAGAGTACAAGCAGCGGAGGGGCAGAGAGAGAGAGAGAGAGAGAGAGAGACAGAATCTGAAGCAGGCTCCAGGTTCTGAGCTGTCAGCACAGAGCCCAACATGGGGCTTGAACCCATGAACTGTGAGATCATGACCTGAGCTGAAGTCGGATGTTTAACTGACTGAGCCACCCAGGCACCCCTCCTTCTTACCACTCTTATTCAGGATAATACTAGCTAAAGCAATCAGGCAAGAAAAATAAAAAGTACCAGAATTACAAAGGAAGAAGTAAAATTATCTCTATTTGCAGATGACATAATTTTATATATAGAAAATTCTAAAGACTTACCCAAAATCTGTTAGAGCTAATCAATGAATTCAGTAAAGTTTCAGCATACAAAATTAACTCAACAAAAATTAGTAGCATCCCTCTACAATAACAATGAAATTTCTGAAAAAGAAATGGGTTCCATTTACAATAGCATAAAAAACAATAAAATATTGATGGCTTCCTGTCTTACATTGAGGTCTTTCATCCATTTTGAGTTTATTTTTGTGTATGGTGGAGAACAAACTGAGGGTTGCTGGAGGGGTTGCAGGAGGGGGGATGGGCTAAATGGGTAAGAGGCATTAAGGAATCTACTCCTGAAAGCATTGTTTCAGTATATGCTAACTAATTTGGATGTAAATTTAAAAAAAAATAAAAAATAAAATTTTAAAAAACAATAAAATATTTAGTAATAAACTCAACTAAGGAGATAAAAGATCTCTATGCTAAAAACTATAAGACATTTATGAAAAGAGTTGAAGAAGACTCATATAAATGGAAAAACAACCCGTGTTCATGGATTGAAAGAATTAATATTATTAAGATGTCAATAAAACCAAAAGTCATCTATAGATTCAATGCAAACCCCATCAAGATCCCAATGGCGTTTTTTTCATAAGTAGAAAAGACACTCGTAAAATTTATATGGATACACAATGGCCCGAAATAGCCAAAGAGATCCTGAAAAAGAAGGGCAAAGCAGGAGGTATCGCACCTCCTGATTTCAAGCTACGCTGTAACGCTATAGTCATCAAAACAGTATGGTGCCGGCATAAAAACAAACACATAGACCAACAGAACAAAATCGAGAGCCCAGAAATAAACCCAAGCATATATGGTCAACTAATATTTGACAAAGGATCCAAGAATACTCGGTGGAGAAAAGATAATCTCCTCGATAAATGGTACTTGGATAATTGGATGTAAAAGAATGAGACTGTACCCATATCTTACATCACTCACAAAAATTAACTTGAAATGCATTAAAGACTTAAGTGTATGTCCTGAAACCACGAAACTCCTAGAAGAAAACAGGAATAAAATTCCTTGTCATTGGTCTAGGTAGTGACTTTTTAAATAGTGACACCCAAAGCACAAGCAACAAAACAAAAAATAAACAGGCGGGGCTACATCCAACTGAAAAGCTTCTACGCAGCAAAAGAAGCCATCAACAAAGTGAAAAGACAACCAATAGAATGAGAAATACTATTTGCAAACCACATACCTGGTAACAGGTTAATATCCAAAACATATAAAGAACCCATACAACTCAACAGCATAGTAACTCAATTACAAATCGGGCAAAGGACCTAAATGGACGTTTCTCCAAAGAATATACACGAAAGGCCAACAGGTACATGAAAAGCTGCTCAACATCACTAGCCCTTAGGGAAACGCAAAACCACAATGAGAATTCACCTCACACGCGTTGGAATGGCCATCGTCAAAAAGACAAGAGATAAGACATTACGGCAAAGATGTAGAAGAAAGGAAACCCTTGTACCCCACTGGTGGGAATGTAGATTGGTACAGCCACTATGGAAAACAGTATGGAGAATCTTCATCAGATTAATATCATCCAGCAACTCCACTTCGGGGAATATATCCAAAGGAAATGAGAACACTAATTTGAAAAGATATCTACACCCTCACGTTCACATAACATTATTTACAAAGCCAGGATGTGGAAACAACCTAAGTGTCCATCAATGGTTGAACAGATACAGAAGCTATGGTAGACATATACAATGGGATATTATTCAGCTATAAAAAAAAAAAAAAAAAGGAAAGGAATCCTACCATTTGCAACAACATGGATGGACCTTGAAGGCGTTATGCTAAGTGAAACAAGTCAGACAAAGACGAATCCTCTATGATCTCATACGTGGAATTTTAAAAACAAAACCAAACTCAGAAAAAGAGATCGGGTTTATAGTGACCAGAGGGGGAGGGTGAGTGGGAAGAGAGAGGAATGGAGGAAGGGGGTCAGAAGATGCAAGCTTCTAGTTTTCAGATGAGTAAGTCCTAGGGATGTGATGCATGATGCCTATAGCTAGTGCTGCTGTATTGTATACAGGAAAGTTGATAAAGACTAAAGAGGTCACCTGACAAGGAGGGTTTTGCCCCCTTTTTTCTTTTTCTTTTCTCTTTATCGTATCTATACAGAAAGGTGAATGTTAGCTGAACCTATTGTAGTAATCATTCCATAATATATGGACATCAAACCATCACGCTGTATGCCTTCAACTGATACAGTGACGTGTGCCAATTGTTTCTTGGTAAAACTCGGGGGAGAATCCATGCTTGTGATGACTGTTTAGATGATCTCCTACAGAGCTGTGAATTCTTAACCCAGCACCTTCCAGGGCAGCCTCCTCACCCTCCTCCCCATTCCACATCCGCTCACCGGTTGTCTGCAGCTCTGGGCTGTTACTCCTGTTCTCTCTTCCTGAATTCGTCTCCTCTCACTTGCTGGATCCTCTGCAGCCTGTCAGACTCACCAAGAGCCTTGGCCTGAGCGTATGTGTCTCTAACAAAATCCCATTTCATACTGATCACTGTCTATTGTTGCGTTAATTTGTCAATCACGTCTTAGATGTGTCCTCCAGCTTGGCTCTTCTGTGAAGGCATCAGATGTGTCTCCCGTCTCCCCCCACCAGTGCCTAAGCCTATACTTGGTTGATAGAACATTCCTTTCTTTTTTTTTTTTTTTTTAAGTTTATTTATTTAGTTTGAGAGAGACAGAAAAAACGAGAGCACAGGTGGGGTAGGGCCAGAGAGAGGGGAAGACGGAATCCCAAGCAAGCTCCGCACCATCGGCGCAGAGCCCGATGTGGGGCTTGAACTCATGAACCGCGAGATCATGACCCGAGCCAAGATCGAGAGTCCGCCCCTTGACTGACCGCACCGCCCAGGCGCCCCTAACAGACCACTTCTTAAACAACTGCTTGCAGACATGAACAAGGCTTTTATTGGCCTTACTCAAGTCCAGCCTGGCTTTCCCATTCCTGACGCCACTCCAGGCAAATACGCCCAAACAACACGCTGTGCACGAGTGAACAAGACCAACCTCTTCACGTGATTGGGAACACAGACAAACGAGCAAAATGTGTGAGGCGAAAGACGTGTTAGGCACCCAGGGGCACAGCCACCCCAACCTCTGGGGCCACAAGAAGGTTATTTGGCAAGTCTGATGCTGACACTGAACTTTTTTTTTTTTTTTTTTTTAACGTTTTATTTATTTTTGAGACAGAGAGAGACAGCGCATGAACGGGGGAGGGGCAGAGAGAGAGGGAGACACAGAATCGGAAGCAGGCTCCAGGCTCTGAGCCGTCAGCCCAGAGCCCGACGCGGGGCTCGAACTCACGGCCCGCGAGATCGTGACCTGAGCTGAAGTCGGACGCTTAACCGACTGAGCCACCCAGGCGCCCCGACACTGAACTTTTAAGGATTGTGTAGTGGTAACAACAACAAATGCTTATGGAATGTGTCCCCCCCTTCCTGGCACTTCAAATGTGCCACCTCGCGTAACCCTCTCGATAATTCTGTGAGGAAGATGCTATCGTTATCCCATTTTGCTGACAAGAAAACTGGGGGCTGAGGTAGAATGATTAAGCCCAGGGTTTTCGGTAAGCGGGACGAGGAAGACTGAAGCCCAGGCAGGCTGGCTCCCAGAGCCCACTGCTTTAACCAGTATTCCCGCCTTCCTCTCAGGGAGGTTAGTCACTGAGGAGGGAGAGAAAGGACGGTCCGGGCCGAAGGCCCTGCACACGTAAAGGACACGTGAGAAGCTCAAGCAGCCTGCATAGCGAAGCTGAAGGAGCTTTCTACAAGCCTCTGACAGTTCCAGGTGAGGCTCTGGTTCCTCTGAGATGGACATTTCGTCATTTTCCAATGAAGGAACAGTGTAGCCACTCAGCCCTGGGCTGTGCCGCACAGAGGCCTTTTGTGAGCGGTGTCCGCCCTGCCCGCCTGTCCTCGTGGCCCAGTGTGGTCCCTGCTGTGCATCAGCAAGCAGATCTCTGACCTTGCCTCAGCCCCGTGGAATGAAGGGATCCGGAAAGATCCCAAGAGCTACCCTAGCTCATCTCTCTGCTTCCAGAAAGGACTTTTCTGTACTGCCAGACTCCTAGGGAAGATACCACAACTCCCTTGACCTTGACCTCCCACTGCCATGTCAAACCACCCTTTCTATGAAGACACACTTCCTTGGGTCTAATATGATTCCTTCCTGCTCAAAAAGCCTGGCTTCTCAGCTCTGTCTTCGTGTGTGGCAGAACAGTAGGTGACCTCTGAAAAGACTGCCTCAAACACCTGTGACACAGCCACCCTTGGACCCCGGGATCTGGATTTTCCTCCTGGCCCGACCCCTTGCGAGCCGTGTGACATCTGACAAATCACTCAACCTTTCAGTGATTCAGGTTCTCATCTGTAAAATGGGCACAGTCCTACTTGTCTCTGAGGACGAAATATAGACAAAAGACTTCACACAGTGCCTAACTCATCATAAACGCTTATCAAATTAGAGCCTAAAAAGTGAAAAAGCTAATCTCTTGGGCACCTGCAGGTCCATACACAATTTGGGGACTAACAAAGCTCTGGTCAGCTTTTCCAGAAAGAACAACAACAACAACAACAAACAACAACAAATCAAAGGCCTGAAAATAGTGAGTACACCTGTAGCCTTCTTTTCTACCAGTATGCAGAAATATTTGTAAGGAGCGGTTACCTATCAGTTACGTGTCAGTTATAAAAGTGTTAAATAAATCCATGAAGGCAAAGAAAAAAAGAGAAAGACACAAGCACCATCCTGCTGTTGCCATGACAACGAGGCAGGTTACCTGGACAAAGATTTTGGAAGTCTCTTAAAAGAAGAGCCAGAGATGTTTCCATCTCTTTGGGGAGGGACAGAGTCTTTCTTTATCTTCCACTAAAATGCACTTGTATGCTGAATGTGTCCCAATTAACACAGGGCAACATCTGAGAGGAGCGAGGACAGGACGTTGTGAGCAAGCAGGTGGTGGGATGGAAAGAGAGTTGGCAGGGGGCTGCGAGGTAGAGGCAATATCAGTGGAAAACGCAAGATCAAACTGCCAGGATCTGCATTGTTTCATTTAAAATGCCCAAAGAGCATTCACTCAAAAGCATCGTCCTCACCCACAAAGACCCCCAACCGCCGCAGATTAACTTTATAAGAAATTGAATCTTCACCGAGAACACTCTCGTTTCTATTAACAGTAGCGACACGAAGAAAGTGATTAAAAACTGTGGTGGGCAAGATTTTTCCCTGAAAGTCATTTTTTTCATACGTAAAGGAATAAAGAGCTTGGGACTCATGACGCGCGTCCCCCCCTCCCATCTCCTCGGGTGTTGCATACAGGTCGTGTGTCTGTGTATGTATGTGTTTCCCTCCTACGATCCGCAGTTTACACGTAACATAATAATCTTGCACACCTCTCTCTCATTTTTGAGTTAATCGATAGCATTTTTAAAGCAGCAAATAGGGGCTATTTGTAATAGTATTTCCTTTAATTGCATATTTTTCAAACACAAGACTATTAAAGTAGCTGTCCATGAAAGCACCCATTCAACTCTCCTCTGAGGTGCCCCTTCATTCTGAAAGGGCTCACTCGTCAAGCTCAATAGCATCTCTTGGCTGCCTGAGAAAAAGCACTGGAGGGAAAAAAAAAAAAAAAAGCAACCTATTTTCCAGATCAAAGTAATCCCTACTCCATTGCCATGGCTGCAGACGTCTCTTTCTTCTTTTCATTGACCAGACAAGGTCCTTCTCAGCGCCCTGCTTTTTTTTTTTTTTCTTTTTCTTTTTTTTTTTTTTTTTTTTTTTTTGCCTGAATTTGTTTTCTCGTTGGGAAAAGTGGTCATTAAGGTATTAGTTTAGGTTGATTGGTTCTTCAGCAACAGAAGAGGCTTCTGATGCTTTGTTATCTCTGACACGATCTCAAAACAGTGGCCTGATTATTATACAATATAGAAATCATAACTCAAGGCAGCAGGCTTCCCGTTGAAACCCATGCAGTGAATGTGGGTTTGTGATTACACGCCTAACCTACTGGCTGCCTTTTGGGCCTGAGTGTCTGGCCACATCCCCGGACATTGCGTGGGACTTCACCTCCCTGCCCTGGCCGTTGAGCCCCCCTCCCGTGGACCCGAATCCCACCCCCCCCCTCTAGTCGTTGAGGCCACTGAGCACTTGCCTCCATTTACTCCAACCAGTGGCGCATTCAGTAGAAAGAATGGGGAGAGGGAGAGGGATGGCTTTGATGTGTCCCGGGGCAGGAAATCACTTGGATGATTCTTCCAGGGCCACTTGGCAGCAGGTAGAGGGTGGGACAGCTGGTGGGAAGGTCGGCGGCTGGGATGTGACTGCTCAACCATAGCGGGTTGACTGTGCTGCCCCTGCAAACTTAGAAGTTTATTCCTATCGTCTGGTAGGGGGGTAGGGATAAGGCAGAAAGATCAGAGGGCTTGGCACATACACCTGGGAAAAGGAGAATTCCAAACTATCAAATAACATGCCGGAAGCTTTCATTGACTTTTCAAGACCAACTGACCCAAGTCTTCAAGCCCAATCTGATAAGGACGTATGACTGCCAACACCCAAGAGGTGGGATGCATGGTAGTTAGCCCCATGGAGCCTGAATCCAGACTTCAAGCCTCTTTCTACTCATCTGCCAAAATACAGTTGGTAACAGGTTCGCTGTGGGGATTAATAATAATAATAAAAATAATAATAATAATAATATGTGCCATACTCACTACGTGCCAAACACTGGGCTTGGCACTTGATACATGGTGTCTCATCAAGCCTATGGAATATTTCCTATCCAACGCCCCCTCTTTCTTACAGGGAAACAGGCATAGGAACCTGAAGTAAGTTATCCAGAGTCCTGCAGCTGGAAAGTGAAGCGGGATTCAAACCCAGTCGGCCCAAACTCCAGGGAACTATCAGCCAGTGAAATCCTATACAAAGTATTGATTCTGGTACAAGACACTCAGCAATATTACTGAGCGTTCATTTTGTATCGCCAACATTAATTGTCAACCTCCCTCTGTGGCTTCGTCCAAATGAAGAAAAGTACGCGACGGGGCTTCGGTCAGTGAAGGCTTTACGAAAGCAAACGCAGCAAAGTTAATTACGGTGACTGGAACTGGCACACAGGATAACGGACAACATTTCTTGACTCGAAAGTTCCGTGGAGATCAATAGCGCTTGAGGCCTCCCTGGGGGAGGCGGGGTGCGGGGGGTGGGTCGGGGACGGGAGCTCATTTCTAAAGGCAGCGCGGCCAAGAGGTATGGCCAAAAGGTCTACAGACACTGGCGTCACGGCCGCCTCAGCTGGGTGCAGGTGGTGATGTGGACGGTGCTTCTGCATTAGCCGTAGGGAGAGGGCGAGCAGAGCCGAAGGACACAACCCAGTTAGCCATACCAGAGAACGCCTGACCACACACTCCCTGCCTCCCATACTCAGAAAATACGTTCACAGAGGCTCTAAATCTTTCCCTGTTCCTATGTGAAGACGCCCGCAAGGAATCCGGTGCTCCTGCAATCTACAAACTCTTAGGGAAACCCAGAAAGCTTATTTAGAAGCCTCCTTCGTTTCCTTATTGGATTAGTATTTACTGAGACCCCTCTAAGTGCCAGGCACAAAGAATATAAAAAGGATCGACTAGGTCCCTGACCTGTGGCAGGAGGAGGAGTTAAGTGGTCAACACTGAAGCGGACCGTATTATGTCATTTGAGGGACCGGTGTCCGGAGAGCCCTGGGAAAGACGGCGAAGGC
This sequence comes from Panthera uncia, assembly GCF_023721935.1. Classification (NCBI taxonomy): domain Eukaryota; kingdom Metazoa; phylum Chordata; class Mammalia; order Carnivora; family Felidae; genus Panthera; species Panthera uncia. The sequence goes on along the minus strand of NC_064808.1, from coordinate 92,319,341 downwards.
CAGGGGTGCCTAATTCTGATGTGGAGGTAGAAGAAAGTGGGGTAGTGGCAGGGGGTGGGATCCTGGAAGGCTTCTCAGAGGAGGTGCCGGGTAAAGACGAGGGTGAGGCAGTATGTGACTGAGGTCCTGACGACTAAATCTGGCTCCGTCCAACGTTCTTGCCTGTTGTGCGTATCAGTAAGAATCATGGGAACCCAGAGCTCCCTCAGAGGCTGTGGAGGACACACAAAATAAGTAAGAGATAGGTCCCCCCTCCCTCCGGACACTTAAGATGTGATAGCGATACAATCCCAACTTTGGCTTTACCACTCTGCAAAGCCTTCTAACGTTTCACACGCTACAGAGTAAGAGGAAGCCAAGCGTTAGCGGGAGGCCGGGAACACTCCTGAATGTGACCGCCAGCTGGCACCACGGGAACGCCTACAAAGAGCCCAGTCGCGAACATGGTTCTTAACCATCGCCTTGGAGTCAGGTCAGCTCCCCCACACGCTGTTTGAACTTGGCCAAGCCACCTAACCTCCCGGAGACTGTGTCACCTCATCTTCAAAATGGAGATCCTAACAGCTCTGCTTTCTAAGGTAGTTGTGAGGAAAGTTGAGATAAAGCAAGAAAAGTGCCTGGGTCAAGGTCTACCAAGAGGAAGCTCTCGATAATAACAATAAAGTTACGGGATGCTTATGACTTATAGTTATTTACTTTTTAAATAAATGCGTTTAAGTAATATTATTCTTGAGCTGGGTGACACGGTGGATACAATACAGCTAATGGCCACGTTTAGACTCTTAGCACGTGCCAGTCACTGTTCCGGACACTTTACGTGTCTTATTTTAATTCACTGGATTCTCACGACACTAGGAAAGGTGTTATCATCCCCAGTTTACAGGTAAGAAACCTTGGCCACAGAGAAGTTAAGTAACTTGCCCAAGGCCACACAGCAAGCCAGGATTCCAACAGATGGGAGGGTGGCTCAAGCTGTACTCCCAACCACCCTGGGGTGCTGCTTCTTGTCACAATGAATCAGACACGACCCTCGAAAAGAATGCTGGAAGGCAACCTGACGTATGATAAGTCTCCGGAGAAGTAAAAATCATCAAAGTACCCAAAGAAGAGCTGATGAGATTGACCCAACCCAAACGGGGACATCAAGGAAAGGGAACCGTGAAGGAAAGCAGGGGCGTGCTGCGTCGTGGAAGCAAGAGGAAAAGAGTTCGGAAAGAAGCGGGTAGGCGGTGGCCGGCCACGCCAGGTACTACAGTGATGGAAAGGTGGAGGAACCTTCAGAACAACTAGGATGTAGCACAGCGAGGAGCGCAGTTAAGGGAGAGAGCAGATACCACGGAGGGCGGAGGGTAAAGCCAAATGACAAGGGACGGTAGGGAAGCGACACCAGTCGCTGTAGACTTCCCTTTTGAAAAGGTTAGTAACAAAAGGGAGGCGAGAGAGGAATGCCAGTTCAAAGGATTTTTCCCCTCCCAGACGAGGGTCCTTTGTTTGTTATCAGAATGGAACTTACGCGTAGAGAAAGAGCGAAGGTGCGGGAGACAGTTGTGGACAATTTATGAATGAGCGGAGAACGTGCACAGCTTCTGTGGGGTGGCTCCAGCGGGGGCTCTGGCCTCGGCCAAGAGGGACGCGCTCCTGCCTCTGATTCAAGAGGGAAGACGAGACGGAAGGAGACAGAGAGACATTTTGATATGGAGGGGCGGTGAGACAGCTCCCAGGAGCTGGTTCTAACCTTCTCGGCACGGACAGTTCTGGGAAAAGAAGCAAGGATGTTGCTGGACGCTGTCTGGACAGCTCACGATGGAGACGCCGTTTCCCCTTTTGGGCCGGCTGGCAAACTCTTACTAACCCTTCAGAACTCTGACCACCTCCTCTGGCCTCCTAGGTGCCAAGGCAGAGCCGGGGCTCGGTCACCTGCACTCGTTCACTTATCCCTCCCTTACTACATTAGTCGCGCCGTCTTGTAATCAGTTTCATTTACGTCTCTCTCTTCTTTCAGTCTGAAGTCCTGGATGGTGGAGACCACATTACACTTACCTTAATTTCTCTCCCACCTAACTAGTATTAAAAGATACGCAGTAAATGGCATGTCGAACGAATAAAGACATCAGTCCATAAGCCATACATAAAAGGACTCCAATTCGGACCCAGAAAGGGAGTAACGTTTTCGAACTAGCATCCTAAATGTCTAGGTTCATTTCAGATAGAAAACAGTCTGCTCTTGGGCAATTACCCTAACCTCTCTGCATCTAATAACCCAAGCTCTGAAAAATGGGAGCACGATCCATGGAACTGTGGGCTTCATTAGTGAATGCCAGGAAAGGGCTTTTTAAGTGGCAAAGCAGATAATTACAGAAAATGCCTCTGAGGGAGAAAGATGACAAAAATGCGTCTGAGGGACAATGGAGGAGCTTTCTTCCAGGATTTCCCCCACATCTCGCTCTGACATAAGCAGCTACAGAGGACTCAGAGCCCTCTCAAAGGCCCTGCGCCCCTAGGTCCCAAGGTTATGTGTTCACCAAGTTCACGAACGGCTGTGAAAGACTATCTGTTAGAAAGCACAAGAGTCCTGCTACTCAGCACCTCCCAGCTCAGGGCCGATCTGCTCCCTACTTAACTTCCAGCTTTTTCTATTGTTCTGTCTTGTGGCTCCCGATTTCTGCCTTTCTAGAGCAGCAACAGAAGCCACTCAATGTGCTTGACCCTTGGAAACACACTCGTGCTCCCAGGAAGTACACGATCATTTATCACTGCCGTTTTCCAAGTGTTAGCTAGATAAAGAGATACCTAGGTAAGCCCTCAAAACAGCCACCAGCTTATTTGCCCAAGATGTGATACAGCCTACTCCAGGTAAGCTGCAAAAACAAGGTGACGCTGAGTAGTAAGACACGTTTGCATTCTGGGCTTTTTAAAAACAACAAATTTATGATTGACACATTTTACACTTATTTCTAAGGCCAGAGAAATAGAAGGCATAATGCATTCTGGATGGCTGGTCCTAAATGTAGAGGAACATTGCAATGGAAAAGTTTAGAGATGATAATTCTAAAACGTCTGTGTTTGAGTAATATTATAATTCCTCTCTACACACACAAAGAGGCACGTGGGCACACGCACACTCCTCTAAAATTGATTTTGCCGAAGATAAATTCATAATTAGTTTGCCCCCCAGATACCCACATTCCATATTCGTAATATGTGTGATAATAATGGGTAAAGATAGTCTAGAATTTTTAATTGTCACAGTTAATCAAAAGGTGACTATATATAGAACAGATCGGAGCTGGAAAGAATAGTAGAAGAAAAAAAAAAAAGAATGAGGGTTAGAAGTGAAGAAAAGAATGTGACACAAAAAAGAAAGATAAGAATAAGAATTTATTACGAGATTTCTGTGTCAGTCAGGGGTCCCAATTCTTTTCCAGACTGATTCTCAATCCACGTTCAGACATCTTCAGAATGGGGGCACTTCAGGTTTGAGAAAGGCCTTAAATTGGCTATGTATGTGACACCGAAGAAGGTTTTATTTCTTTTTTTTTTTTAATTTTTTTTTAACGTTTATTTATTTTTTTGAGACAGAGAGAGACAGAGCATGAACAGGGGAGGAGCAGAGAGAGAGGGAGACACAGAATCCGAAACAGGCTCCAGGCTCTGAGCTGTCAGCACAGAGCCCGACGCGGGGCTCGAACTCACGGACCGTGAGATCATGACCTGAGCCGAAGTCAGACGCTTAACCGACCGAGCCACCCAGGCGCCCCAGAAGGTTTTATTTCTAACACTGCAGGTTGCTTGCTTAGTATCAAAGCAGTTCACTGTCTGTAGTTCTGCAACACCAAATGTAGAAAATTTGCGACGGCTCTAATGAAAAGTCTGCTTGGTATCTACATTAGCTAGTTGATCTTAACGTTAGCCACTCAGAGCTCCTTTGGAAACTTATAATTAGCTTGGAGAGAGAAAATGACGGCGTGTTCTTACTACCGACAGGACTTCAAGGTCCACACAGAAGCGGAAAGGCCCTTAGTCAAGGATACCATATGAGGAAGCCTTTCAGTTGTTGGAAAGTCCGGCTAAATGACTTCTAATATCCCTTCACAGCTGTGAACTTGTATGATTCAATGACTTCACAGGCAAATCGCGAGATTATTCTGTGATGTGGACATCACCGGGACATCGCATCCCTCCCGGAGAGACCTCCTGTTGAATGCATGGAGAAACTTCTGAAACAAGAGTCGACTGTACTCTGAGTGACCCACACACCTTGCAGTGACCCTCTGTGCTGCCTGAGCCCTGAGGGCCTGCTCCGTGCACCCTGATGACCTGATGATAAATTCGCTCGGCCCCCATCCATCCAATGAAATATCTGTCCTTAGCGGAACCTCAGCTGGTGTCCTTCTCTGGGCAAAGTCGAGGTAAGTAATTTTAGAGCGCGCCATACCTTAGAAATTTGGGCTCACCTGTTCCATCAGCCGTCAAAACAGAAACTAAAGCCTCACTCAGTAAAAAAAAAAATAGTGTTCCACCAGTACGTCATTAGTGTTGAACGGACATAAATTAAAAGAGTGGAGGAGATCTTTGGTCTTTTTTTTGAGGTCTAGGACCTCAAATCTCCCTCCTTGATGTCTCCACACAGGTTTTACTCCAAATACTGAATGTGGAAAGATTAAAGTCTAGGGAAGAAAAAGTAGGGTGGAAGGAAGTCGGGCGGGGGAGGGGCCAGAGGGGCCACATCATGATTCAAATTCTACCGTGCAAGTAATCAACTGTGAGGTATATCAAAAGCAATCATAATAAAAAGCATAAATCCTCAGTGCATACCCTTAGAATCCAAGACTTCCAGAAAACTGTGGGATACAGGACATCATTTCAGCTATGCACTTATGGGTTTATACAAAGGCTTTGGCTTTCAAGTGACAATTTTGGAGTAAAGAAGAAGCGAAGCCACAGCCAGAATCTAAGGGCCAAGATCTGAAAACCAAGCAAATATATAAAAATGTACAGTAATTCATAGGTAAGGGGTTTTGATCCAGTTGTCTGAATATCTGCCTCAATTTCTATTGTCTGTTTATTTGCATTCATATCTCTTGCCGTGCTCACCATGGTCGACTAGCATCCCATAGAATCACTAAAAATGTTTCACACGAATCCAAATTCTGCTTGCCCTTAGGTAAGAGAGATTGGTTGAAGCGCTTCATATAAATGTCACTAAGGAAAGTCTCCATTTAAAGTGTGGGTAACATGGGGCGCCTGGGTGGCTCAGTCGGTTAGGCGGCCGTCTTCGGCTCAGGTCGTGATCTCGAGGTCCGTGAGTTCAAGCCCCGCGTCGGGCTCTGTGCTGACAGCTCAGAGCCCGGAGCCTGTTTTGGATTCTGTGTCTCCCTCTCTCTGACCCTCCCCCGTTCATGCTCTGTCTCTCTCTGTCTCAAAAATAAACAAACGTTAAAAAAAAAAAATTAAAAATAAATAAATAAAAATAAAAATAAAGTGTGGGTAACAGGGGCGCCTGGGTAAGTCAGTCGGTTACGCGTCCTACTCTTGATCTCAGCTCAGGTCAGGATCTCACGGTTCGTGGGTTCACGTCCCACATCAGGCTCTGCGCTGATGGTACGGAGCCTGCTCGGGATTCTGTCTCTCCCTCTCTCTCTGCCCCTCCCCCACGTGTGCTCATGCTCTCTCTCTCTCAAAATAAATAAATAAACTTAATAAAAAATAAAGTGTGAGTAATAATTACTCCGTATCTTCTTTCATGTGTATTTGAAGTCCCTGCAACTTTTCAAAGCGTTTTCACGGAGAGCATTTCATTGTGGTGTCTGCTTCGTGAACAGACTTCAAAGAACATTACAACCACAAACCTGCCAACCGCCCCGCTGAAAGTTATGCCTGGAGCCTGGTGCCTTTTGGTAAACTGTTAGCTGTAGGTCATTCCTACTCCAGGCAAGTAAACATCCATTGCAATTCACCTGGCTAGAGTACAACAGCAATCAGCGTTAGAGAAAGACAGTGCTCAAGTGACAAGTCGTATCAACTCAGGCTGTAGAAAGATCCAGAAGGTCAAAATACAGGTCTTCTTAGTCCTTGCAATGTCGAAGGAAGAGATCTGTGTCCTTCAATCACCCCCATAAGTAATGTGTCCACGGTGTTTATAGCTTCCTCCCATCCTGACATTTCCTCATAATTTAGCATTCCTGGTAAGGCTGCAATGAAAGCTGAATTTTTCACTGGAGCTAGGTCATGCTGACAGTGATAGCAACTGACAGGAGATTAAAAGGAACCAAAGATACTGTGCTGAAAATGTCTCATCAAGGTCACCCACTCGTGATAAGGCAAGTGGAGAGTGAGGGAGAAATACAGGCTTATCGCTTAAGAACCAACGGGGACAACGACATTATCTAATTATTCTTCTTCAGTCCCATCTCCTCCAGCCTCCCATTCGTACACACATGCTTTTAAGCAAGTCTATTATTTAAAAATTACCATAAGACGGTTCTCTTTATCCGCCCAAGGTACAGCTACTATAAAGGCGGTGACGCCAACTTTCCCAATCCTGCTGGGCAGAAGTCACCCCCGTGTCACTCAGCTCATGCCTTTACCACAGCACATACATGTTACATGACATTCTCCCCCCAAACTGTGACCCCTTCATGTGTTTGAAGCACGTCTCCCTCTTCTTTCTTTCTTTCTTTTTTTTTTTTTTTTAGTGTTCATTAATTTTTGAGAGAGAGAGAGAGAGTGAACAGGGGAGGAGCACAGAGAGAGGGAGACACAGAATCCGAAGCAGGCTCCAGGCTCTGAGCTGTCAGCACAGAGCCCCACGAGGGGCTCGAACTCACGAGCTTCGAGATCACGACCTGAGCCGAAGTCGGACGCTGAACCAGCTGAGCCACCCAGGCGCCCCCGCCCCCCGTTCTTTCTACTTAACTACAAGAGTCTACAAGAGGTCAGAGCTACTTAGCTATCTATTAAACCTCGTGATTCTCCCTCTCTAACACAGAGTTGCTGCTGAGAAGTTCCTGCCAAGCTAGGGACTACTTTTTCCAGCTTCATTTACATCCAGATTGGCCACAGGACGAGATTCACTCAGTAGAATGTGAGCGGAAGGGACGTACTTGACCTTGAGGTGTTTGTAACGCACCACACAGCCACACTCTCTTTTGCCCGCTACCAGCGAGGTATAAAACTTGATGAGGCGAGATGCTGCCCGCCTGATGAGGGCTCAGGAATCACTGCATGGAAGAAAGCTACTACGGACTAGAAGCAATGTATTGGACCAGGACAAGAGGAAGAAATGGACTCCTATTTAAAAACAAATCTTTACATACTGTAGGGTCTATTTGTTATCTGAGCACACCCTAACTAATACATTGAGCCTAATACAGTGGCATATATATCCATTCAAGAGCTAATGAAGAACTAGATAGGGCAGGCCGCCATTTTCCTATGAAAGAGCCTGATTATTTTGTACTTTGCAGGGGAAAGGTTAAGCAGGGACTGCATCTCACGAAATGACATCCAGTTCATCGTTATTACGGAAATCATCTCAGAACGCTATATGGAACGGACTGATGCTAGCAGGGTTTTTATGTTCCTTCAGATTCATAGAGACATGTTTAAATTTTGCTACTGTGGGAGAATGTTGAGGTTGTCATGGCGACAAGTTAAAGCAACAGAGTGCATGTGATGTACTGGGATGCTTGGTGCTAGCCATGCCAGCAAAAACATAAAATGATTCTATCGTACGGAGAAAACTCTACTAAGGGTTATGGTGTGATAGCCAACTCTTTGTCTTTCGCCTTCTAGGAACGATAATGGAACGCACCGATTTGCTAACAATCTTGACGGTACTGCTAGTTCCACAACGAAATGGATTTTAGAGTAAAGATGAGACAATTGGTAGAGGATCACCACTGTATCTCCACCCTTCTGGAAAAATACATACATATACACACACACACACACACACACACACATGCGTTGGGCCTACACAAGTAAAATCCGACTGAGTTGATGAATTGAATGGACAATAAATTGGAAGTAAGCAATCAAATTAAGCCCCTCCTGAGCAGAGGTTTTAGAGCAAATTTCTTAAGTAATTACCCCAACTCTTTGATTTACTTCACCATGCTCAGAGAGTCTTTATTGATCCCTTCTCTGTGGACCAGGAGCCTAATTCTCTGCAATATACTTGCTCCTTATTCAAGTTATCATCACTCTCTTATGAAAATTAAATGTTTCAAGCAGGGCTGGTCTACCTTCCCCCGGGATATTACTCTCCTCTCTGAGTGACCTTAGGGCTTCAAAATGTCTGGAAGCAATAATCTTGAGACAGCACAAAGGGCAGGTGGCTCGGATCCAAATTAAAAGAGAAAAGAAACAGGTTTGGGCTCATGAAATGTGGCAAGCTGGAGTAGAGATGTTTGATGGGCAAGCACACTTTGGGGAGACCAATATTGCTAGCTGTTCTTTGAATGGTAAAGGTAAAGAAAAAACTCTCCTGACATCTTTTCTCATTAATGCCCTAGAAAGTAATTCAGGAAAACTTTCAACTCTAAGAAGAAACACGGAAGGGGCGCCTGGGTGGCTCAGTCGGTTGAGCGTCTGACTTCAGCTCAGGTCACGATCTTGTGGTTTGTGAGTTCGAGCCCCGCATCGGGCTCTGGGCTGATGGCTCAGAGCCTGGAGCCTGCTTCGGATTCTGTGTCTCCCTCTCTCTCTGCCCCTCCCCCGTTCATGCTCTGTCTCTCTCTGTCTCAAAAATAAATAAATGTTAAAAAAAATTTTTTTTAAATAAAAAAAAAAAGAAGAAACACAGAAAACAATATGGCATCCCTACTTTTGGTCTAGACTCCCCTTTCCCTCTTTCTCTCACCCTATCATTTCGATTTCTATGTGCTGATCAACGAATGTCTTCTCCAGCCCCTCCTAGTTTCATTCCGAAAGCATACTGGCAACTTCCTGGAGAAGAAATGCAAGCTTTGAGAGCCCTTCCCTCCCTGGGACAGTAGAAGCCATGCAGGAAAGCAATTCCTACCCAGAGAAGCCATTACTATAGTGAAAAGCATGACACAAAGTCATGTGCACTTTGGACCCCACCTGCAATGGCATAAACCATTTCAAGGCAGAACAAAACGGCATAGGCAAACATAAAGAGGAACTGAATTCAATCACAATGCCAGATGGTCTCAGGCGGCCCTTTGACTGCTCCTGGTGCAAACCAGGGTCAAAGACATCTGACGTGGCTCAGTAGACACAGGAGATCAATAATGCTAAATAGCAGTGTCTGCAGTGAGAAACAAATCATTGCAAATTTAGATAAAACGCTCTCCGTGCTCAGGGCTCCTGATGGAAGCCCTACATCTACCATACTGGCATTGCCCCTATGACACCCTCTCCCTGGGAGGGGAGAATGAGGAAGAGAGGCAGGGAGAGAAAGAGCAGGAGCCAGGGGTGGTCCTCTAGTTGCTGTGTTGTCTCCCACTGAGAAGCCCCAAATAGTTTAGCGCCCATCTGGCCAATTCAAGGAGAAAACACGGAGAGTGTGAGCTATTTTGAGAATGATGAGGACAAACCATACCTCCGTCTCAGAAGAGACTGGGAGGTAGCTAAATGAAGTCAGGAACAGTAGGATCAACAGAAAGCAAATTCTATTTAATGACTTAAACTTACCGAGGACTTATCACACGAGCCAGGTCCATTTTACTACCAAGGAAACTAAGACTTGATGAAGTTAAGCCACATTCCCCACATCCCAGGATTGTAAGCAGTAAACCCAGGACTCACGCCAGCGCTGACTCACTACGAAGTCAGAGAGTGGTCTTAACTCGACGCCACACGGCTCTACATATGGCTCGCTTGTAAATGCCACTCAATGGGTTTCTCAAAGCCCCTCTCTTCCTCATGGTCTTCATCATGTCGGGGTCAGTGGTTGTGTCCTTGACCTATCTTGATGCACAGAAACAAGGACAAAATGTCTCCAAAGGCCACTGAGCTGTCTGGGCAGAGGGTGGAGGCAGAGAACAATGGCTTACAGGGAAATGCACAGGGCACGGAGGTTGAAGCGTGGCACTAAGCCATTTGCTTCCCTTGGCCAAGTCTCCTCAGAGAAGCTTGGGTGGTTGAACTAAGGATAAACTGGCAAATTCTATTGTGGCTTGCTCAAACCGCCACATTTTCTTTCATTGTTATCGTATGACACATTGTTGTAAGAACCCACGCTAACAGAAATACACAGGATGCAGGAGGCAGTGTCGATTTCCAAGACTTCAACTCCACGTTGGGAGCATACTTCTCAGGCCCCTTCTGCTGAGGCCAGCGGTCTGTGTCTCCCCAACCCTCCTGACCCATTTCACAGATGCTGCACTCATAGAAAAAAAAAAAGGGAAAAAAAATCATACGGCCAATATCGACTTTGTTTTACTTGCGATTAAAAAATTACTCTTCGGCCTTCGGAAGGAAACTAGGATTTACTCAGCTGGTCCGATGCATAAGCCTCTATGCAAGGTGATTTAGCCACATGCTAGCTTATCAATTTCTCACAACCACCTTTTGAGGTACCCCACACCCACCTTCCATGGAGGTTGATGGAACTGAAGTTTTCAGTGATCAGTCTGCCCGGAGCCAGGACCTACGTGGCTGCTCGGGGACTCAAGCCTATATTCTTAAGACATTCAAAATCAATACTCTTCCTTCTTTTAAAAAAATTTTTTTTTACATTTATTCATTTCTGAGACAGAGAGAGAGGCCAATCGTGAGTGAGGGAGAGGCAGAGAGAGGGGGAGACAGAATCTGAAGAAGGCTCCAGGCTCTGAGCTGTCAGCACAGAGCCTGACGCAGGGCTTGAACTCATGAACCGGGAGATCATGACCTGAGCGGAAGTCGGACGCTTAACTAACTGACTGAGCCACCCAGGCGCCCCAGTACTCTTCCTTCTATGCGCTTCTCTGGTCCTCTTTAATGATTTAGGTCCTTGCCACCCCTCTGGGTCATCATTCTCAACTTTAGCCATCGTAAGTCACTTAAGTAGAAGGTAGAGCATATCGAACTGAAAAATTGTACTGAGATAAATGTAAAGTCAAGAAGTTAAGGCTCTGTCTACAATCCTACATTCAGTGGTTTGCCTCTCCTCTGTCTCTCTCCCCTAAAACCGAAATACAGAAGGATCATTCCAATTACTTGAAAGTTGATTAGTTGATTGGTTAGTTGATTCCAGATTCCCAGAGACTTAAAGAGACGCATTTCCTGTCCACAGAAACTTTCATGGATAATGTCTATTTGGAAAAGGATCTCCGATGAGCAGACGTAACTCACTTACGGACTGTTCCACCTCGGAGAAACAGGGGTGGTAGCAGAAAGAGCGGGGACCTGAGAGTCATCCAGACCCAAATGAGAATCCTGGCTCCCCCCACCCAGGTCAAGACGGGCAAGTCATTTTCCTTCTCTGAGGCTCAGTGTCTTCCTGTTTCATATCGGAACGATGCCACCAACCTCAAAGTGGCGCTCTGTGGACCAAATGGGATCATCTACACAAAATGCCAGCCATCACGCCTGGCACATACACGCGTTCATTCAGTAAAGTGGAGTTTCCTTCTCAATCCCTCTGATCTACCTGTTTATTGTCCCTGAAGGAGACGGCGTGAGAGCATGTGCTGTGCCCACTGCTGGTCGAGCCCAGAGTCCACCTGGCGAAGGGAGGAGGCATCGATCTTTTGGCTTCTCGCTTTCCGCAATTTTAATTGGCCGAAGGAGGCGGCAATTTATAACCTTGCCATTTATCCGCGGCTACCCTGGCGCTGGTGGCCAGGAAGGTGGCGTTTCAAAGAGCGCCTGACAATTGTTAAGGCCAGATGATTACTTTACTACTATTTTGTGTGTTGTGTAACAGATCTCCATATTGTGTCATTCAGAGTCTCTCACAACTGCTTGGATCCCACAGATGGCGTCTCCGCTTTTATACCGCCCTACTTTCCCGGAATTTCTACATCTCCAGGGCCATTACCGCCTCCTGACTCTCTCACACTTATCCTATTATGCTATTATCCTGCACCCAGCACTGGCTGTTTTATTTTCTACTTTCTGCCACAATATTATGGGCCCTGAGTTGCAGCCTAATCTTAGATAGTGTCTGTCTGTTTGTGCACTCCACTGGGGAAAAGGGAGGTGTGGAACATTCATTTGTGTACATACCAGGCGAGAGAAAATGCCAAAGCCTTTCAGTGAGCAGGAAGCAGCATCCTAACGGAATGCTGCAGGCAGAGGAAAAGGTAGCGTGCCCCAGCTAAAATAACTAAAACCCATAGTTGAAAGTCACCACACACCCTGATATGTATACAATCCACACTGAAAGGGAAGATTAGCAATTAGCTGGTAAATTATCTTTACATGTGTTCCCCTCTAAAAGTCACTTTGGAGCCTTAACTCTTTAAAGGGACTCCCTACGCAGCATTCTCCGTCTCCATCGCAGCTGGCTTTCTGTGTAGATGGAAGACGCTAGAACCCGAGGGTTGTTCAGATCTAGGGCCGGGTTCAAATCACACCTGGATTTCCGAGTAGTGGTTGCATCAGCCAGGCTATAGTCTTAGCTCTGTAACCAACTTAGCAAGTTGCTCAATGCCTTTGGGCTTCTATGTCCTCATCTATAATATGGGGTTGACACTGTTTATCTGGCATGGTTTGGGGAAGGTAACTGAAATATGTGTGAGCTTGTGATATTGTGCCCGTGACCAGAAGAACTGATATTTATTTATCCCGCCCCCTTCTTTAATACTCAAATAAGCCACCAACCCACACATGGCTCTAGCATGTTAATTCCAATGGCCTAGCTTCCTAGGTAAACTGGTTTCCATGGGGCTGGGTTCATCCCCCTCTTACTCAGCCCAGGGACTTAGAATAAGGGCTTAACAAATATTAGTGGAATTAGGGACAAGTGGAATTACAAACCTGCAGAACAATTGGTGAGTTCAAAGGAAGAGAGGATCACAGCTTTTTAAATTAGATTCTTTTCAGCCATACCCTTACAGATTACCATTCATAGCACCCTCGTCGAAAATGGTCTATGCCTCCATTTTATATACAAAAAATAGAGAGGGGGGAAGAGGGAGGGAGGGATGGGGATAAGGGAGGGAGGGGGAAGGGAGGAGAGAGGGAAGGAAGGAAGGAAGGAAGGAAGGAAGGAAGGAAGGAAAGGAAGGAGGAAGGAGGAAGGAGGAAGGAAAGAAAGCAAGAAGGCAAACACCTGAGAGCTTCCTATGTCAAACAACAGTCCCTGACTGCCCATCTTAAGCAGAATGCTCATAGAATACAAATCAACTTCACTACTAGCTACTTCTAAAGGGTAATTAAGAAGGACAATGTGATTTGGGAAAGGTGGGAGGAAAGAATCCCTAACTCCCAAGGCTGACCAGAAATGACTTGAATTCTCTGACGTGTTATATTATCAGCGTTACTATCGCATCCGGGCGATGTAGCAGATGGAAAGCTCACAGCGTTTCGTGGAGTCCCAGGCAGATCATAACCAGACGGCATCTTTATTTACTGAGCACCTACTATGCGTTCACAGCTCAGCAGCCCAGAAACTAATTCAGATCAGCTTAGCCACGGTGGGATAAAGTTTGAGCCATGCATGATAAAGCTTGAATTAAATGCTTATTTAGAAGGAAGGAACAAGCAAGCTGCCTCGAAAAGAAGGGAAAAGGGCACCGGCCCCCATTCTGGGAGGGGCAACGTCTAGACCTCCCCTCAAAGAAAGTCTTATGTGTGGACCCAGGTGCTGCTGAGGGGGGCCTGGTGGGGCGGTGGGGGATAAAAGGCTTTCTGGAGGCCCTCTGACCCCAGCCGTCCCACGGGAAATGAGCGAGGAGGCTGCTGGCTCGCAGACAAGCAGGTGTGCCCTTAAGAAGCCACGGAGATTAGCTGAGGCTTATCCAAACCTCTGCAGGAGGCAAATCTCTCCTGGCTCTCTCAGGGGACCTCAGCACTCTTCTGGAATCAAATAAGCCAGATGCAGAATGGACGTCAACTTGGCCTTTGTGAATCCAGGGCCCCAGAGCAGGAATCTGGACCCCATAACACTCACCAGGGCCCCCGGTGAAAACGCATTTGCGAAGAATATGTTCAGAAAAAGGAAGAGAGAGCAAAAGAAATGACTGTGAGTTGGAATCACAGATAAATGAAGCCTTGCTTACACTTGGATCTTTGTCTTTGGGGCAATTTTGACACAGCCCCCTTCAACACTCCGCATTTGGCAATTTGACCAAAAGTTTCTTCTTTCTCCGGAAAATGTGGCTTTGGGGGAACATAGGCGGCATCTGCTCTTCAGCAAAGGTAAAAGCCAGAAGGCTCAGGAGGTTGCGATCCTCCTTCTGAGGAGCCCTAAGAGGAGAAAATGTGCACTAGGTGTGCACAAGAATCCTGATTCTGCTGCATACAAGCTGTGTGACTCTGAACAAGTCCCCTAACCTCTCTGAGCATCAATTCTCCCATCCTAAGATGAGTCTAACAAGGGCTCCTTCATGGAACTGTTTTGAGTATTGAACAGAATAATAGCTTGTACACGCAGCTGGCAGAGGACCTTGTATACAGAAGGTGCTCGATAAAGGTAGTTCCTTCTACTCTTCCCTCTTTCGACAACCCAATTCCCTGCTTAAAACAGTAGATAAAATCCCTTCTGTTTGACACTTGTCAACAGCCATTCCCAGTGAGGGGTAATTCACTTGCCCAGAGCTCACGCAGAGGGAAGAGTGGAGATCAGAATCCAGATTTCCCCAATGCCCTCGGTAGTCCTTGCTGTTTGATTGGCACCATCAAGAAGCCCCAGTGCCCAGTCTCAGAAAGGTCCAGGAAGGGCTGTGGCAGAAGGGAGACCTCAGAATCAGATGCTAGTATACACAGGGTACCTCACAGAGGAGCCCACGAGGGGGCCAGCGTCGAAACCGTCTCTGAAACGTGGCTGAAACTCACCAGAAGACACGTGGGATGTGTGGGGTTAGAGGTGGGGTGACCTTCACAGCTGTAACTAACATTGTGACCCAGAGGCCCCTTATCTTTTAAATTGGTCGCACCGCAGCGAGCCCACGTACAAGACCATTGGCTCCGGAGTCTCTGGGACGTGGAGACGTCCCCGGTGCAAGGATAACAATGGTATGACTGTTTCCACAAACCGTCCCCTTCCCTGGAGCACATGTGGCGTGAGCAGGAACGTAACGCCAGTGATAGGGTCCAGCCTTCTCTCTACCTGGCTCTCAGGTCCTCTCTGCCAGGCAGACTGTGGTGAAGCTTATCTTTGTTTCTTCCCAGAGGAGGCTGAGTTCCTACTTCGGTTTGAAATACTGGATGATTTTCGAACTAGAAGGACTCTCCTATGTGTTTCTTGCTCATTTCATAAATGAAGGAACTGAAGGAGGCTCTGAGATGGGGAAATAACTTGCCCAAGGTCACGAAGCTAACTTATCACCTCCTCCACCGACCCACCCAGGGTGTTGGGGACCCACATGGACGGGAGAAACAATCTCTTTGCACGGTTTCATCATGGTAGAGCTAACTGCTCACAGAGTGCATGAAAAAGGCGGTCAGGGTCAAGTGTGATAAGAACACAACCAGGATGACAAATGTGCGGATATTCCGTTATATATCTTCAGGAAAAAGTAAATACGTAAAATGCCAAAAAGCCCTCGCAAGTAGTATTACTTTCTTAATTCAGAGATTTCTTTACGGGTCCCCAGGGCAGTCTGCCATAATTACTATGGAGATGGAAAGTCACTATAAATACATTCTTTTGTTTAGTCTCATCATGTCTGATAAAGTTGTTTCATTCAGCTGTGATTTACTGATCACCTACCACATGTCCAGGTATGTCCTATGTGCCAAGAATATGTAGGTGGACAGCTGCGGCCTCTATGCTCTAGAAACTCGCTGTCTAAGGAAGGGCAAAAACAGGTGCTACATAAAATAAATCAAAGACCCACATGTAAGGCCTCCAACTATAAAACATTTTAAGAGAAAATATAGGGGGAAAGTCTTATGACATTGGATTTGGCGATGATTTCTTGAATATAACATCAAAAGCCAAGCAGAAAAAGAAAAAAAAAATAGATAAATCACCCTACATATAAATTTAAAACTTCTGGGCATTGCATGACATGATCGGCAGAGTGGAAAAACAACCTACTGAATGGAAGGAAATATTTGCAAATCATCTATCCGACAAGGGATCCCAAATATACAAAAAAATTCCTATAACTCAGCAATGAAAACAAACAACTCGATTCCAAAACGGGCAGAGGACTTGAACAGACATTTTTGGCAAAGGAGGCATACGAATGGCCAAAAAGTACACGAAAACATCACCACTCCTCAGGGAGATGCAAACTAAGAGTACAGTGAAATACTACCTCGTGATGCTTAAGATGGTTTGCTACCCCCCAAAAACAGAAGATAAGCACTGGAGAAGGCATGGAGAGATCAGAAGCTTCGCGCACTGTTGGCCGAATGGAAAACGGTGCAGCCAGTGTGGAAAACAGCGTGGTGGTATCTCCAACACTTAAAAATAGAACTACCCGTGATTCCGCAATCTCACTTCTGGGTACACATCCAAAAGAATTGAAAGCAGGGTACTGAAGAGATATTTGTACATCCATGTTTATAGCAGAATTAGTCAAGGTAGCCAAAAGGTAGAAGTGACCCACGTGTCCATCAACGGATGAATGGATGAGTGGAATGGAATATTACTCAGCCTGATAAAAGAAGGAATTCCTAATACATGTTACACTACGGATGAACCTTGAGGACCTTATGTTAAGTGACAGCAGCCAGCCACGAACAACAAGCTGTGAGGACAAATGGTATGTGAATCTAAAAAACAAAATAAACAAACAAGCAAGACAGAAATAGATCCAGAAGCACGGAGAACAAACTGGTAGTTTTCTTTTTTTTTTTTAATTTTTTTAACATTTATTTATTTTTGAGACAGAGAGAGACAGACCATGAACGGGGGAGGGGCAGAGAGAGAGGGAGACACAGAATCTGAAACAGGCTCCAGGCTCTGAGCTGTCAGCACAGAGCCCCACGGGGGGCTTGAACTCACGAACCGCGAGATCATGACCTGAGCCGAAGTCGGACGCTTAACCGACTGAGCCACCCAGGCGCCCCCAAACTGGTAGTTTTCAAAGGGAAGGAAAGTCACGAGGGGGAGAGGGTGATATCAGGGAAGGTGGATTAGGAGACACAAACTTCCAATTCTAAGTCACAAGGATTAAAAGTACAGCCCAGGAAATAGAGTCAATGATACTGTAATAGAGCCATTAAAAATGGTTAAAGGTAGTAATTTTTATGTTGTGTATATTTTACCAAAAATTAAAAAAATAGGGGGACCCAGAGCCCGGAACCTGCTTCGGATTCTGTGTCTCCCTCTCTCTCTGCCCCTCCCCAGCTTGCCGTCTGTCTCTCTCTCTCAAAAATAAATAAACATTAAAAATTTTTTTTAACAATTTAAAAAAAGAGAAATACAGGCACTGCCATTAGTGAACTTACCAGGGGCCAACGTAAGTCTCTAGGGCCCCAGCAAAGCCCATGCTATAGGTGAAGCCCCTATAAAACCACTCACAGGGAAACATCAAAATTCTCTGTGAAAGCATGTTATCCTGAGAGGAGAAGAGGGAAAGCCTTGCTGAAGAAAGCTGGTACACGGCAGAGCCCTACCTACTCTCTCGCAAACCATAAGCCTCACCTGATGATCATACAACCAATAACGTTAAACTTCTGCTTCAACAGTGAGAAACCCCTTGAAGGCGCCATCTTGCTAGACGAGACCTCCCCTAAAAGTTCTAAACCATTAACTTCTGCTTTTGACCGTTACAAGGTTTTGCTTCTTGTCTTTGGGCCGGGGCGCTAGGGACTGAGGAAATCTTTGTAGGTATCTGGCACGGCTTTTGAAACAAAACATTCAACTTGCAGAGAAGGACTTACCAGTTTATTTCATCTGACGGTATTCCAGATCTTGTAGGGCAGATCTCCTGGAGCACCACAGTCGTGGAAAGACGGGAATGACTGAATGCGGAACGCCAGCATCTTTATGGAGAGGGAATTCAAGAAAGACAAATTAACTGAGGGAAAAGGAAAATAATTTCCCCATGGTCCCAACATTCATATATCTCACCCAGCTTATGGGTGCCTTGAAAACATCACGCCTCTCTCTTCAGCATTTAAGGTTTTTTTTTTTAATGTTTACTTTTGAGAGAGAGAGAGAGAGAGAGAGAGAGAGAGAGAGAGAGAGCGCTCGAGCAGGGGAGGGGCAGAGAGAGAGGGAGACAGAACCCGAAGCAGGCTCCAGGCTCTGAGCTGTCAGCACAGGGCCCAACACAGGGCTTGAACTCACAAACTGCGAGATCACGACCTGAGCCGAAGTCAGTCGCTCAACCAACTGAGCCACCCAGGCACCCCTTAAATTTTTTTAACATTTATTTATTTTTGAGGATGGGGGGGAGCGCAAGCCCGTGGGGGAGGGGCAGAGAGAAGGGGACAGAGGATCCAAAGTGGGCTCCACACTGACAGCAGCAAGCCTGATGCGGGCCTTAAACTCAAGAACCATGAGATCATGACCTGAGCCGAAGTCAGCCGCTCAACCTACTGGGCCATCCAGGTGCCCCTCTCCTCAGCATTTAGTAAGGTCCCTTTTCATGTGTTGGGTGGGCTCGATGCTGTGCTAAGGCTGGGGGTACGCGGAGAAGAGACGCAGCCCCTTGCACTCAAGTTTACATCCAACGGAGCGAAAAAGCATGAATTACCCTGTCATCTTGGACGACATATTGTGGCTCTGTCTACGGAAACTAAAGGAAGCCAACGTGCCCCCCACCCCTTCTGCCGCCGTCAGACAAGAAAACGAAAGCCCAGAGGAACAAGAGGATAGACAGGGAGCGTCTCTTCACGAGCTTGGCCAGATGAGGTGGCGGTCTCAAAGCCATGCTCCCCGGTGCACAGCATCCCTCTCCCTACATGCCCAGTCTCTGCCGGGACTTGGTCGGAACCCGTGGCTGAGGCTGAGAGTACAGGACTCCATCCCTATCCAAGCCCGGTAGCCTCCCAGCAAGGAGACGCTCCCTGTCCCTTGGCCACAGAACATGCAGTCATAATACCTCGGGTCAAAAGGCGAGCAGCCAGCCAGTGCGCAAGGCGAGCCCATCAGCACCACTGTCCCAAATGCAAGGCTGTCTTCGCGAATTAAATATGACACATCCCCATGATCCCACGGCTCTGATAGACCTCGCCGCCTGACATGCTGGGTCAGCCTAATTCCCACCCGTTTCAGACACCCAAACAAATTAACACATGCTCCCCGATGACGCAAAACTCTGTGTGTGTGTGTGTGTGTGTGTGCGTGTGTGTGTGTGTGTGTGTTGAAGCCTCCGTGCAACTCCATGACCATCAGTGAAATATTCATTAGACTGGCACTGACCTATAAGAGGGAGGCGACATCAGCCGGCCCTCGAGCCTCTGCTATTTCGAAAGTCAGCTTCTCGCCTCGGTCAGGGGAACGTATTTAAACCTCAGTGCGGGGCCCTCACTCTCTTTTGCACGGGCTCCATCCACCAGGCTGAATGAAGCTTTTAGAACCAGCAAGGACCAGATGGCCCTCCAAGATCATTTCTGAATGTTTGCATCTGAGTCATTTGTATGCGGAAGTCTTCACAAAATCGCAATCTGGGTAGCAGGCTCCAGGCTGAGTCCAGCTTTCCAGACAGCCCATCTTTGCCTACAATGGAGAAGACAAGCACAATATTGTAAAGCTCCACAAAAATATTACAGCATTTATCTATATGTGTAGCATCAAATACATGAAGTGTCCCTGTCAGGCTGTCACTACAACGGTAGCGCGCCACAGCCTCCCTCCCCCCCCCCCCCCCTCCCCCCACCCCCCCCCCCCGTGATCTTCCTTTTTTTCCACTGCACCTACCATTTCTCCCCCCACCCCACCCCCTCCCCCGGCACAGGCTGAAAGCCAGCTTTGTGGATCCGCCAGCAGAGGGAACTAAGGTACCGGTGCAATAAGCCGAATCCCAGCAAAGAAGTCAGAGCCCAGAGAGATTTAGACTAATGGCAACGGGCTCCAGTCTCAGCACATGCTGGGAGCTCTCTCGCCAGAAAGTGGCGTGGGATGTTGCCAGAAGTGCTTTGGCAGACGGGGCTGCTCAACGGAGGGAGAGGGAAGGCAGCGAGGCGAGCAGGGCGTCAGAAGCCCCGGGGAGGGCAAACAGGCTCGTTAGTGGGAGGCAATCAATATAAAGGGGGTCCACCCAGCACTCCCCATCCTGGGTATTCACCCTGGAGAAGAGAAAGCTTACGCTCGTGCAAACGCTCGTGCATAGATGTTTATGGCAGCTCTATTCATCATCACCCCAAACTGGGAACGAGCCAAATGTCCTGCGAGCAGCGAATGAATAAACCAAATGTGGTATATCCATACAACGGAAAACCACCCAGCATTCAAAAAAAAAAGAAAAAGAAAAAGAAAAAAAAGAACAGGGGCGCCTGGGTGGCTCAGTCGGTTGAACATCCGACTTCAGCTCAGGTCATGATCTCACGGTTCATGAGTTCGAGCCCCGCGTCCGGCTCTGTGCTGACAGCTCAGAGCCTGGAACCTGCTTGGGATTCTGTGTCTCCCCCTCTCTCTGCCCCTCCCCCACTCACGCTCTGTCTCTCTCTCTCTCTCAAAAATGAACAAACGTTAAAAAAATTGTTTCAGGGGCGCCTGGGTGGCTCAGTCGGTTAAGCGGCCGACTTCGGCCCAGGTCATGATCTCGCGGTCCGTGAGTTCGAGCCCCGCGTCCGGCTCTGTGCCGACAGCTCAGAGCCTGGAGCCTGTTTCGGATTCTGTGTCTCCCTCTCTCTGACCCTCCCCCGTTCATGC
The DNA here is from genome assembly GCF_023721935.1 of Panthera uncia. Lineage (NCBI taxonomy): Eukaryota > Metazoa > Chordata > Mammalia > Carnivora > Felidae > Panthera > Panthera uncia. The sequence goes on along the minus strand of NC_064808.1, from coordinate 92,298,451 downwards.
TTTGTCTCTCTCTGTCTCAAAAATAAATAAACGCTAAAAAAAAAAAAAATTAAAAAAAACTGTTTCAAAAATCAAAGGTGTAGAACATGAGGGGAAGGACGGGACAAGCAGACAGCGAGATCAATGAATCACGGGCATCACGGATGCAGAGCTGAGGTAAAGCACAGAAGACCAGAAGCAGAGTCAAGCCAGGAGGACGGGCTGATGGGGACAGGCCCAAAAGATCAGGCTGAAGGGACCAGATCGGCCGTCTGGACCCTCGCGGGGTTGGTTGAGCAAAGAGCCCACCAATCAATGTTCACGTGGCCCCAAGGGACTCCGTTCACCCTTAGGAACCATTCCTGGTAGCGTAGAGCAGTCTCAAGCTCTTTCTTCCCCTCGCTGGCTGGGAAGGAGGAGCTCATCCGCTTTGGGCAGGGGTTTAGCCGAGAAGGCAAGTGACAAACAAAAGCTAGACAAATCTAATCTAATCCTCTGATTTCCAGATGAGGAACCTAAGAGAGCCCCCACATCTCACAACCTGTTGGTGCCCCCAGAGGTCCTAAATCCCAGCTCTGGACCCTTTCCACCATGGCTCACGTTACTCTCTCATCAGTTCTCTACCCCGGGACGGTATTTCTTCTCATCTGACCTGGGCAGGCGGGACTATGCTTTTCCATTTAAAAAACAGCAAAACAAAGGTGACTCCTCCTATGTCCTATCCATGTTTCTCCTTTCCAACTAACTCTGTAGAGCTCAGAGGACGGAGGACGGCCTCACACTTTGCACCCATGACTCTCTTGGACTGAATGGTATGCAAGACAAGCCCTAGATGAAGAAACAACGGAGATCAAGGTACTGATTCACTCTGATGATATGAGACGTGAGATTTCACAATAGGAGCTGCGACATGCAGGTGAAATCCCAGTCAAGTTACTTCCTCTCCCGAGACGTAACTTGCTGCCCTGTAAAGTGAGCTGATTGGGTTTGAAAAGCATCACGGTGCTTTCCAGTCCTACAATGTTATGTTCCATGTTTAGTCTTAAGTATAGATGGCAAACATTTAAACCACCGCACACACAAAAATGAGAAGTTTAATTCAATAGATAGTTATTGACAGCCGCCCTATTTTCAGGCAACACGCTAGTGAGGAGGTATTTAAGGATATGTAAGAGATGAATCCTACCTTTAAGCACACACAACCTAATGGATCAGAATAAGACTCTAGATTAAAGGCTCTAGAGTGAAGGCACACTGTTTCCCTTGGAACCTTTTGGGTCAGTTGTTTAACCTCTCTGAACCTACTTCGTAATGTGTAAATTGTGAATGATAATGGCTCCAGCTAGGAGTGAGACATAAATGAGGGTATATGAAGTTTTGTTACTAAGCCATTTATATTACCGTTCTGCCCTCCTGAAACTGCATTTTTCTTTCTCAGCCCGGACCGTTTTGCAAACCGTCTCCATTTTTAATCGCCTCATTTCTTGAAGTTGAATTTTCTATCAATGCTTTGAGATGCATCTCAAGTTCCACTTCTCCAGGCCGACTTATCTGTCTGTTTCAGCCAATACAAATCTCCCTTGTCTCTGGGTTTTTTGGTGCCTTGTTAAAACCTTTGTATGGTCTTTTCTATGGCTTCATAATTGACTCAGGTGTGTATGGTCGTAAGTATTCTTGAACCCCAGCTTCTTATGCTACTAACTGCCTACAGGGACCTTGAATTCTACAGGTGTCAAGTCGAATCTATCCCAAAGATGCTGTTCCTCTTCTAGGGCTCATTTCAGTTAATAGTTTCTCACTTGCTTCCACTAGCTACCTAAGTACTTATCATGTTTCCTCTCCATCACACCCCCCTCCAGTCCATGCTATTAATCCCAATTTACATGCATCACTCAAATCATCCTTTCTCAACTCCATTGTCTCGGGCTTACAGGAGCATTTCTCGACTGGGTTAATGGCATGGCAGAGGGCAGGATGTCTCAGTACCACCGAGCCAAGCTTTTCAAAATATCCTTATTTACCTTCCAGTCACCCCATATCAGATCAGAAACTTGGTTGAGGGAAAAGACAGAAGACCAGGGAGGGGAAAAAACAGCCTGTGTCCTCTGCACAAAGCTTCCCTGGTTATTCCGATGTATTGCTCATCACTGCTGAGAACCAACGTTTCAACCCTCCTCCTCCCCAATCCTTTCTCCCTCTATTGCCCAACTTACTTTTCAAAACTTCCAATAACAACGGCGCCTCATTGCCTCTCAGGAACAAACAAACAGACAACAGATTCCTGAACCTGGCTTTCACATGGCCCCAGGCCGCTTTCCTGACCTGGTGTCCTCCAATTTCTTCCATGCCCAGGAAGTTCCAGACAAACCAACCAGACCTCGTTCTCCTAGACACAGCATACCCCCGATTCACGCCATTTCCCCCTTGGAATCGCCTTCTGTTCTCAGCTCACTCACCTCGCTGAAAAAAAACCCACTTAACTTTCGATGTCCAAGCCAACGCCGGCTCCTCCAATGCCGCCCCTCTTTCAGGCAGAATTAGCTGTTCCCTCTTCTACACCTTCCCAGCATTCTATTCACGGGGCTAACCTACTGACCAACAGTTTGGGTAAGCTACCTTTCTCGCCTCCCTCCAAAAAGACATAGGCCCTTCTTTTTGGTCTCCTCTGTAACCAAGTAACTCTGTTACACTTACACCCTATTCCACTGTGTGTGCTTGAGTGGGTGCGTGTGAGTGGGCACTGAGTTTCATAACCTGTCTGTCTACTACATTAAGCCACGATCTCCTCAAAGATCAATACTGTCTTATCTTTCTTTGAATCCCTCGCGCCAAGAGAGAGCACAGAGTTTTAGTAGCCACTAAATAATTCTTCAGTCAAAATTAAAATTAGACATCATCCCCTAGTCAGCCTCTCCCAGCCCTAAGAAGTGGGCTTCGGTCACCACAGCACACTGTGCATACCAGCTTTAACTGAGACTATCTGCCGATGAGTTCGTGTCCTTGACTAAGCCTGGAGACCAATGTTCGAGAACAGCGGAACAGAGTTTCCCGTTGTTTCTTTTCAGGCATACGCACCGCATCTTTCCCCACTCTTACGTTTTGACATCTCCTCCAGCCCTGGACTGAGAGCAAGCATTTAGCAAGTATCTGTCAAGTGGCAGACCCTTCTTGAATGTTCCAGAATAAGTTGAGAGGACGCCATGTCCCTCTCAGCTGTGTTTCCAGGAAAGGATGGATTGAGCCTTTCAGGGCTACACACCGCCCCCCCAACCTTAAGTGATGTCCTGTATCTATCCTGGTATTTCAGTGTGATTAGTCAAGTCACCACAAACGAGAATCTGTCACTGTCCTCATTTCCGGCTCATTTACATGGTCCGACACCAGCCACTTTGCTCCTCTCCAGTTGTCCCAATATGTTCACCAGATTGGCATGTATCATACTAACCTTTCCCAGGAGTAAAAATAAAATAAAATAAAATTAGATGAGACACAGAAATAAAATTCTCAGATAAATTAAAAGTAATGCCTACTTATGTGACAAGTTCTATTCGAAACTGAGGGTTGGGTCACTGTTCAATGCAATCAGAGTACACAGGCCTACTGAGTAATGAAAACTTTTAACATTACTTTCCCCACAACTGAAGAATTTTTGAAATTTTGTTTTTAAAAAATACACCACAAATACCAGGCCGTTTATAAGCATAAACTCAATCTCACCTTATTATTAAAAGTTATGGAGACACTGCATGGTGTGTTTTATTTTACGCAGTAATAACTACCTTGTTTTTTAAAAGCATGAACATGATAAAACCTCCCTTTTTCTCCATATTTAAATAAAATAATACACATAACCTTATACAAGTTTATAAACGGCTCTACCATTTTTTTTTTTAAACGTTTATTTATTTTTGAGACAGAGAGAGACAGAGCATGAACGGGGGAGGGGCAGAGAGAGAGGGAGACACAGAATCGGAAACAGGCTCCAGGCTCCGAGCCATCAGCCCAGAGCCTGACGCGGGGCTCGAACTCACGGACCGCGAGATCGTGACCTGGCTGAAGTCGGACGCTTAACCGACTGCGCCACCCAGGCGCCCCACGGCTCTACCATTTTGAATGCTGAGGCACAACTTAGTGGCCACCATCATTCAAAACATCGTTAGCTCCTGAGCAACCAAGGAGATCATTTTTCTAGAAGTTGGGAAATCGCATTAACTTGTGTTAAGTAAAAAGGAAAAGCTCACCATGAGTCACAGCACACAGACAGGGAGGAGGGCAGAAAGCACGGTAGCCATCATAATATATCACAATAGCAGAGATGTCAAAAAATTTTAGAGTTTCCTTCCAGATAGGTCTAGGTGTGAAATTACTTGGAGGCAGAAAATAATGACCCTGAACCTCTTATTTAAGATAAAGGACATGGGATATTGGTGAACTTTAATTCACATTTTATGACTGTATTTAAAAGTCCCCAGAGTCATGATTACTCTCAATTTCTAGGATCTAGGACAGATGATTGTCTTTCTGCAGTGAAGTCATTTGTGTGATTAGCTGCAGTGCTGTATTTTAAGGCCCCATTGAGAAGAACAAAATGAAGTCAAGAATTGAGGCACTAGTCCAGATTAGTCTTATAAAATCTGATACTAGAAAGAAAGATTAGTCTTGGCTTATGGGATCGTAACTGACCATCTATACCACCAACACTCACTGGTATAAAATAAAGTGACATGGAATATCCAACCAACCAGTCCTAATCAGGGAAGGACAGGCCCCAGTTCAGATCCCCATGCTGAGTTGCCATTTTAGGTCATTTCTCAGATTAGCAACGAGTGGGCAAGAAGAACCATTTTTAGAAGTTTTCTTTAATCCATCCTAATGTTCCTAGATGTTCCACTTTGTCCAGGCTTTACATGAAAAGAAAGTTCAAAACTATCTTAAATGTCTCTCCAATGTGCAAAAAGATTGATCCTCTTTACCAGGGAATAGGTCTCTGAAACCAATAAAGTGCATCTTACTGAAACAACCTTCCTCTTCGACTGTGAATTTCTAAAAAATGGTTTCATGTTTATTTATTCTGAGAGAGAGCAGGCGAGCAGGGGAGGGGCAGAGGGAGAGAGAGAGAGGGAGACAGAGAATCCCAAGTAGGCTCCACGCTGTCAGCACAGAGCCCAATGCAGAGCTCCATCCCACAAACCATGAGATCATGACCCGAGCTGAGATCAAGAGTTGGACGCGTAACTGACTGAGCCACCCAGGCATCCCTCGATCGTGAGTTTTTAAGGGCAGGCCAGGTCTTGGGTCCTACTTATGTATGTGAGGTGGGGGGAAGTCACTCCTGTCAAGAGTATAAAGACACATTAGACTGTGGTCATCAAATGACTTCAGCTTTTTGAGACATAAGCTTTGCAACAGTGACAATAATCGGTTTCCTTCGAAAGGCTAAACAAAGTGAATAAATTACATTCACTCTAGGGGTTCTTGGATGCTTGGATGACCTGGTTTCACTGGGCAAATGGCACCGGTATTTCCTGGCAGGCTTTATTTTAGTCCTACCTTGCCAGTCATTGGAGCGAGGAGGGAAGGACAAGAGGGCCCAAGGGGATGGGGACTTGTAAAAGGGATTGGGGAATACCGGAGAGGCATTACAAAATGGCTAACTTTTGGAAGGATGGCTAGCTTGAGACATCCCTTTTGTTTTTTTAATTTATTTTTTAAATTTACATCCAAGTTAGTTGGCACCTAGTGCAACACTGATTTCAGGAGTAACTTCCTTAATGCCCCTTACCCATTTAGCCCCCCACCCTCCCACAACCCTCCAGGAACCCTCTGTTTGGTCTCCATATTTAAGAGCGAGATATCCCTTTTTAATGGCCTCCCACAAACTTTCTAGACGGCACTGCCGGAGTAAGCATTTTCTGGATTACATACTCATGCATATGCATAGGTAATATTACATTTCCTGTTCTCATCGTTCCAGATCTACTCTCAGAGAAGCTGGTAGAGGAGGGATTTTCTCCAAATCATCAGTGTTTCTTTTACATAGAATTCCACAGTAAATGAATAAAAAATAAAAAAAATAAAGCCTTGGAGTGCCACATTAACTTCTCCTAGAATACTGTTGGGAGCCTTATGCTGTGCTTAAAATGTCAACTGTCAAAATAATATAGTTATTTTTCCAGGAAATCCCAAATATCTGCAGTGACCCTAGCAAGTCTATATAAATGAAATAGTACCTACATCCCTCCGACCCTAGAAAAATAAATCTGGGGAGAAAAGAGAGCTTAGTCAAAGCATCCTTTGTCCATGGAAACCTCGTTTTCCATATTTGCTTATTTTTAAACCCAAGTCCTGAACATAAAACATCATATCCAAGTACCACCTCTTTGCTAATTTAACAAGCCATTAGAAGCTCTCGGTTTGCCTCCCAAAAGATGACAAGAACAGTTTGTTGTCCTGGTTGATGATCCCGGTAGAAAGTCCTCATTTTACGCTTCTTGTGAGTACAAGGAACCCTGTGTCACAAAGGAAGTTAAATGAGGGACTTTATCTCCGAAGGCTTCATACAGTTGAGTAGGAGGTGTACTATTCATTCGGAAGGGGATAACACAGCTCACCTACAAATTTAGAAAAGAAAAAAGAAATCCAAAAGGGTTTAAAAGGTGGTAACCCTGAAAGGTGTGTCTGGTACTTAACTGCAGAGTCTCAAAAACTATATGCTTTTGGGGGGGAAAAATGTTTTCAGTTGAATGAACGCGTTTGGAATTAATGAGGGGACTGAGCATGAGTTTCCTTAGCATTTTGGGCCAAACCCTGCCATTTTGGTGGCTATAGTAAATCAGCCTGAGGGCATGTGGACAAACAGAAATAGAACAGCTACGTCCTTCTTTTATCTTCCACACACACACACACTCATACGTGTGATCTTTTGCTTGATTCTTGGCAAGGTATTCTTCTAAAATGCCAACAGATAACTATTCTTCCCTTTGATTTTTAAAGAGGTTTGTATTTTCAGCGCCCAGAAGATACAACGCACCAATAATATGCCAACCACGTTGTGTTCAATATGTACGATAATAGAGGTGGGCGGTCCATTTTTCAGAAATGCCCAGGTTAAGTCTTCTGTTTGATTTGTAAGTTCTACGTCTACTGAAACAGCTAGAGCCAGCTGTGTAAAATATTTGGATTACTGCTTGAACTTGTGCCTTTAAAATGTCTGGGGACTGACCGTGGCCACAAGAGCAGTTGCTCCTTTTAAGTAGATCCAGCAGAAATTAAATATCTGCAGGGGGGCACAGGCTAAGAGATGGGGCTCCCTCCAAGTCTGTTCCCCCATGGCTCTGAACATCCCTTCCAGCTCCCTGGAGAACCACGCTGTTTGGAGTGCAGCAGGAACTTGTTTACAGCACTTCAACCAGAGGGAGACCCTGAGCCTGTCATTAACCTCTTTGCCGTCAGCATTTTAAAGTGGAAATACTAGCCAGCCTTGTAATATTTCAGCCATTTTCCCCTCACTTCACAATGTTGCCAAAGTAGACGGGTCAGAAGATGGGACTCTCCATTTCTCTCGGCTCAAAACGCTCAGAAGAAGTTAGCAATACCAACTTCCCCATACACAAAAGGCCTTGGGAACATTTGTTTAAATTTGACTTTTGAATCCACCCCAAGCAACTGTTCCTTGGCAAGGGATATGTAACTTTATCACAGATAAATTTTCCTTGCTCACAATTCCTGGCCTGGAGTTGATGTGGGGATCATGCAGATGTGTGTTGGAAATTAAACAGGGTACTACCAGGGTGGCCGCAATTAAATTCAGACTTGCATTCAAACCATGCCCTGTGCTGCATTTCCTCGAGAACTTTGCTTTCTATAGACATTTCGAAATGTTCCTTCACAAAAGGAGGAGGCAGGGTGGCTGGGCCCAAGTCCCCTAAATCAAGGCAGTGAGAAGAGAAAGGGGGGAGTGTAGTTGTGGGGTGTCAAAGTAGCTGTTCAAATACATGGATGCTCAGACTTCTAATTTAGGGTGTTTTCTCGGGGAGCCCAAAAGTTATTCTCTCCTACATTCGCAGACAGGCTACAATCATTATTTGGAAAAGAAAGAAATTATGAGCTCATATGGAACATCAACCCACCAGCATGTGTTACAAAATGGAATGGTTCCTTGAAAGAAAAAAATGTCTTCCTCTGCTTAACATACATTTTAGGACGGGAAGGCTGAATGTTAGCAAATCCTGATAATAGTAGAGTCCTGGGCTCCTGTAAGAAGTTGTTACATGGCTTGAGAAAAAAAAAAAAAAAAATGACCGATTTGGAATAATTTTCTACAGAATTACAGATAGTACAATATTTAGAAGGAAGAAAACTATGGAGAATCAATGTTAGACGTGATTTTTCCAGGCTACAACTAAGTTTATAAGAATCTGGAAGTTTGTTTGCTTTTTGGCAAAATCGCTTGAACGTGGAGTTCACATTTAATCTGCTTTCTGATTCTAGGCAGAATCGGTTTAATCGCTTTTATGCATTTGAAGAAATATGGATTACATTAAGTTAAAGTGGCTGAAAACAATTCCCAGCATTTTCATGCCTATGCCAAATGGCCATTTGAAATACTATGCTAAAAATCTACTTGAGAGTATGCTTCTATAACCTTTGAAAAGTTTGGGAGTTATCAGAGGAGTTGGCCTGCTCAAAGCAGATAATCACTTTTGCATAAATGTCGCCCAAAAGAACAGCTCTCTGATTAAGGTGCAAAATAACATAATCCCAAGATTCGTAACCACACCCGGGATGGTCAAAAGCATTTTTTTTTTTTTTTTTATAATATACATTGGCAAGTTATCACACACATTTCACATGCAAGCTTAAATGATCTGAAAAAGACAATCACTGGCTCAGGCTGAACTGATTTCAACATTTGAGCAAATCACAAACAGCAGATCTGGCCTTACTTAAAATTTCCATCTAGTGGTTGAACGGAACAAAAATAAACAAATGGAAACCTTGACAGATGAATAAGACTCTTCTCATGATTTTTTAAACCCGAAAATGCAGCAGGAAACAAATCCCACCACGGAAGTCCTTGCAGACAAACTGCCTTTGGCATCTAGTCTGGAGCAAACAATCTCCAAAGACCACCCCCTCGCTCTCCCACCAGAACCCTCCACTCTTGCTTTATTTCCTAATTCCGTGGACTGGATTGCTGAGCTGTTTATCAAACAGTGTGCAATAAAATCGGCTTCACTCTACTACTCTATGAACTCTTGCAATTTTCTCCCTCCTCCTGGACAGAGGCCACTAGTCAGGGAAAGCCTCAGGAAAAAAAAAAAAAAAAAAAAAAAAAGGCAGATCAGGGAAAGCGAAGAAACAATAGACAACCATGGCTTTGACAATGCCTTCCCTCAACCCTCTTTCTGCTCCTGCTGTGACACTTGCATTCAAGAGCAAGGGTGGCTGCCATCGGATGCGTGGACAATGGACTGAGGAATACAAGGCAGGGGGGAAAAAAGGAGATCAGATGAATTCTGAGCTACGATGGCAGGGCTCTCACCTTTTCCGTGTGTTTGCGAATAGTCTGGATGGAGGCGTCCCGCAGAGAAGAAATAAAAAGGGTGTCTGAATTGTTGGATGGTTCTGAAGGCTTCTGCATGTTGCAAACGCATTTTAGAACTATTTGCAGGGGTATACTTGCTGCCAGCCATCTCCCTCTCCCTCTCCCTCTCTCTCTCTCTCCCTCTCTCTCTCTCTCTCTCTCTCTCTGTCTCTCTCTCTCTCTCTCTCCTCTGTTTTATGTCCTGCTATCTCCATCACACCTCTATTAGTATGAAGACTTTCTGCCTGTGTAAGTAAGTGAGAGTGTGCGTTCCTTGGTGTTTGAATCAAGACCCACGTCCGCATGCATTTCTAATCTAAGGAGCCTATAGCGGTTACTAGAACTATCAATTAGTCAGCAATAGCAGAGACCCTCAACGCCTCTGAAGGAACAAAGGTGGAAAGACATGCAAATATCCTGGCACCTGGATCACGCAACTTGCTGGCTACAAATAGGGGCATCTTTTCCTGTTTTGTTTTTTTTTTTTTTCTGTTTAACTCTCAAATCTATGTGATATTACAGGTTACTAATGTATCCAGCTGCATAATTAGGTATGGGAGCGCCTCTAGGTATGTATGTTTCTTTGGCATCATTGAAATGCATTAAGCTGAACTGAAAGGAAATACCCAGTGACAAATCAGAGTTTATGACATATTTGATCCATGCTCCATTTTAACAACTGTTAAGTAGAGCTTCAATTAAGTATACGGTAGAGTTCTTTGTCCATTTCAGTGGCTTTTATGAAAGAAGCTAATAAAATAGTGACACAAAGAGGAGGGGGAGGGATTCAGCTATAGAAAAGCGTACGTGAAAGATCAATTCTCCCCCATAACAGATAAAATTACTTTGATTAAAATGCAGGTCTGGGTGTTAACACTGAGTGGTCTGCTCTGGGGTGTGTGTGCATGTGTATTTTTTTTTTTTTTTTAATTGTACGTGTTGGGAGTCCCAGCATACAGTGGAAAGTTGGCTGGTAACTTTCTCCGGATATATTCTGTGCTAACAATCTGAAGCCACATCAAGAATTCTTTTATCTCATTTTGCAGAAGCCTCAAAAAAAAAAAAAAGAAAGAAAGAAAGAAAAGAAAGAAAAGAAAAGCCAACCCTTTTGAAAAACAATGCTTTGCCTTACAGTTTTCAAGGACATCAAAATATTGCTAACTTGAATACACAGGCAGAAGAAGAGAGGTCTAAGTAACAGTTGATCTTACTCACTTTTGAATATGGATAATTTCAAAGGGAAGGGTGTGCTCTGTGTGCTCTGTGATTTTTCCCTCTTGTCTGGGCCATGAAGAGCTGCATTTTTCCCCCAGCACTTCTTGCCAGAATCGAAACTATTTGCAGACAAGGTATGGTAAACATCCTGGAAGTTACGCATGTTCTCTAACTCCATAAACAAGACAGAAAAGTCTCGCCTGAAGGCATGCATTTACAGCCAAGCGGTGGCAGGGGTTGCAAAAACAGTGTCACCTTAGTTCCATCTGCTATTTACCCCTCTTCTGGGGTCTGCCACCCTAAAGAGCAATTTCTGTTTTCTTGCTTCCTATAGACAAAATGGCTCAAGCAGTCATTTTTTCCCCCCTTTTAATCTGGCAGGTAACTACGCAAGCCGTGCAATTTGGAAATAACCCTGGAAGAGAACACCGCAACGACGGAGCCTGAAAGCGGAGTCGCGCGGAAGGGCAGCGAGCCCAGCCAGCTTCCTTCCACAAGGAGGAGACGTGTTAGAAAGGAGGGTGCACCAGGTCCCCAGCAAGATAGAGCCGGGGTAGACAGGGAGGCTCAGGATCCCCCCTCCCCTCCCCCAGCACACCCCGTCACTTAAGAAAGAAAGAAACCCTCGCGAGGTCGAGAGGGAGAAGGGAAATAGTGCTAAATAGCTGGCGAGGTAACCCACCGTCCTGTTTGCTCCTTGGCGCTTGCGGAGGGGGATAACAGCCACAGCAGTGACAAACGGAGCTGCCATGTGCCAAGTGCAACCTCTGCCCAGTGCTCTCTGCCTCCCAAAAAGGAAAGAAAAGCATGCCTCGGACAGAACACACAACGGGAACGAGCAGGCGCCATCGGCAAGTCACGGACCCCAGCAGCACCGGCTGGTCTCTGAAAGCCCTGTATCAAGGGTCCCATTCAAAGGCAACGAAGAAGCAGAGACAATGGCAAATCAAAACCTGGCAGGGCTTCCGGAATAATTTAACTCCTCACTCCAGAATTTAGATGGGTATAGCAAGAAACACAGGCGAGAGAGAGAGAGAGAGAGAGAGAGAGAGAGAGAGAGAGGGAGGGAGAGAGAGAGCTCCTTCACACCAAGGCGCGAGCATATGCCTGCCTCTCTGTGGATGTATTTTTAGACATAATATCAGGGGTAAGGCAGCCTGTGCATTCATCAATAGCATCCACTTCTCTTTTTCACTCTCAGAGTAGCTGATGATCATCGGAAGCAGCCCGCATTTCTTCCCAAGCCGAAGGTCAGTGAGGAGCACCCCAAGCCCTGACCCATTGTCTCTGAGCTCAGAGAGCGTTAAATCCATTTTCAAGATGCGTTCCCAAATGAGGTCATTCCATGCGGCAATTGGTTCACTTCCTATCTTTCCACAAATGACTTATGCTACCATCCAAAAGCACAACCAGGATCAGAGATCGCACCTTGAGAAAGGCGATTCAAACAGCATAGGCTAAGGATAAAAAAATAAATACATGCAAAATAAATATGTAGTAGGACATGTATTATTAGGAACGTGCACGAAACTTCTAAACTTCTCCAAACAAAAATGTTTATTAAAAGCAAGGAATGGATAGGACTTAGATGTGCTTTTACATCCGAGTATTCTACGCATTCACTTGAAGCTTCAAATACTTAAAAATAATAAACACAACAGAAAAATAGAATGAGTGGAAAGTAAAGGAGACATGCTCAGCCTTCGTGAACAAATCAGATATAATGTAGTATATGCTCTGGTCCAAGCCTAAGAATTTTCCCTTCACGTGGAGGATTACAATATTTAGAAACATTCCTTTGAATTTTCCATATTAGAGTACACTTGTGAAATATGCTTGTGCGCATATCTACACGTATACAAAATTCTCAATTTAAATTTATGGGAGAAATTCAAGGGATAGTAGGTCAAACAATCCAAAAAGAAAATAGCCATAAAAAACAATCCCTAACCACATAGCCTCTCTCTCAAGTTTCACACAGCACTTGAATGAGATGGACGCAATGGTGATGAATGAAAATAATGGTTCACAACCACAATCTTCCAAATGAAATTACTTCAGATAAAGAGCAAAATGCCCACTTCCTTGTTTTTGAGTCAGAATTTGTTTCTGCCAGAATTGGTTTGTTTTTTTTTTCAATGTCATATACATGCAAGATGGATGATTTCCAACTCCACAAATAAGCATTCTGAGTTTTGATTTGCCTTTTAAGAGTAGAAACAGTTTATAATTTCACATTGTAAATCTCACTAGGACTGAATGCTCTTACAAGGATTTACAGAGAAAGAATAATTCATGTCGGACCAAAAGGCTTCTTTCAGTCAGTTTCATGCAGCTTTCTTTCCAACAGCTCTGGGCCAAAACGAATGTAGAATCTTGAGCTGAACTATCCATCACATTTCCCTGGTCTTTCAATTAATGACACTGCAATCAGATCGATAGAATGTAATAAGAAAAGAGCTTTGCATTTCTATACCTATTAATTCGTTGAGTAACTCCAGCCGTAAAACGTGACTTGAAAGGAAAAACACTCAAGGAAAATGAATTCTCTTAGCATATTGAGCAATGACACCCTGACCCAAAAGTGAACGCTGGAGTTTCTACCTTCCAGCCAGGGTTATTAGGATCTAAAGATCAGACTGTTTGGAAAGAGCAAACTTAACTTTGTTTTTTGTTTTTTACAAAATTTTACAAAATCGGTCAATTTCTGGAATTTTGGAACAAACATCCTTGAAAGGCAAGTCAGAGTATAGGCTGAGGTAGCCATTGCTCTCTACCTCCCAGGACAGCCCAACTGCCCAATTTGTGATCTTAGTTTTCTAGGGCATTGTGCATAGAGGAATTAGATTTAGAAAGAGCGGGACGGGGAAAGAACGGTGAGAAGGCTAATGGAGCTCGGCCACCTCCCCAATCGCTAGCCTTGGTCCCAGACCATGCGGACAGAGACAGACAAGGATACAACAGTGTCTGCACTCTCCCTGTTTACCACGAGTGACAGAGGATGGGGCAAGTAGGAATTCTCTGTGGGAAGGATGAGGCAAAAAAAAAAAAAAAGGCTGTCCTCCGATGTCCTCTAGAATCATGGGCACGTCCAGACCCTGATGTCATTAGAGATGAGCACACAGTGACTTCATGAACTCAGAAGCAGAGAGAAGAGAGGCAGTTGCCAGGGGCAGGGGGATGGGGGAAATGGGGAGATGTCAGTCAGGATACGATCTTCCAGTTACAGGATGAGCAAGTTCTGAGAACCTAGTATACAGTGTAGTGACTATAATTAATGAGACTATATTGTGCACTTGAAATCTGCTAACACACACACGCACGCATAAACAGTATGTGAGGTGATGGACGTATTAATTAGCTTGATTATAGTGACCATTTCATAATGTATACATATATCAAACCACGACGTTTTATACCTTAAATACATACAGTTGTTACTTGTCAATTACACCTCATAAAGTTGGGGAAAACCCCAGTAACTTCAGGGGTAAGAGGCAGACTCAAGTAAATGAAGGTTCTGATATGGTCCAATCAACCACTGGTATAGTAGAAAGACCTTAGGTTTTGCTGCCAAACTAGGGTTTGAATCTCAATTGTATCATACACTCTGAACCTTAGATTTATATTAGCGAAATAGAGATATTATGGCTTAATTCAAGGGCTATTACGAGCTTGAACGACATCGTGTGTGTCACGCACGTGCACGTGCTAGCTAAATTTTTTTTAACTTCTTTAAAATTTACTTATTTTGAGGGGCACCTGGGTGGCTCTGTCAATTAAGCGTCCGACTTCGGCTCAGGTCACGGTCTCACGGTTCAGGAGTTCAAGCCCCGCATCAGGCTCTGTGTTGACAGCATGGAGCCTGGAGCCTGCTTTGGAGCCTGTGTCTCCCTCTCTCTCTGCCCCTCCTCTGCGTGCTCTCTCTCTCTCTCTCAAAAACAAACATTAAAAAAAATTTCAATTTACTTATTTTGAGAGAGAGAGAAACAGAGCACACGAGTGGGGGAGGGGCAGGGAGAGAGGGAGAGAGGGAGAGAGAGAGAATCCCAAGCAACATGAGGCTTGAATTCACCAACTGTGAGATCATGACCCGAGCCAAAGTCAAGGGCTGGATGCTTAGCTGACTGAGACACCTCAACTCCCCTCTTGCCAATATTCAAATTTCCACATGTAACACGGCAATAAAAATCCAAGCTTATTGCACAGATTAAATGAGATAATGTCTAGGGTGCTCTCTAAAGTGCCCAGCACTACATAACAAAAGTGTATTATTATTATTATTGTTATTAGTATTATTATAAAATAACAATCATGCTTTTTTAAAACTGCACACCTTATTCAGTGCAAGACGTATAAGATGAATAATGTAGTCCAGTATCTCACCGTGGGTGCAATTATATATTTCAGAAATCTCAGTTATCATTTCTACCGATGGAGGCGTGCCAAGGACTTGGTCACCATCAACCAGCCTTCAGTGGATTCTCCCTTAGTTGAGGATGACACTGTTTAAAGGTAAGAAATAAGGATTGGAAGTTCCTCGATGAAATTCCAAGACGAAATCTAGCAACGTGTCAGAGACACCTGTGCTAAGAGGTAAGCCTATCACTACTCAGTGTTCCCTGTGTTTGTAATAGAAGGAGAAAGGACCAGGGCACCTGGGTGGCTCAGTAGGTTAAGCGTCCAACTTTGGCTTCGGTCGCGGCCTCACGGTCTGTGAGTTCAAACCCCGTGTCAGGCTCTGTGCTGACACCTCAGAGCCCGGAGCCTGCATCAGATTCTCTCTCTCTCTCTCTCTCTCTCTCTCTCTCTCTCTCTCTCTCTCCCCCTCTCCTACTTGCTCTCGGTCTCTCTCTCAAAAATATTAAATTTTTTTTAGAGAAAGGATCTAATTATTCATTTGTTAATATTGGCATGACAATAAAATATTCACAGAGAGCAGTCTGTGTGGGAGGTATAGGAAGAAAGATTTGGCCCACGAAGAGCTTGAAATCCAGGGAAAAAAATTTTAAATCATAAAACGAAAATAATTTACGAAGTGTTAAGTAAGAAAAATACTACACGTCTTGGCATAAAGTTTTGTGGCAATTGATACTTGGCATCGGCAGTATTGGAAATATTTTTAAAGGACCCTTTCTATCACTTTGTCATGACAGTTATTAACTAATGAAATGAGACAATAGATGAGGGAGCTTAAAATAGTTGCTACAAAATATCCAGCTTTATAAAGACATCAAGTTCATTATCTATGCATGGTTGGATGGAAAACATCGGGAGGTTTAGAGACACTGGAAACTATAGCAATGGTTAACTGAAGAGAACGCCTGCTGCTTGTTAGGAAAAAATTAATAAGAAGAAGAAAAGCTTCTACTTAAGTAGCATTTAAGCAGTGCCAGGCAATGTGCTAAGCGTTTGAGGCCTAAAAACCCACCTAATGCCCACAACATCCCTGGGAGGTACATCCTATTGCTATCATCATTGTTACACGGATGAGGAAACTAAAGCACAGAGAAGTCAAGTGACCTGCCCCCCCGTCACACAGCTAGCACACGGCGGTGCCACATTTCACACCCACGCAACGGAATGCCTGAGCCCACGCTCTTGACCGCTGCACTCAGCCATCCCTCAGATTTCTTTTCTTCTCTCCTTAGACTCCCACCAATTCTAATGTGCAGCACAAGGTGGGACTGAATGGCCAGCAAGCCAAGCCTACTGTGGGTGAGCTCTGAGAGAAAAAGAGAAATAGTACACACGGTCAAATAAAATGTAGGGCCAGAAGCAAAATACAACACTGTGAAGCTGCTAGAAAGCCCGTCTTCTTTCCTCTAGTTTAGTTTCCAAGCACATGCATTTGTGCATTTATTCAGCAAATGCTCACTACCTGCCAGACCAAGCAGGTTCCCCACCCCCATCAAAGCCTACAGGCCAGTGGAAGAGACCGCCACTAAAACAAGTATAATGTAAGTGCTTGGTTAGAAAAACTAGAATTGAAAAATCAGAATATTTGTTTTCCACCCAGGATAACTTCCAGGAGATCAGCAATGTGTGCATCCAGAAACTTCTCAGAGAGGAACACATCTCAATAGAACTTTCACCTGGTGGTGTTCTAACCACAGTCCCTTCTTTTAATTTGTCTTTATTGTCTCTGTACCCGCGTGCTATGGGTTCCTCAGCTGGAGTCCCTGCTGAGTATCTTGAAGATACGGGTCGTCTGCTTCTTAACCTACCCCAGCCCAGATACTACAAGTGAAGGAAGGAAGACTCCTTCCTCTCTGCCTCTCTCCCTTGATGTTTAACAGACGCTCAAAAAAAAAAAAAAAAAAAAAAAAAAAAAAAAAAAAAAAAAAAAAACCAAAAATTCAAATAATGCAGGTATACGCTTTTTAATATTTATTACTTTTCCTGATTACAACAGCAACACACGCTTGCTACCAAACTTTGAAAAGAAAAATAACAAAAATCTAAAGATTATAATTAAAATTATCCATAATAATAGCAATTAAAGGTAGCCACGTCTGCTATTTCAATACATTTCCCTCTACTCTCTTATATAGGTGGATGTTCATGTTTTCATATGTTTATGTATGTTTTACAGCATTTGGGTCATCACGTGAATAACTCTGCCTCCTACCCTTTTAGTGCGACATCATTTTAAGAGCGTTTTTTGGCGTTTAGTATCTTTCAAAACATTGTAACACATTATCTAATATTCTATTCTCTGGATATAAGTTATTTAACTATTTTCCCAATACTGGAAATTTAGGATGCATCTAGGATCTGTATTATGTATAAGGTTGTAACAGACATCTTTTTACATAGCTATCTGACCTCTTTCCTTAGGACAGATTGGGAGTGGATCAGATTGGACCGAAGTGGTTTTTTTTTTTTTTATGTCTTGCAAAACTGCTTTCCAAAACCTTTTTGCCAATTCACATACTTAGTTACTGGAGGAAATTCTCATTTCTCTGCAGTATCATAAGCCTTGAGTTTTATTTACTTTAATAGCTACTAGTTATTTAGCAGAGCTGTTTAATTTTTATTTCTTTGACTCTAGTAAGTTTGGACTGATATTTTAAGAACTCATTAATCATCTCGAAAATTTTATTAATTACCTGTTTGTGTCATATATATACATACATATATATGTATACCTTATACACACATATATATGTATATTTATATATGTATACCTTATACACATCTTATATATGTGTATATAAAGGTGTGTACCTTTACCTTATATACACAAATATATATGTATTTATATGTATACTTATACACACAGACACATATATATATATGTATACCTTATACATACCTTATATATACATACCTTATATATACACATCTTATATATATATATATATATACACACACACATACATATATATATATATACACCTTATACACCTATATATATGTGTATATACATACATACATACATACATATATATATATATGTGTGTGTATATATATATATATATATATACACCTTATACACACACATATTGTAAACTATTGAGAATACATTTTCCAAGTTGCTTATGACTTTTTTAGTTTACCAAACTTTTGGATTCTATATATGCAAATGTATTGATATTTTCCTTTGTGGGATCATCAGATGCTTTTACATTTTGAAGTACTTTTCACTCAAAATTAAATATTCACCTACGCCGTCTTCAAGTTATTTTATATGAAGACGTTTTACACGTAATCTGCCCCAAATATATTTTGGTGCATTTTGTAAGATACGGATATAACTTGAGGGTTTGTTTCCCTTCAACTGGCAATTTTCCAATGTCCGTCCCCATCTCCATGGTATTTTAAGTGTCCTATAGTGTATATGTTTGAACCTGTTTCAGGGCTACCTATTCCATTCAGATGCTTATATTTAAATTCTTTCCAATAAATGAACCGTCAAAGCAGTTTTCTATGTCCTCATCTCTCAGACTGGAAGACTTCTATCAGGGTGAGAGACAAAAATAACCTACTATTAAGGACTGGTCTGAGTTGTATTGCTGATTTTAGGTGTGATAAGACAGCTGCTAAAACTAGCTGGGTCTCAGGATTGGCCTCGATGGCTAAAGGGCTGAAATTGAATTCATAGGAGCTGAGATTAGGGCAGAAGATTCCACCTTAAGGCAACAGGGAGAGGCAACAGTCGAAGGGGTTAATCAAATAAACATCTGCAGGAGAGAGTCAAGACTCGGGTACTGACAAGACCACTTACAAATTCAAGTTTGAAGGGACCAGACCGGACTTGAGCTCATCCTCACAGAACTCGATGAAGACAGGAGCCAAAGCAGCGCCAAGAGAGGAAGACAGAATAGGAAAGTAGTGTTGGAACGGTTTGGGGGTCGGGGGGGTGAGGGGTATCCAAGCTCACCTCCTGAGCTGGCATAGGGACTCTGCATGGATAGACAGAGTGAGTCAAGGCCCAGAAGCACAAATTCATTTGGGTGCCCTTGCTAAGTTTATACTTCTCCCAGACAAATACATGACGAATGTATTATAGAGAACCGACGTGGGTCATTTAGAGTCCCCTCTTTTTCTCTGGTACAAAGATTGAGTTTTGACTGCAATGAACGGAGGGGAGACCTGCCTCAGTTCACCTTCTCCCAGGCAGCGGCAGAATCAATTCAAGTGGAAAGCATGAACAGCGAAGCAGCTCACTGAAGTGTGCTTAGTCCTGCAAAAGAGAAGAGGTGCCAAGGGAGGGAACGGGTCAATCTGACGATGCATGGTTGTCAAAAGAAAGAACACTTCCCCTTTCGAAGGTGCAGGGAGCGAAAGGCTGTGGCGTAATTGTGGAAAAACCTGTCAGCTTTCTCCTGCAGTTTTGATGGACCATCTGCACGGCACACAACTGACTAGTCCCCCGCTGCCACCACTCTGAATGGTCACACAAGCGCATTTCTGGGAGCGCGTAGGAAGCAACGCGCTGTGGCTGGAAACATGGCCTTTCGAGGAAGCTGATCAGAGCGTGAGTCTTGCTACACCAACAGCTTGCTGTGTGATCTGGAGTAAGTTCCCTGACCTCTCTGAGCCTCAGTGCCATCCCCTGCAATGTGGGCACAGTAATTGTATTGACCTCACAGCGTCGTTCTAACCCTATGTAAGAAAGCCCCTGTGGTCTATACACACGATACGTGAGTCTGACAACGTCGCAGCATTCCAATAAATATCGGGCTGAGTTAGGAGGCGATATAAGGAATGCCAGCCAGAGAACGAACCCCGAGTTCAAATGGTAGCTCTCTTGTTTGTTCGGATACATCCCTCTACGTCTCGTCTACCAAATGGGCATACGCGTACCGCCACCCACACTCCACAGTGCCGCAGCGAAGGTTTAATGAAATGATACATCCACAGAGGCACTTAGAACAGCGCCTGTCTCTGTAAAAGTCAGCTGTTGTTCTTACTCTTGTTTTAGTAGCCAGGACGTGCGGCTGAAATCCCCGGGGTCAAAAGTCAGTAAGAAACTGAAAACGTGAAATCAGGGGAAACTGCTTCTCCTCCGGAAATACACTATAACCGAATCTGATGTTCCGAGTTGATTTTCCCACCCCTAATGGGAAATCCACATTGCAATAAAACGGATTCCTGTGGCAATGCTAGAGGCCTCCAGCATGTAATCACAGACAAGGCAGCACCCTCTACGACAGCTGGGATGACGGTTCCGAGGGTCTAGTGAGTTCATTCGGAGGGCACAGGGATGTCTTTTCTCTAGGCTGTGACAGCAGGTATTCTCTCTCAACTGCCCTCTTGGAGGTCCTATGGGTGGTTTCCCAGCCAGGAGCCGGGAAACCTCCCTGCCTATTATAATCATCCCGAGGAGACCCTGAGCGTCCTGATTCCCAAGACCATGCATCTCTCCCCACACTTTTATGTTTATTGTTAAAACATTTTTTAGTGTTTATTCATTTTTGAGAGACACAGAGAGACAGAGCATGAGTGGGGGGAGGGGCAGAGAGAGAGGGAGACCCAGAATCCAAAGCAGGCTCCAGGCTCCGAGCTGTCGGCACAGAGCCCGATGTGGGGCTCGAACTCAGGAGCTGAGATCGTGTGAGATTATGACCTGAGCCGAAGTCGGACGCTTAGCCGGCTGAGTCACCCAGGCGTCCCACGCTTTTATTTTTAAATTCATTCACCCAACTATCAAACATTTATTTCTGTGCCTAGACCAGGGGCTAAGCAAATCGGATTCCCAACTCATGGAGCTTACATTCTAGAGGGAGAGCCAATCGCTAATCTAGTAACCACACAGGTAAACATATAATTACAAATTGTGATCAAAGTACAAGATCATGTGCATCTGCAGGGGAAGATCGCCCCAGGCAAGTGGCGCCTAAGCTTATGTGAAGCATGAAGCAACACCAGCTTTGAGAATAAAATTTTTATAAACATTGGCTTGAAGGGGGGAGCCTGGGTGGCTCAGTCGGTTGAGCGTCCGACTTCGGCTCAGGTCATGATCTCGCAGTGTGAGTTCAAGCCCCGCGTCGGGCTCTGTGCTGACAGCTCAGAGCCTGGAGCCTGCTTCGGATTCTGTGTCTCCCTCTCTCTCTGCCCCTCCCCCACTCACGCTCTGTCTCTGTCTCTCTCTCTCTCTCTCTGTCAAAAATAAAAATAGACATTAAAAAAAAAATTCCGGGCGCCTGGGTGGCGCAGTCGGTTAAGCGTCCGACTTCAGCCAGGTCGCGATCTCGCGGTCCGTGAGTTCGAGCCCCGCGTCGGGCTCTGGGCTGATGGCTCGGAGCCTGGAGCCTGTTTCCGATTCTGTGTCTCCCTCTCTCTCTGACCCTCCCCCGTTCATGCTCTGTCTCTCTCTGTCCCAAAAATAAATAAAAAACGTTGAAAAAAAATTAAAAAAAAAAAAAAATCCATTGGCTTGAAGGAAGCAGTCCACAAGGTTGAGGAAATTACTGATCGTGCCCTCCAGAAGTTATGCTGTTCTTAGTGAGCACGTGTCTAGCAATGCAAGAAGCGTTACTACCTACGCTTACCAGCCCTCGGTTAAAAGATACAAAGGTAAAAGCACATGCCAGTCCAGGACTGCCTAGGACGAGGAAGGGAAAACAAGATGGCCGGTCACAGAGGAAACAAGATGGCCAGTCACAGAGACTTTTCCACGGAGCCAGTTCCCCCTACAGCCCCTATTCTGCATCTCATAGACAGGGTCCTCTCTGGAGACCAGACAGCCCAAAGCTCCGTCAACATGAATAACAGAGGCCTTGGTGGTTGGGGAAGGGTGGAGACTATTGACCATAACATAGATGGGATGGTCCCTGCAGCTTGGATAGGAGGAGCCTCTGAGGAAGAAAGGAATGGAATCTTAAACTCCCAGATAGTCTACACAGAAGTTAAGATGTTCCTTCCAAACCCTTTTTCATCCTACCGAGAGCCAATTCAAGACTGGCCTGGTTCCATGCGACTTCCCTACCTCCCAGAGCACGTATCGTCTCCCCTGCGGTCTCCTACTTCCACGGCGCTGTGCTGCATTGTTCTCCAGTCACTTAATGAATTATTTTCTTACCCGCTCAGTATGATAGACTCCTCAAGGACAAGTACTATCCCTTTCCTTCCTTTGTATTCCACGAGGTGCTCAGTTTAGCATCGTGCCCAATCTAGGCATTTAACATATCAATGCCTGTTGGAGAACTGAATGGTTTAATTAATCCATATAGCTGTAAGGTTTCAATAGGTTAAAAAAAGAAGAAGGTGCTCTGAGTATAACAAAACCGAGCCACCCCTGGCTAGGGCTAGAGAGTCACTTTAGGAGAGTGTGTTACATTGCGGATTGGTTATTTAAATGGAGGGCATAACGTCCTAGATGTGGAGATTGACATCTATCTAGGGCAGTTAGAGGGCCTCTTCACCTAGCAACATGTGATGGACAAGAAAGACCTTTGTAAGCCCTTCCATTTCTAATTCTGAGTCTGTAGGTTCGGACTTGTTGGCCTCTCAATCCCAACAGTCCATGGTGTGAATGTTAGCCAAACCCTGGAACAGGGTCCCGAACCGTCTCACTCAAAAGATGCTCTGAACACATCAGATCCCTCTAGGCTCTGGAAGAGCCTCCACCACCGCCACCAGCACCCCCAAGCACCAAACCAAAGCATATTCTCAGAAACCATCAGGGTGCGGCCAGGGGGGTAATTTCACCGGCGCGGGGCTTACATGGGGGGGGAGTGAGGAGAAAGAGAAACTGGTTGCCCGAAACAATTTGTTTGAAAGCAAAACAAGGAAGATTCAGGCCAAGGTACACGTGCTGTTTTACTCTCTTCCTGTCTTAATAGAAGTACTGTAGCAGGTGACCGGTTTGTTTTTTTTTTAATTCTATGTTTTTTAATGTTTGTTCATTTTTAAGAGACGGGGCGGGGGCCGGGGGGCGGAGATAGAGGGAGACGCGGAATCCGAAGCAGGCTCCAGGCTCTGAGCTGTCAGCACAGAGCCCGATGTGGGGCCTGAACCCACGAACCGGGAGATCATGACCTGAGCCGAAGTGGGACGCCCAACCGACTGAGCCACCCAGGCGCCCCCATCAGGTAACCTCTTGAGGCAGTTTGGGGGAGCTGATTATTCTCATTTAAAAGTCCTAGCTCTTTCATTCCCAGGTAGGATTAAAGGACTCCTTTCTACCTAGTTCTAACAAGCTTTAGGAAGACACACAGGAACATAAAACTTGCCTCTCTGAAGGCGCCGATAGCCATCAAATACGATGTCACTGCCTCGGAAGCCGCTGAAACAAAGGGCCAGTCCTGTCCCAGGGTCCGGCAGCGGCCAGGCTGCGGGACAGAAAGGTCTGAGCCTCCGTACAGAAAGCATCCATCACTCCCTGGACTCGTGCCCCAGCACAAAGGGCTTGGTTTTCTCTCGTTAGGCAGCGCAGTATGCCTCTTACACACCCCTGGTCACACTCCGTGACCTCCTCAGTTGGTGTGTTCTTTGTTTCCTCCCCTCCCTTCAGAGTAACTCAGCCAGGACAGAACTGAAGCCCAGCTAAGTTTTCATTTTAAATGGTGGCCCCTCTCTTGGGAGTCTCAGATGAGTTTTCTGCCAGGCAGGTCACAGGCTTTCAAGTCAGAGAAAGTCACGGCTTTCCTACCTATTGTCTACCTGCAGGCAGGGAAAAAAAAAAAAAAAAAAATACACGCAGCCTCCCCACAAAGAAATGGGAATGTGCTTTCCCGGGATGACTCCTACTGGTCCACCAGTTTGGAATTATTTTGCTCCCTTGGACTGTTCTAGTCCTGCTTAGTACCTACCCCTGTGCTCACGGTGCCCCTTCCCCCTTTCACCCCCCCCCCCACCCCAGCCTAAACTCCATCCAGTCGGAGTTCAATGAAATCAATTCACAGATGAAGGAAGAAAAGTATTCAGAGAGACAGATTTCCCCTACGCAGCAAAAACTGGCAGCATAAATCACAGGAAATGATACGAAGGGGCAGGAAAAAGCCCAGTGGGCTTCTTAGTCCATTTCGCATTCAGCCTGGAAAAATGACCCCCTAATTTATTTTAGCCACATTACTCTCTGGTCGGGATGCCCTTAACCTCACTCTGAAGATTTCCGAGTACTTCTCGGTTGTGCTTCTTGTCTTTAAACCGGGGAATCTGGCTCATTCTCTAGCTGTTGAGTAGTCCATATACTCAGACGTTTCCCCCTACATAACCATCTGTTCTAGCTTGCTTTTTTTTTTTTTTTTTTTACCTCTTCCTCCCACTAGCTCTGCCTCGCCCTGCTCTTCTGGCTGATTCACTGATCTTTAACTTCTCCTCTGCCTTTATGTCTGGTTGCTTCTGTTTTGAGGCAGACAATAGAGGTGATATAGGCCATTATTCATGAACACTTTCAAGGGTAACTGTGAGAAGTGCCTCCTCTCCTGACCCCTCTTAGCATAAGAATTACTGGTAAAATTCTGAACTGGAAAGAGAAGTGCGGAGAAACATATCAGAGCACGACTCCCTCTTGGAGCAGCTTTCTAGAGAAAGAACCTTGGGGAGAAGGGGTCCTTAAAAACAAACTCTTTGAAGCGAAATTTTAAAAAGCATGGCCCACGCAAAGTTGAATGTTGGCCGTAATCAAGACCGTCAATTCTCCACCATCCCCCACGGCGTGGGTATGGCAACACAAATTCAAAAATAACCCTACAACATCATGATAGCCAATCGCTCAAATGGGGTCATCTCCAGTCCTAATCAACTATGGGTCTTTCGCCTGTAGCCAAGGGGCCTCTTCTGTTTTCTCCCCTCCTCACCTTTACTTGATTCAGCCTCAGAGGAATAGTGACGAAGCAGAAGGTGAGTAGTGGGGAGGAGAAAGCCTAAATCACCCGCTGGCTACCTAATCACTTCCTAATTACTCAGGAGTTGCCGGTCAGAGAAGTGTGGGGACCCTGTGAAAGGCCTGGAACTGTGGTTCTCAGAGAGGTTTCATTCAACAATTATCATTCATGTGGTAAACCCCCTGGTCTCTGTAAACACAGGCAAAACAAAGCAGCTCCTCACTACCCATTCTCCCTGGGCCATCTTTTCCAGAGCAGAAGCTTCAACTCCCGTCTCTCTCACTGATACGGCTCATTCACATTCCCTTTGCCATCGAGATCTCTCTCCAGAACACCAGACAGATACTGTGGAAGTCCCACTAGACTTCTCCCGGTGCTAATAATGGCCAGCAATCCACCCTGCGACCCAATCCAGAAACCTGGGAGTCACCCCGGCTTCCTCCTCTAAATTACCCACTCCCAACAAGTCCTCCCAAATATCTCCAAACACATCACTGACCTAGGTCACTTTTCCCGTCCCCTGCTGTAGTCTTAATCCATCTCTGCCGTTTCTCTTGCTTAGACAATAGCAACTCTGCTTCTGATAATCATATTCTCTAATCCTTCTCCACGTGAACACCAGAGTGTTCGCTTTCAAAAAATGAGCCTGCCATTTTGTTGTTGTTTCAAATCATGCACTATGCCTTGGGTACGTTTAAGATAAATGTCCATCCCCTTAGCATGGCATAAAATCCCTTTGCAATCTGACTCCTACTCACTTCCTCAGACTCAGTTTCTGTCAACCCTTCAGACCCTCATGGAGGTCCAACCATACGGAAGTACTTGCGTTGTCTGCGTGTGCCGTGTTCTCCCACGATTCTTTCCTGTCTATACACCATTCCCTCTATTCATAATGTCCTCTCTTCCTTTGGCCTTTTGACTAGCTAACACCCGCACAGTGCCTAACCCAGAGCAGGTGGCTCTAAGAGCATATTGAGTGAATATACTGGGCACGTAGAGACCAGGAGTAAAGCCAACGGTCCACCCTTTCCCCTGAAGAAATGCTCCTTCTGGTTTTCTCACGGACCTTGATGAACAGTACAGTTATTAGCAAGAGCCCTCCTCTCTGAGTTAGAACACCCAGGTTCTAGGCCAGCTCCATTATCAGGAAGGTATGAGATCTGGAGCAAGCCCCCAAAAAACAGCCGACACTCATTCAACACTGACGATGCAGTGGACTCCCAGCTAAGCATGTGATGTGCATGATTTTATTGTTTCCTCACAGCCAACCCGGGAGACAGATATTACCATCATGCACATTTTACAGATGAAGCATTTAAGTAACTCAAACCCACGTTTGATATCGCCCCCCTTCAGCTAGACTACTGAGAGACAAAATTGAGACATGGTATATACAGGAGCTTTATAAATTGTTGAGAGTTATACAAACGTTACGTCGCCATAGTCACAGAGAGCGATGAAGTTTGTCTAAGTGTCATGGATGTTGTGTGATTATCATGAAAAGTAAGAAATAAAGTTTTTTTTTTACAAGATGAAGATCCAGCTTACACGCCCAAATTAAGAAGATTCAACTGAGGAGCGTCTGGATGGCTCAGTCGGTTAAGCTCAGCCGACTTCGGCTCAGGTCATGATCTCACGGCTCGGGAGTTTGAGCCCCGTGTCGGGCTCTGTGCTGACAGCTCAGAGCCTGGAGCCTGCTTTGGACTCTGTGCTTGTGTCTCTCCCTCTCTGCCCCTCCCTGACTTGTGCTCTATCTCTGTCTCTCAAAAATAAATTAATGTTTTTTAAAAATTATATATATATATATATATATATATATATATATATATATATAAAAGACTCAGCTGAAGCACACTCCCAAATCAGAAGCGTATTATAAAATCGGAAGCCAAGGAACACAATGTGTCCAACCCCTTTTCATTTTGTAATGGTAGAAAACCAACGTCCAAAGCTGCAGAAAGCCACACAGCTCAACTGTACATAGGCTAGGACTCCTGAGTCAATACTACACTATCTATAGCCCACCTTGTGTAGACAGAAGTTTATGGATATGAATATGAAGCTTAGAAAATAGAAATGTTGGATCTGAGTGTTCCCTTTAGAGAGCACCTGAGTATTTCAGAGCCAACATTCAGCTCACAACATGCTCCTGACATCTCTCCTCAGAGGCATTTTTCATGACCATGTCTCGGGGCGCCTGGGTGGCTCAGTCAGTTAAGCGGCCGACTTCAGCTCAGGTCATGATCTCAGAGTCTGTGAGTTCGAGCCCCGCGTCGGGCTCTGTGCTGACAGCTCAGAGCCTGAAGCCTGCTTCAGATTCTGTGTCTCCCTCTCTCTCTGACCCTCCCTCGTCATGCTCTGTCTCTCTCTGTCTCAAAAATAAATAAACATTAAAAAAATTTAATAAAAAAATGACTATGTCTCTCTGTCCTAGGCATCCAACGAGTACCACATTCAACAGGGCCAACATACAAAAGGCAAAAATAACATTTATCTGGGAAACTGAGCTTAATAAGAAGCATTAAGACGTAGTAGAATGAGTAAAGGCTTTTGCACCAAACAGATGTGAGTGGAAATCCTAACTCAACCACTTCCCGGCTCCTTGGTGACCGAGCAAACCACTTTTCTAAGCTTTGGTTTTTCTCACCTCTGAAAATGAACAAATGATGCGTCATTCCTGCAGGAATAAAATCTTTGCCACAATGTGCCATCAGTGTTGGCTTCTCTTCGATTCATTTGAGGTGCTCGTGCACAAGATGAGCCTTGCCCGCCTTGCCTACTCATAAGTCTACTTCTCTACTTTTAAGAAGTGACAGCGTGCGTCTGCTATAACCACATGTAAATACAGGTGCATCAGAGGCATCAAACATATTTCTCCTTTCCTTATCGCAACCACCAAGTCTACATCCGGGCAACTTGAGGGTACTTAGACCATCCTTAGTGAAGAACGGATGTGGGGTGTGTGCGGTGATACTGAGTTCTCCTGCATGACACATTTCAGAAGTCTAAAGAGGATGATCCAATGTGGTGAAGAAAATTCACATCAGTTGAGTACAGACTCTACTGACTGCAGTGAAGAGTCTGGGCTCTGAAATCAGACCATCGTGGGTTCAAATTTCACTCCAGCATATACTGGCCGCCTAGTGTTGGGCAAGTTACTTCTCGTTAGACATGGAACTTCCTTGTCTGTAGAATGGGCAGAACGATGGAGCCTATTTTATAGACACATGGTGACAAATCATTGCATATGACATAGTTAGCACCAAGCCTTACACAGAGTTAAGGATTTAATAGATGCAACCTGTGGTCATACCTACTTCACATGCGTTGTTAGGTGGGAGAGAAAAATAGCAAGAGAAATATACACTTGATTCTGCTGAAAGAGCTGTGTTTTAGTCGTATTGTTTGGCAGCTGGTATCTAAGGCTATACTACTTTGTGTGGGGAGTTTTTCAAGAAGTCCACTTGTCCACAGGTCCTTCCATGTTTCTCAAATTACATCATTTGTCTGGGAAATTCCCAGGCCCAGTCCACCCTTTCGTCCATTAAGAAGCCTTTAAAATGCCTCTTGAGGACTCCTCACCCCACGAAACGTGCCAGGAATCACCAAAGGAAAATGGCGGCCGGTCCCACTTGTGTCTTACCTAAAAATGAAGTTCTAAAGACTGCTCCCTTCCCTCAAGACCCCATCAATACACTTTCCTTTGGTATCCATTTATACGTGAACTGTCCATTACTTTCTTACCTGAAGGAACTGAGATTCACAGAAATAGCATTTGAAATGGCATCAAAAGATGTGGAGCTCAAACCCTGGCTGTGTGTTCACGTGGGCTTTTGTGTAGGTGCTTTATCTCACTGACCCTTGTTGTCCTCATACGAGAACGGACGTAACAACATCCAGACAATGGAATATCACTCAAGACAAAAAAGAAAGATGCTATCAAGTCATGAAAAGACAGAGAGGAAACTTAAATACATATAACTTAAGACAGAGAAGCCAATCTGAAAAGGCTACACACTATATGGGTCCAACTATGAGATATGCCAGAAAAGGCAATACTGTCGGGGCACGTGGGTGACTCAGTCGACTGTCCGACTTCGACTCAGGTCATGAGCTCACAGTTCAGGAGTTCGAGCCCCGCGTCAGGCTCTGTGCTGACAGCTCAGAGCCTGGAGCCTGCTTCGGATTCTCTCGCTCTCTCTCTCTCTCTCTCCCTCCCTCCCCCACTCAAGCTCTGTCTCTCTCTCTCTCTCAAAACTAAACATAAAAAAAATTTTGTTTAAAAAGAAAGAAAAGGCAATACTATGGAGACAGTAAGAAGATCAGTAGTTACGTAGCTTGAGGACAGAGGAAGGAAGAGGCAGAGCACAGATTTTAAGGGCAGTGAAACCACTCTGTATGATACTATCCATAATGGTGGAGACATGTCATTATACATTTGTCCAGACCCTTAGAATGCACAACACCAAGAGTGATCCCGGATGTAAACCACACACTCTGGGTAGTGTCAGTGGGGGTTCACCGATTGTAACAAATGTCCCACTCTGGTGGGGGATGTTGACAGTGGGGGCAGCCAAGCTTGGGGGTAGGGAGGTCCATGGGAACTCTCTGTACTTTCTGCTCAATCTTGCTGTGAACCAGAAAGTACTCTAAAAAACAAAGTTAATTTTTCAAAAAGGGCTATAATATTATCACATGCGGTTGCTGTGAAAAAGATCAAAGGAATAAAGCATGTACACCTGCTTCCCAAAGCACCCAGAACGTTGTGCGTGCTCACTAAATGTCAGCTGCATCTAAATGTTCCCTTATATATCCTGCTCGATTGTAAATTCCAAGAAGGAAGGCACAAGCGACCACAGCATTCTAGAAAATATCTAGCAGAAATCTAAAAACAACTAGTCACGAAATGTTGATAGAAATGAGGATAATAATTATTCTATGACTCTGCAGGCTATGTCGTATACATTCATTAACTCTTTCGTCTGTGCTTCCTTAAGGAAGCGTGCGCTTTTTCTACGACTGAGACAATTTTTTTTTAATTTCACTCATTAGCAGTGCACACACAGATCCGCACATTAAAATCAAATGAATGAGGGCTGAGACTAGGGTCAGATGGGTGAGGCCGGGGCACCGATTGAAGGTAGATACAAAAATCCCAATCATCAAGATATATAATATATTTAATTTTTTAATGTTTATTTATTTTTGAGAGAAAGAGAGACAGACAGAGCGTGAGCAGGGGAGGGTCGGAGAGAGAGGGAGACACAGAATCCGAAGCAGGCTCCAGGCTCCGAGCTGTCAGCACAGAGCCCAACATGGGGCTCGAACTTACGCAAGATCATGACCTGAGCTGAAGTTGGACGCTTAACTGACCGAGCCACCCAGGCGCCCCAAGACATGGAATATATTAATGCAACATTATAAAAAAAATCAATACAAAATATCCTTTTAAAAAAGACAGGATCAGTATGAGTGATTTGTCTTTTTGACTTAGGTCCTAATATGTCTTGGCACAGATCTGAGGCGATCCTTGGACACCTGCCACAGGTATGCCACAAAGTTAAACCTTAACGAGCTCTTATTCAGGCACCTCCTCTGCACCGATGGTACCAGATGTATCATTGGTCCTTTATTTTGAGGAGCAATTCACTTTCGTAATCATGCCCAGAACTACTCTTTAATTTTTGCACCGGTGTTCATTAGAGGGTATGTTTTAGATGGTGATTTTAACACCATCTTACTAGACATCTTACTTTAACATCTTATTAAAAAGTAAGAGCCACAGAGGGGCACCTTGGTGGCTCAGTCAGGTGAGTGTCCGACTTCGGCTCAGGCCACGATCTCACGGTTCGTGGGTTCGAGCCCCGCATCGGGCTCTGTGCTGACAGCTCAGAGCCTGGCGCCTGCTTCGGATTCTGCGTCTCCCTCCCTCTCCGCCCTTCCCCTGCTCATGCTGTCTCACTCTTTCAAAAATAAGTACATTTTAAAAATTAGAAAAAAAAGTAAGAGCCACGGAGCTGTCTGTTTCCAATATCTAACTCCAGCTCTCTTATTCTCTCTCCATAACACCGTGGAATAGTTCACTGGTCTTTGTCACTTGGTTATGGTAAACCAAGAAAACATGCTCAGTCCCACAGCACGTCCCAGGTCTTTGGCTTGAGCAAAGGGTCCGGCAGTTTATCCACACACAAGAACTGAAGTACAATGAATGGCAGATGTTCCTGGTCCTGCTCTCCACTTGCTAAAACACAGTGAAAGCCAGGAAGAACAGGGAAAAGGCAAGTGTGAGTATATTAGGGAGGCTGAGGGACGAGAAGCTTGGGAGGAGAGTGTCAGCAAATCTCCACGATCTCACGTTCCCAGATGATACTTGGTCTCATTTGTCAACAGACAAACCCTACAAAGACAATGAGCTGGCTCACTCTCTTCCTCGTGGAGATGATTCATCATTCATTCCATAGATATTTCCTGAGCACCTGTTAGAAGCAAAGCATCATGCTTTAAACTGTTCAGGATACCAAAGGAAAATGTCAGCCTACAACTGCAGGTTTGGCTTTCATAAGACTGGCCAACCGATATAAAAGATAAAGTTCAACAAGAGCCTTGTTACGATCTATGCTACTTTAACATAAATGCCATTTCCGTATTTATCTTTGTCACACTATAACAAAAGACAGGTAGGCATCTATCACCATTCCCAGTTCAAGGGTGAATATGCCACTTTTGCTTATAAATGGCGGAGCTAGAATGAGAACCCAAATGTTCTGGCTTCTGCAAGATAATGCAGTGTGTGAGGAGGTCCAAGGAGGGAGGATAAATCACCTAAGGGTTGTAGGAGAAGACTAGACATGGCAGAATTACTTCTGAGTGGTGGGGCACAAAAAGTGGTTGTGAAAAAGAAGAGTAAAAATGGGTGAAAGGATATGGCGAAACATCTGTACCTCTGAGGATGCAAACGAAGGACATTCCAGGCAAAAGAGGATGGTGTGGGCAAAGAATACAGGTAGGCAATCAAGGTGTCCATTGGCCAAAGCAAGCAGCACAGAGGGCTGCCGCAGGAAGTTTTTGCTTAGGAAAAAGTATCAGCCAGGGGCGCCTGGGTGGCTCAGT
The DNA here is from genome assembly GCF_023721935.1 of Panthera uncia. Taxonomy (NCBI): domain Eukaryota; kingdom Metazoa; phylum Chordata; class Mammalia; order Carnivora; family Felidae; genus Panthera; species Panthera uncia. The sequence goes on along the minus strand of NC_064808.1, from coordinate 92,266,282 downwards.
TGTTGGTAAGTGTCTGACTTCGAGTCAGGTCATGATCTCACAGTTTGTGAGTTCAAGCCCCACATTGGGCTCTCTGCTGTTGGTGTGGAGCCGGCCTCCCTCGGATCCTCTGCCCACCCCCACCCCCGCCCTTGCCCCTCCCCTGCTTGCCCTCTCTCTCTCCCTCTCTCTCTTAACAATAAATAAACACTTTTTTTAATCTTAAAAAAAAAAAAGAAATATCAGCCAACGTGGGAAAATCAGGTCATGGGTAGATTGTGAAGCCTTAAATATATGGCTCAGGAGTTTGCGCTTTATTAGGTAGGAGGCAGAGAGATTAGAGCTCTACACAGAAAAGTGGTATAAATATTAATTTTAGGAAGGTTAATCTGTTTGTGGATTGGATGCAGGGTGGTCTGGTGGAGAGAAACTCTGGACCAAGGAAACCCATAAGGAGGCCATTTCAGGGGTCTACGTAATAAGATCCTCAGCTAGTGATGGAAAGGGAGAAAAATCAAAGGGAGTTGTTGTCAGAAAATCTGGTTTCAATTCTTTTACTGTATTCATTTCCAAATGGACTGGGGAAAACTAATACGGCCATGTCATTTGATGTATATTTTTATTAATCAAATTTCATAATGGAATACATGCCAGACATTGTATTAAGCATCAGGACACCGGGGGTGAAAAAGACAAGTCCTTGCCTCTGAAAGGCCAGGGGAAAGTTCCAGAAAAAGCAACCAGCTGTCCTGGGGAAGTCAGGGAAGGCTTTATAGGATTGATGCTTGAACTAAGCCTTGAAGCATGCGTAGAAAGTTTGACAGAAAAAAAGGAGTGAGTATGTTTTGTAAAGAAGGAGAGAGTATATGGGAAGACATTAAAGCAGAAACAGCATAGGGAGTTTTAAGAATTCCAAGTAATTTGGTGGGGCTAGAAGAATGGCAAATTTGGTTGGGTTTTTTTTTTTTCAGCTTTATTGAGATATAATGATATAAAACATTGTGCAAGTGTAAGGTGTACAACGTGATGATTTGATGTATGTATATCGTAAAATGATCACCGCCATAAGGTTAATTAACATATCCATCACCCTTTACAGTTACCTTTTCTGTGTGTGGTGAAAACATTTAAAATCTGCTCTCTTAGCACCTTTCAAGTACACAATAAAGTATTGCTAATTATAGTCACCATGCTGTCTGAACGTTATATCCCCAGAACTTAATCATCTTATACTGGCGTTTCATACCGTCTGACTAGTATCCCCCCCATTTCCTGCCCTTCACCCCCAGTCCTTCAACCACCACACTACTCTGTTTCTATGAGTCCAGCTTTTTCAGATTCTCCGTAGAAGTATGATCACACGGTTCCAATGGTGAATTTGGGCAAATGAGAGCAAGCAGGAGGAAAATGAGAAGTGGCCTTAGCGTCCACACAAAATTATTGACACCTGCTTCTGAAAAGGAAGTGGGGCCATCACAGCATCCTAGCCGGGTGATGGCATGATCAGGGTGGTGGTATAGAAGGGTAATTCGGACGAGGCTGTGAAGAAAGGACGAGAGAGGATCAAGGTTGGAGACGGGAAGGCTGTTAGGGGAAATTTACCAGTTTTCCGGGGATAAACAAATGAGAAGGCAGGGCAATAGAACCAACAGCGATGGGTTGATATTTAGGAGGAAGAACCTTAAGAATGTTCCTTAAGGGACATTCCAAAAGCCACTCATCCATTCTTAGAGGACAAACAGCTTCTAACTTGTATGCTACCTTCAGTTGTTTGCAGTCTCCTGGAATTTCCTGCAATATTGTCTTAAATATCTGGGACCAGACCAGGGTGATCAGTCAGCGCTGCCTGCCGCAGGTAGGGCATGGGGGACAGGTGACAGGCATACTGTGTATTTGTCATTTCTGATAGCCAGCACACTCTCTTGGAACAAGATTAACCTAAAGCAAGACAGATAACACACTATGTATGAGCTTGTTTAAAGGATCCCCCAGACAAGGAAACCATGGCATCTCATAAAAACTCATTCTACAGTCTCACAATTTTGATTATTAAAAAAAAAAATTAATCTCTGAAAATTGTTTTCTCCCCTCAGTCCTCTTCTCCAAAATGAATAATTCTCATTAATTTCATCTTTCCTCTGGGGCCTTATTCTTCTCACATCTGCCCTGGATGTTTACATCTACGACCTGAATCCTTCCTTGCTTCCTAAATCTATCACAATAACCTATGACCAAGATTTATGCTCTGTCACTATCTGTCCTACTCAATATTGACAATAAGCGTATCAAGACCCTCTATCTCCTTGCTGCCAGCAGCCTCCTTACTCTGTGCTCACCACACATTATTGTGTCCTCTTGCAGTGCTGGCCAATCCCTGTTGAGAATTGGCCCTCTTGCCTTCCCCCTGTAAAATATATCCTTCCCCAATTTCCAAGCTGTATTCAAGATGGCGGGAAGACTTTCTGTTGTGATACCTTGCTCAAAAACAGGAGCGCACATGCACACATAACACACACACACACAAACACACACACACCCCTTTCGGGTGTAGAAAGTAATGGCACTACATTATTAAAGCCACACCCCTTCTGCATTTATGCATACAATAAAGGACAGGATAGCTTAATGGTTAAGAGCTTGACATCTATAGCCAGACTGCCTGGATTATAATCCCAGATCTGCCACTTATGGGGCCAATGATTTACAATTGCCATGATTCCGTTTCTTCAGGTGTATAAGGGAGATCATAAAAGTATAGTACCTACCCCACTGGCTTATTGTGAAAATTGAATGAGTTAATATATGCGAAATGCTTGGAATAGTGCCGGGCACATGACGAGCTCTATATAAATGGTAGCTACTATTTATTATTGTTGTTGTTACAGTGCAGTGGTTAAGAGCAGAGTGCTGGAGCTTTCTGAATCTCAGTTTCTTTATTTAAAAAAATGGGTGAGATGGGGCATCTGGATGGCTAAGTCGGTTGAGCGTTTGACTTCGGCTCAGGTCATGATCTCGCAGTTCGTGGGTTCCAGCCCTGCATTGGGCTCTGGACTGACAGCTCAAAGCCCGGAGCCTGCTTTGGATTCTACGTCTTCCTCTGTCTCTGCCCCTCCCCTGCTCATGTCCTGTCTCTTTCAAAAATAAACAAACATCAAAAAAATTTTTTAACTTAAAAAAAAGGGTGGGAAAATACCTATTTTATAAGATTGCATGAGGAGGCACTGAAAATGCATAAAGACTTAGCACGTAATAAATTAATAGGCTATAACAACAATCATGTTGTTATTATAACTCAATGCTCTCTAGGAACTAAATGAACTTGTATTTATTTTGTAAAGAGTCTGGAACGTCAGAGACCCTCTACTCCAGTGTCTTCACTTTACAGAGGGTCTGCCGGAGAGAAGGTTGACGTGACCCCGGAAGGCAGATCCTCTTTCCACCCAGATCCTCTTTCCATCAGATCCCACAGCATTTGCTGTTTGCTTTTCTTCTCCTCTGCATACCACGTAATCCCTTCCAAACCACACAGTGCACCGAAAACAAGAACTAATTCTCCATACCTTTGAAGTTCTTGGGGTCCCTGTCCATATCCCAAACTCTCTGGCCACCCCCAAAAGACCCAGAACCGCACTGAGTGGACAGCAGAAGCCCAAGCCGTGCGATCGCCCGTCTAAAGTTTTCAAGTTCTTCACCTTTGAAGTCTTGCCATACAGGGGTGTCTATCTGTAATGAAAATGTCTCGTTTATCTATGATGAAAACAATTGACTCAGCTCTTAGTGCAGTGTTTGGCATTCTCTATGTTCCGGCTACTATTTTTCCATGAGCCTCATACCCTATCACGTCTGAAGCCATGAAAAGACACAGACAATGATGTTAAGGGCAAGTGAGGGCTGGTTTCATGTCTTACTTATCCCAAAGAGTTTCCCTCGATGGCTATAAATTGAGTGGAAGCAGCAAAGATCCGTTTCAGTCATTGAATAGTGAGTCCAAACAAACTTTGCAGGTCACAGCCTTTGAGCCTAATGAGATCCTTCTTGAGCAGACTTTCCATTTCTTCCAGTGCCCCCTCCATACCTTGGCATTATGCAGAGACCGCATTTTATTCTTCTCTTCCGTTCCCTTCCCCTCTCAGTCTCTCTCCATTCTATCTTTTGCTTTTTTCCTTCCCTCCTTCCCTTCCTTCTCCCGTGCCTGCCTTCACGATGGCATGTTTTTCCCAAATGACAGTGAATAATGGCATCTCCTTACGAGTGTGAAGTTTTTTCAAGTACTTGACATATTTTGACATGTCTCCTTGGTTTTCTCACTGGATCTTTCACATCAGCCCCCATGAAATAAGGCCGAGTGACCATTTTTACAACTACTAAAAGGAAACCCAAGGAGGTCACACAATGAGTTAGTAACAAAGCTAGGAAAAGGACCCATGTCATTGATTCATTGGTTCGCCCATTCATTCACTTATCCATGTTGAGATCTGTGATGTAAAACTATGGATCTTCATAGGAAGCCAGACTCTGTCCAGGTCGGATTTCTACACCAGCGGTGCCCACCAGCAGTGGATGCTTCTAGACCCCCAGCACCAGGAAGTCAGCTAGGTGGGATGGGGCCTTTTCGTCCCAGTTACTAGAAAACACTAAGAGAATGTCTAGGGAAGCGCAAAGTGCTTCCGAGAGAACACCAGACTTTCCATTTCTATCTTCATCCCTTGGTGTGACCAGCCATAAGAAATGCTAAGGGCACCTTTCATCAAGCCCGTCCTCCATTTCTCCCCATCGTTCCTACATATGTTCAACTATAGTATGTATGACATCTCTGTCCATTTTCTTGTGTACATGTTTATCCGGAACAGCTAAACTCTTAGCTCTTGAATATGAAGACTTAGCTCAGTACCCCACACACTATGAGCACCTAGACGGTGTATTCGATAAGTGGGTTAATTGATGAATTAATGCACTGCGGTACTGTACCATACTTCCTCCAGGACACAATGGGAACCTGGAAGCCAAAATGTTAGCTCACTGACTGCAGTATCCTCTTTCCTTCTGGCCCTGAAGTCTAGACTGAATGACAATGGGGCTGATTTTCATCATCCGACTTAGTAAGGGACTCGATGCGGCAATAGCAGAGGAGGGTTTGATGTTTGGCTCTTTGCTGATGCGGAGACAAAGAGGCAAAGGGAAATAGTTCTTATCAGAGTATTTAATTATCTAGACTTTGTCAGGACATGCATTATTCTTCCACATATCTCTGCATGCTTCCAAAATGTTCAGAGTAACAGATTTCCACTTAGGAAATTTGAGAATGCTTAATGACTTTCTTTGGTCTGAAAGAATTAGCATTGCTTCTAAAGGAAATTAACTTCCTCTAAAAAGAACATCTTTTACACCGGGGGAATCTGTCCCCACACTTAGGCCAATGTTTATGAAAAATCATCAAGCTAGAAATAACTTCTGGACCAGAGAGAAGGGAGGATGGTACGTGGGACTTGGGACTGAGGCTTTGCCAGTGAACCCTTCAGCCTCCTTCCATTTCTTCTGGCTCTCAATTCAATAATTTGAAATGTTGGCAAAGAGGCTGGTGGATGTACAGAAAGACACCTTACATGTCAGCCGGTGCAGCTTTCTTCCACTCTGAACACAATGAAATATGTGACTTACCACAGACACAGGCTGCAGGGCTGAAGAGAAAGGATGTTATAACTCCCTAAGACAGTCCCGAGACGAGCAGGAAGCAGGGAGATAAATGCTAGAGAATGCAAATAAGATCGCCTGTGTGTTGAAGCCCTGGGAGAACAGGAAGGGATATGAATTATAATTTTTTTTGGCTTAATGCACAAATCTCTCCAGATGAGGCAGCCCTGAGACATTTCCACAAGCTAGTGAAGGGGAAAATAAAAAAAGCAACTTTTGCGGAAACCCACAAGCGAATACTTGATCTTGCTCAATTTCAATCTGTTTCTTTAGGAACTTTTTCCCATAAACACAGACCTGGGAGCTGAGCAGTACGTGCACAGGGCCCATCTTCCAAGGGCTCAGAGACAGACCTCCATGTTCCATACTCAAGCCAAGGAAAACAGACTGAGAAAATGATCACCTCCAAGGAGCTGCTTTCCATCATCTGCACTTTATATAAGGGGGAAACATGCATTCACAAAACCCCAGGGACCCAGATTGTATATTGACATCTTCCTTTGCTGAGTCTAGGAAGAGTTAATCAGGTTTTGTTGAGCCACAATTGGACTTCAGGCCCAGGTAGAGATGCATGAAAGTTCTAGGCACTCCCTATATTCAAAAAGATTGTCTTGTTGTATGCGTACGTTGGCACAGAGTTCCCATCAGCCCAAGGCCCGAAGATGACATCCCTACAACAGATTATTCAAAGTGCAAACAACTTTGCCAGCTGAAATGCCAGAATCCTTGAAATTGAGGAGTAATAGATCGTAGAGACAATTCCAGAGCTGGAAAGGGCTTTAGGAAACGATCTAATGACACCTAAAGCACAAGCAACAAAATAACAAACGAGTGGGGCTACATCAACTGCAAAGCTTCTGCACAGCAAAGGAAACCATCCACAAAGCAAAAAGACAACCTACAAAGTGGGAAAGAATATTTGCAAGCCATATATCTGATAAAGGGTTAATACCCAAAATATATAAAGAACTCCTACACCACAATAGCCAAACAAACAATGAATTACAAAATGGACAAAGGACCTTTGTGTGACTTCTCCAAAGAAGACACACAAAAGGCCAACAGGTACATAAAGATATTCAAGATGACTAGTCTTTAGGGAAACGCAAATCACCATGAGATCTCACCTCACACATGCTACAATGGCCATCATCAAAAAGACAAGAGATAAAAAATGCTGGTGTGAACGTGGAGAAAAGAAAACCCTGTGTGCTATTGGTGGGAATGCCAATTGTTACAGCCCCTGTGGAAAGCAGCATGGAGGTTCCTCAAAAAATTAAAAATAGAACTACCGTATAATCTAGCCATTCTACTTTTGGAAATATATCCAAAGGAAACAAAAACACTCACTCAAAAAGATATCTGCACCGCCATAGCAGCATTTACCCACAACATGGAAACCTAAATGTCCATCGATGGATGAATAAAGAAGTTGTGATGTGTGTGTGTGTGTGTGTGTGTATATACACACATATATATGTACATATATATACATGTATATGTACACATATGTGCATATATACATATACATGTACATATATACATGCATATGTGCACATATACATATACATGTACATATATACGTATATGTGTGTATGCATGTACATATTTGCATATATGTATATACACATATGTATACATATGTGTACATGTATGTATACATATACACATATATGTACATATATACATGTATATATACATGTACATATATATACATGTACACATATATACATGTAATATATATGTATATATATGTATATATATACACACACACTATTATACATATAGTGTACATATAGTGTACATATAGTGTACATATAGTGTATATTATACATATAGTGTACATATAATTATACTATTATATGTACATATACATGTACATATATACACATATATATGTATATACATGTACATATATGTATATATACATATATATGTGTATATATATACACACTATTATATATGAAATATACATATGGAATGGATTTATATAATATATATGGAATATATATGGAATGGATATATATATTACTATATATAATATATACTATATAATATATATGGAATGTAATTATATATACAATGGAATGGATAAAGTTGTTATACACACACACACACACACACACACACACACACATACATATATGGAACTCGAAGGCATTACGCTAAGTGAAATAAGTCAGGCAAAGACAAATACTGTGTGATCTCACTTATATGTGGAATAAAAAAAAAAGCTCACAGAAAAATAAATCAGACTTGTGTTTCCCAGAGGTGGCAGTGGGGGAAGGGGGAATTGGAGGAAGGTGGCCAAAAGGTACAAAGTTCCAGTTATAAGATAAATAAGTACTGGGGATGTCATGTACGACAAACAAGACAAGTTCAGGTAACACTGCTATGTGACATACAGAACGGTTGGTAAGAGAGTAAAACCTGAGCGTTGTCATCACAAGGAGAATCTTTTTCCTTTAGTATTTGTTTCTTACTTTTTGTTTCTGTTGCACCTATATAAGAAGATGGAAGTTAACTGAACCTACTGTGGTAATCACTTCAAAATATATACAAATCAAATTATCATGCTGCACACCTTACACTTATACAGTGATGTATGTCAATTATTTCTCAGCAAAACTGGGGCATGGGGAGGGGGGCGAAGGAAAAACAAATGAAATGTTCCAGGTCAGCACACGGCATTTGGCTGACATCGTATGTAAGCAATGCCCACCCAAGAACTGGCAGTGGTCTAATTTTAATTGTCCTTCACAGTGTGAAATTAAGACTTAGAAAGTCACTTTCTTTACTACTATCTTAGGCGCAATGTGCATCTTTCCTTAGATAAGCATAGCTTTAAAAAGTTCACACAACTGAGGGGCACCTGGGTAGCTCAGTCAGTTAAGCATCAGACTTTGGCTCAGGTCATGATCTCACAGTTCGTAGGTTTGAGCCCCACGTCGGGCTCTGTGCTGACAGCTCAGAGCCTGGAGCCTGCTTCGGATTCTGTGTCTCCCCCCTTCTCTGCCCCTCCCCTGCTCATGCTCTGTCTCTCTCTGCCTCTCAGTAATAAATAAATGGTAAAAAAAAAAAAAATTAAGACAGTTCACACAATTCAGATTGTTCAACTCAACTGAATAGGTTTTGATACAAAGTTACATTTATAGCTATTAACCCTTTTTTTCTTGATTTCATACAGAATAGTTCAAATAAGACCCAATAGAAAAGTTTTAAAAATAAATAAATAAAATGATGTTTGCTGTAAATGAATACTCCATTCTGTAAGAAAACACTAAGTAAATGTTCTTTAGAAGGTCATAGTATACACAAGTAATAAAAGAGAAGGGAACAATTTTATAAGAGACATGGAAAATTGATTGTCAAAGTATATTTGAAACCTTCCTTAACTTTAGGATAATATCAAACAGAACATCTCCTCCGTGGTGATACTAATCTCTTTTTAAAAGAATCAAAGTAAAATCCCATTAATTTGGGTCACACTAATTCAAATTGAGGATGATTCAAACCAGACAGCTAAACTTACTTTTATATACAAATCTCTTGAAAAGTCAATTAGAAGCTTCTGCACAGCAAAGGAAACCATCAACAAAAGAGCAAACAGAACCTAAGGAGTGGGAAAAAATATTTGCAAACCATACCCAGAAAGGGGTTAATATCCAAAATACACACGGAAATCATACAACTCAATAGTAAAAACCCAAATAAACCAATTTAAAAATGGTCAAAGGAACTGAATAGTAGTTCTTCCAAGGAAGACAAACAAACAGGCAACAGATACATGAAAAGGTACTCGACGTCATTAGTCTGGAGGGAAATGCAAGCCAAAAGCTAATGAAATGTCATCTTTCACCTGTTGGAATGACTACCATCAAAAAGACAGAAGATAACAAATGCTATGAGCGTGTGGAGAAAAAGGAACCTTGTGCACTGTTGGTGGGAGTAAATGGGTACGGCCATTATGGAAAACAATATGGAGTTTCCCTAGGAAATTAAAACTCGGGGGGGCCTGGGTGGCTTATTCGGTTAAGCATCCAACTCTTGGTTTTAGTTCAGGTCACGATCTCTTTCATAGTTGGTGGGTTCGAGCCCTGCGTCGGGCTCTATGTTGACAGCTCAGAGCCTGGAGCCTGCTTCGGATTCTGTGTTTCCTCCTCCCTGCTCCTCCCCTGCTCGTGCTCTGTCTCTATCTCTCAAAAATAAATATATGTTAAAAAGATTTTTAAGTAAAAAGGAGGAGGCCCTGCTGTTTGCAACAACCATGATGAACCTGGAGGGTAGTGGAATCTAAAAACAAAAAACAAGCCAAAAAAACCCAAAAAACAAAACACTCAAAGAAACAGAGTAGAATGGTGTCGTGAAGGACTGGGGGAGGTGAGGGAAATAGGGAAATACTGTATTATAGAACTGAGATTTGCAAAGAGATTACAACCTAAGTGTTCTCAATACTCACACAAATAAGGTAAATATGTGAGGTAACGTGTTACTCAGCTCGATGGTGGGAACCTTTTCACGATGTATGTTTATCAAATCATCAGGTTACATACTTTGAGGATGTTATCGTTTCTATTGGTCAAAAGTCAATTAGTACAAAGAAGAAAAAAACAAAACCCTAATCGGGTTAAAGCACTTCAGCAGCACCAATTACACACAAATAAATGTCGTGTCATACATTTCCTTATCCATTCATGAAAAGTGACATGAAACTTGCAAATGGCAGTGCTTTGCTAATTCTAAATAACAGCACAGAGGGGAGCAGACAGCTTTGTTGTAGGAAGACCAGATTCTGGCATTTCTTGGGCCATGTACCAGCTGCACACTCTTGGAGAAAATTCCTTGATGTCCCCGGGTCTCCATTTCTCTGGGAAAAGACACTTTAGTCTTATGTTACCCAGGGACCTGAGACCTTCTTGAGCCTTTCAGCTTTTAGGTCTCTGGTACAAATTTCCTGCGAATACCAAAAATGTATTTCTTTTACATCCCTCCTTTGGGACAAATTTCATAGTCGTTTCGATTGACCTTCCCACCAATTAATTCAACCTAACAAGATTTTGTTGTAATAACGTACACATCTTTCAGGCTGCAAATTGAGGCATACATTGACGAAAAGAATGTATTTATCTTTGGTGCTGCTCTGAGCACAAACAGATCGGCAAAGCAAACACAGTTTGATGAGGATGATGTTCTTTCTTCCCCCCCTTCTTCATTTCTGTGGCAATCTCTGCCATTTGGAATCAAGCGGGTCCTCATAGTCGCGGGATGACATTTCTTCCTGGTTAGTACTCGCCCCTTTGCTATTTCATAACCAACTTACAGTTTACATTTGAGAAACGTCTTCATAACTCAGTGCCCATATGAATAATTCAAGCGCAACTTTATGCTCCAAAAGCTCATATACCAGAGTAAGATTTACTATAGGTTAAAAGCAGGTTTCCTGTGTATATAAATGGTATATGGTGATAGTCTCACTTGAACCAGGAAAATTGATGCCATAATATCACTTACTTCTCAGAGAGGAGAGCCTCTACATCCAGTGAATTATAGTGTAAATAAGGGAAAAAATGGGATTTGAACCATAAAAATATTTTTGAGATCTAGTTGCCAACTACTACCTGAATTTGGTAACTCTATGGCTTTGGACTAATTACTTAAACTTTCTGAGCTTCGGCTTCTTTAACTATGAAGTGGGCATAATTATACCCAACTCACAATGAAATTAGGGACTAAATGAGATAATAGATCCGACAGTGTTTAGCACATGATCTATCCCAGAGGAACCCAGAAACCCAAAGAATACACAGATATTCATCTTTACCTATGATGGGCAGGACATGAACCTCAAGTAAGCGTTTCTATGAAGAGAGATATTTTTAGAAAGTTTTTCTTTAATGGAATCAGAAGAATTGAAAACACACAAAGCATAGAGACGAGAAAACAAGTTTTCTGTTTTTAGCCCTGGCTGTTGGTATTTGTTTATTCCCTCTACTTGATTGTTGGCTTTAAAAGGGCAGTCACAGAGTGTTATCTTTGTCCCCTGGTGCACCTTGCAAAATCCTTACATATAATATGTGCTATGTGAATATTTGTTGAGCGGAATTTATCTTAGAAATCTTCTGTCCATCGAGACTTAGATTGCTTTTAACCGATAACGGTATTTAGATACAAAATAGTCAACTTCCATGACCCTAGATGGGTCAGCAGACCAGACACTGCACAAGAAAAGTACTGGACGTCTGTGAATCCCAACTAGAATATTCCTATATCTTGGCCCTGTAAAAATACCTGTCCCTACACAGAAAGAAAGGCTAGAGTTCTGAGGGCATGTGAAGGTTTGCTATTTGGTCTCCCCCCAGCTCACAGTGGGCGCTCCATTCGCTGGTGACAAAAGACTGAAACTAATTTATTACAGAATTCTGAGCTACCAACCACTTTAAAGAGTCACGAAACCCATATCTTCCCTTGGCCTATCAAGCACCCACTTCCCGGGGGAAGAGCTTCCACCCTTAGCCAACCAAGTACCCTTTCTTCTTCAAGTGTCATCAGAACTGATATTAACGAAATTTTGATGATGTTGGAAGATCACGCGTTGATTCAATATAGATTGGAGTGACTACTGCATGCCAGGCAATGTTCTAGATGCTGGGGATTGTTGTAGTATGAACACACACACACACACACACATCCATCAGGCCCTCTTGTATTGTACATTCTAGCAGAGCAGGGACAAACAGTGAACAAATAAGTTGAACATGTAGTAAGTCTGATGGTGAGAAGTATTTGGAGAAAAATAAAGAAGGGAAGAGGGACCAGAAAAGCCAATGGGAAATGAACTCTTGCAAATGGCAAAATTATAGCAAGAAATAACAAAAACACTGGACCTCTAAGCATATGTGTTACATATATATATGCATATATTCATATATATATATGTATATTCATATATATTCATATATATGTATATATGTATATATACGTATATACATATACATATATGTATATATGTATGTATATACACATATATTTACATATATATGTACACATATACATATATACATATATATGTATATATTCATATATTCATATATATACATGTGTCTGGTGTATGGACTGGACACACACACATACACACACACACACACACACACATATATACACACACACACACATATATATATACACAATGTTATATATGTATAAAGGTCCAGTCTATACACCATACACATGTATATATATGAATTTATATGGACTATTCTTTGTATACATATATATTTATAAAATAAGCCCATGGTGATTATTGTAATAATAATTACTATTTCTATTAAAATCTTTCCAGAAGGTGTAACAACTAAGCATAGATACAATGACAAGCAGAACCCAGGCAAATGGCAACACCTAACACTCGCCGAGTATCAGGCATTCTACCAAGCAATTCCGTGTTTCCATGTTAATCTTCACAAGACTAAGAAAGAATTCGTGTTCTCTTTTAACCAATAAGGATAAGAGAACAGCACCATGAAGCCATCGGCCTGAAGTCACAGAATTAGTGGCACAGTTAGATGTGACTCTAGGCCCCAGGCTCTTGATACCAAACTGCCCTTTGCCCCAAAATCATCCTTATTTGAGAGATTTAAATACCCATCTCCAAGAAATATGAGAAACCCCCAATTTTCCACAAGATAAGAGTATACCTTTGATGTTCCACTTACGGAGAAAATCCCATCACTTCACTCTAAATTACGGTAAATTCCAAGTGTATCTTTCTGGGGTGAAAGCGTGCAGCATGGCACTGTTTTGAATTCTTCCTTAAGATTCTCTGTTCAGAAACACCAAAAATCTGTTGTAATTTATGAAGATGAGACAAGACAGACCTGAAGAGTAAATGAACAGTGGGCTCAAGAGGAAAGAAACACAAGGTGGATTAGATGAAGGTCACTGGCAAAGATTTGGGGAAGACTGTAAGCCAAGACTGTCCTCTGCTCCCTGCAGAGGACACCCTAAATTCTGGACCAGCCACTTGGAAATGAGAGTTGGGGTCCTAGGGAAGACGGAGTGAAAGTATGTGGGCTGGTACAAATTCACCCCTATTTGTAGCGGCAAATAGAAAAGTGAAACGCTTAAATTCCATGCTATGGCCAGGTACTTTAATTACATTTTAACTATTGAGATCCTGCTTTGTTCCAGAAATGATAAGACAAGCTAGATGTAGAAGAGAAAAAAGGAGAAAAATAAGGATGCTACCATAAAACGGAGACAGGAATGAAGCCAATGCAAAAAGACATACGTGAAAGATCTCTACATCTGCAGGGGACACGGTGGGGGAGGCGGGGTTCAAGTTTTGCTCTAAACTGGCTGGCTGTCAATCAAAGAGGAAAACCTGATCAGCTATACAACTCCCAGTATCCAGAAGACAGAATATCTTGGTAGTCTTCATATACAAGGAATTGTTATTAAAGATGCCTCTTCTCCCCACAGAGCGAACCTCTCCAGCTGCAACAGAAGGCGGAAGAGGGTGAGCCCTGTTCTTCACGAAAAAGAAGACAGGATGGGGTGAAAAGAACATGTGTTCCTTCCCTTCCAGATGATTCTGTTTGTTACAAGGATTAAATGGCGCCATGTTTGTGGGTGGTATCTGACCCATGGGAGAGGCTCAACAAAATGGTGTCCTTGATCACGAGGATAAAGCTAGAAAATATGAGATAGGTCAGGGGGGACTACTCGGGAGGCTCCTAGCTCACTTGTCATTAAGTAATCTTGGCAAAGCCGCCCTATCCCTGAGCCTCATCTATAATAGTGGGACAACGTGATCGACTTCACGGGCTTAACGTAAAAATTAAATGCGTCCAAAAACATTTTAAGTGAAGGTATGTTCCACAAGGAGAGAACCATTGGCCGGCAATCACGCTAAGGCAGCGAAGACAGAGCCACACACAACTGGTCCCTAGGGAATGCTTTCTTCCCATGGTGATGAAGAGCGGTTGAGGTAAGACCTCTCTCCCTTTGCACTCTCTGCCCTGTCACCCGAAGACCTTCATCCATACGTCTCCCCCTGCTTTGAATAATCTTCCTCCACCGCCACCCTTCACCTGAAACCACCTACTCACCGCTCAGGGCTCAGCCTCAGACTCCCTTTTCCCAGAAGTCTTCCCTGCCTTTCCCAGCTGGGCTCCATGAATCCCGATCCAGCTGCCCTACTTGTGTCTGGTGAGAACACGGTCTTATACTATTCAGTTTTCTTGTGCAGACCCATCCACGGGGCTGCAAACTCCTCGAAAGGAGGGAACCCATCTCTTCCCTCTCAACTGTGGCTGGAGCCCTGTTCCAGCACATAGAAGGCACTCGGCAAACACTGAGTTGTGAGATAACGAATGTGGATTCAGCACCTAGAAAGCTGGTCACGTGGCACTCGTTTTTCTTGGGGGGCTACGATGCTTAGCTGATTGTCATCCTTTCTTGCACTAACACGGTAGCGTCCAGGGCCTCTACTCGAATTATCAAGTGCTGGAAATTAATGGCTAAACCTACACTCGTTCAAGATTCAAAGCCCTCTTCTAGAAAGCTTAGCAACATAAAAAAAAAAAAAAAAAAAGGAGTTTAGATTTGAATTTTTCATCCCAGAGCATTTAGAAGGGATCGATAAATCAGTTCAACAAACATTTACCTTGAATCAAGTCCTTTTGCTTCAAGTTTTTTACATCTTTGTACAGTTCAAAAGAAATGTAATCCCTTATAGTCTCCCTTCATTTGTTCATAAAGCATTCATATGCTGGTTTGAATGAGCTTTTTAAGATGAAAAAAATTGCCCTTTCATTGAAGAAGTTGAAAGCAGTTTTTCCTCTTAAATATGGAGGTCGTTTTTTACTGACTGGAAACATTAACACACCAAGATATTGCTGCCTCCTAATGCCAATATTGTTGCCTATGAATTGGGAGTATCAGATTTGACTAAATTCATTTTCCTATTATCTATCTATATTTTTAGGATACATCTAAGATTGCGGTGGGCCATTCCAAGCTACTCAGCAAGTCAGCTATGTAAGCTGTCGGACAACAGTGAAATTTTCAGCAAATAGTGAAAAGCGAGTCAAGTTTTGGTCATTTACAGCAACAAAGAGCCGCTGAATGGAAAAATAAAATCATTTGGGCTACTCAGTGCAGCTAACACCCAACATATGACCTTTCTTCACAGCCTTATAAATATCTTCTGCATCACAAGGACTGCCAGAATTGACGAGACTTTAAAACAAAGCTCTTTATAGACAATGAGCTATTATCCTCTAGGACTTAGCAAACTGGCTGTCAGCCAACCTTATATTTGGATACTCCTGGAAGGATAAAATATGACAGTTAATTGGTTTATGTGAGAAGAGTAAAACATCTTAAACAAAAATATAGCCCATGCCAGTCAAATGTTATAGAAAGAGTATTTTCTCAGGAAGTCATGTCCACAGTATCAGACAGATAGAAACAGAATATCTTACATAATGGCTAGTAATGTATTTCCTTTGGTATTATGTCTCTCTCTCTCTCTCTCTCTCTCTCTCTCCCTTTACTTACTAGCTATGAACATGTACAATTCCTTCAACTGAACCAATCTTTCAGGGATCCCCAAACCACAGCAGTTGATAGATAAGAGATCCAATCTCATATATTCCTAGAATAAATTCCCTAAGGACTCTGTCCACTACCCCCACTGAGACTTCCATGCCTATTTCTTATGAATCAGGAGCTAAATTACTATTCTGCAGTTGGGTTTGAATACACACACACACGCGGACACGCACATGCACGCGCGCGCGCGCACACACACACACACACACACCTCAAAAGAGTATCAACAGTTTACTTGATTAAGGAATAACTTGTATAGTTTCCTGAATCTGCCCTAAAGGAGTGGAGTAAAATATCACTTGAATGAGCAGTGCCATGGAAAAGGTTCTAGAAGCCAAAGAAGGATTATCTGGAAGCTTAGTGATCAAACTGAACAAGAGAAACAAAAGAAAAGCCAGAAGGAAACCCTACTTACAGAAGGTGAATAGTGTGCTCGCTCAGTAGAGGAAGAGCACAGATATGGGTAACAAGGTCAATGGGGAAGATGAGGCAAGGGTTAGGAAGTGTTGAATTGTCAATCCTAGAATGGCCAGTTGTGGACATGTGGTGAGGTGTTCCTTGGAGGAAAGTCCCATACCTCTCACTGGGCATTGGTGGAGAACAGTATTCCTAAGGCAGGCCATCTAGTTAGAACATCCTCCTTGGTCCCTGACACAGGGAGGATTCCATGTGTGGTCACCTGTTGTCACTGTGATTCTGTGCTGGATGGCATGGTCCCTGCATCACGTTCCAACTGGAAAAGTCCTCTTCCACTTGCAAGTTCAGACTTGCTGCTCTTCTCATTCAGCCCTCACTGCCTCATCCGGCAAACAGATCAATATCTAACCTCCCTAGAGACCAAGGCCAAACACCAGGTTGAGAAACCATAGGAGGCAGGGAGTGCAAGGCTGCCACGCCCCCTTTGGCGAGGGACTGGGATCAAACCAGAACAAAACCCAGCTGAAAGCAGCTAATAATGTGTTGCCGGTGGGTGTTAAGCCTGGATGAAGAGGCAGAGGCAAGGAAGGTCTATAGTGGGGGATACGGAGTGTTCAGTAGGGTAGGCAGGGTAAGGATGTCAAGAGAAAGACATTTTTTCCTTCCAATCATTCTACTGTACGCTTTCAAAAAACCTGAACATCACAGAGTTATCGATTATGGATAGGTATCTTCTGATTTGCAATCTGCTACAGGATAATGTTTTCCTAATTTGAAGAATATCCTTATTGGCTCAGAGAAACAAGACAATGGGTTTAATTTTCTGTACTTCCAATGGCCCCAGTTATTTCCAGCAAGGAATCCTAAATTAACCCAGGAGACATTCCAGGGTTTCTTTCATTGGTAGCTATTCCCTTCCACAGGCATTTGTTTCCCCAATAAGCCATGAGCTCTCTAACACCCAGACACTTTACTGCTCTAAGCCCTTCTGGACTCCAAGACTTCTCAGATCCCTCCCCTCCGGCAAGCCATACATCTGGGAATATACTCTGTGTTTGGCCCGAGTATGTCTTTACGTAGGTATTTTATCTATCTTACTACAATAACAAGCACACGCCCCAGATGGGAAAACTATGCTGTGAAAAAACAAGGCTCTGTCAGCACAATGTCTGGGTGTGGCGAACACAGGCAACCAGATTGTGTGCAAGTCAAAAAAAAAAAAATAGAAAAAAAAAAGCGTTTTCTGATAAATAGCTCAAGCTAATGGAACACAGTTAAGAAAGAGAGTGTATCAGATATTCCATCGATTCAAATCTGCTATCACGTGGCTCAGACAGGGTAGAAAATATAAAATAAAATAAGATGCTCTCAGAGTGACTCCGTAGTAAAGCCTCGCTAATGTTACGGAGCCCACATTCTCGTGTAGGTGGCTTTTAAATTTTCTCAACCCCGTAACATGTGGTCAAAACACTTCACTGCTTAGTCCTCTCACTCCAAAATGAAATTCTGCATTATTCTGGAATGTGTTGTTTGCATTTCAGGAAATTCTGAGCCATCAAACGATTAGATTTGGATAAAATAAGAAGGGAAAAGAAACATCCTTCCTAATTATTTCCACTCTAGATGTGTCAAAAAGATAGTTGCAAAGAACATGGAAAATTTCATAATCCCCACTGTTACATAAACATTTTCTCATAGCTTGTTTCAGAGTTTGGAAGTGAACAGAAACTACTTCTCAGCCCCATTACATGATGGAAGAATCGCAGGCCCAAAGAAGTCAAGTAACTTGACCATCGTCCCGCAGCTCAAAACAGGGGCTTGGTTCTCTGGCTCTAGGTTTCTCTAAGACTATTCTGTCTGGCTTGACTCTTGTTTGGAATAAAATGCTAGGCAACAGAGCCCCCACAGGCAGCCTGTTGGCAGAAACCTGCTCCTGTTGGGGGTGAAAGTGTTGAACCCCAATTGCTAAGAATAGCTCAAAGCACCTTGGAAGGAGTGCTGGTTTCTAAAGAAATCCCCGCTTGGAGAATGTTCCTCCTTCTCCCCGGCCCATCTGTCGTTATGTGTCTCAGGCTATGCATCAGAGATCGTGCAATATATGGAAACATATTGAAGGTATTATATATGTCAGAGTCGTCTTCTCTCATATTTCCATTAAAAGCTCTCAGCTATGCCAAAACTTTCTCATTCCCAAATGAGGTACATTTCAGTAAATGAGATGATGGATAGAACTTAAAGAATCCTCTAAGGAAGAGACAGAGCTACAAAAAAGACAGGGAGAACTTGCCAAAAAAGAAAAAAAAATTACAGGCAATCTTAGAAGAATGGCTTTATTTCTCTGGTGATATACGGTCTTTGAAGGCATAAAAAAAAAACAAAACCCTGCGATGTACAATTTCAATTCATGTCACTTTCCTCGCTTCTTTTTCTAAACTAGACCACGAAGATCAGAGGACCAAAGGGTGGACAGAAGTGAGTCTATGTGGGCACGTGGGAG
Organism: Panthera uncia; assembly: GCF_023721935.1. Lineage (NCBI taxonomy): Eukaryota > Metazoa > Chordata > Mammalia > Carnivora > Felidae > Panthera > Panthera uncia. Next base: position 92,247,084 of record NC_064808.1, on the reverse strand, counting down.
TGTGGCCATAACGTGCATGGACGCTTTCATGATGGTGGGATCCCGTCTCTTGGAAGGAATGTAAAGATTCAACAAACGTTCACTTCCAAATCTTTTGCAGCCTTAACTAACGGCCTCAGAGTTTTACGATATACATTTAAGCTTCAAAGAAAGTTTTTGCTTCGGGGAAGACCATTCTCCAACAAATACAGAGTTTTTTATTCACTGAATTCCCACTCGATTTGGGACGCAACGTGAGGGACTGGAAAATCAGTTGTGACCGAGAGAGACTCAGTCCTGCCCTCATGGGGATTATATTCTACTGAGAAAGCCTCCTGGAGATCATGTCTTCAGGCCAGTTTGTAACATATCTGTCAATGAGATCCTGTCCTAGAGACGGGATGTAGTAGCTGGGCTCCTCACATCTCTCGGTCTCTAGATCACCTCAACACCCACCACGTGGAACCTTCCCGAGGCCTGAGTCTCTCTGTGACAACCCAACTGCCAGAAAAGAGCAGCATAAACTATGTGGGTCCTTCCTCTTCCCATTCACCCGAAATGGCTCTTGCCACAAATGCCTTAGTAATTACTAACCCCTGGTTACTGTGCAGTTTTTCTCTGGCTTGATCTTACTCCGTCATCCTCTAATGACCCCTTCCTTTGCATACACCCAGCACTGTGGTGTACCTCCACTTAGTACATGCTCAGTAAATACAATGTAGGATCCAAACAGTAGATGACACAAAGAAACAGAAACGGCAGCTTTTATATTCGAGATGTGAGATGTGCTCCATTTTTTAAACCGTCCCTTATTCTGGATGGTACAACTAACACTATTAAAACAAACGCATGCGACACGCTGTCACACGAGCAATCGCTTTGTTACTCTGGAACTCGCCACTCTGCTCATTTGATGACTCTTTACCCTCCACCTTGATCCTCGAATTCAATGGCTTTCTACTGGAGACGTCACCAGTGCTCCTTTGAGCATATCAGCATGTGTGTGGTTTGTTTACCGACCCTCCAAGGATGCTTAGAACGCAGCCATAGACAGAGCACCCGAAATGCTAACAAAACCAAAATTGGTCCCCCCAGTTTAGTTTGAAGGCACCAGAAGATATTTGCTGGTTGTATTCATACTTTTCAAACCTTCCTCTGGTTCTAGAATCTGTCTTCCTCTCACACCTTCCTGAAGTGTTCTGACCTCTCCCCCGGGTGTGTGAAGGTCAGATACCTAATCTCCCCTTCTCTCTCTCACTAGCCTTTATGACATGACTTTTGTGCACATAATCAACTGACCGCATAACCCGAAGTTCAGTGCCCTCTGTACTTGATGGAAGGGCCAGTAGTCTATCCAATTCATACCTATCTTCAATAAACCAACTTCTCACTGTCATAACCCTATTTTATATTGAAGCAGAAGTTGTCCTAATTAACACTACCGCTGGATGCATTTAGCCTGACTCAGGGTCTGTAAGTTTAATTTAATTTTTTTCTTGCTACTACACTAATAGAGACAAAGTTACATCATTTTAAAAATGCCTCAGTATCCCTTTCATTTTTCATTCTGGAAATAAGTAAATGGTTTTAAACCATTCTTCATTCTGAGTTCCAAAGACCTTGGCTGACCATCCTCAGATCCACACAGCACCCTCCTAGCTGTTCGTTCTTCCAAAGAATTCAGACAGGTTTCTTCCTCCTAAGACAGCAGTAACAACATTCCTTTCCTACCTGGGGGTGGGGAGAAGGAGGGGGCTGCAAATTCTAAGAAGTTTCAAAACCATCATCTTTCATATGGAAAAGTCATCCTTACACCCATTTTATAGATAAGAAAGCTGATTTCAAGTTCAAAGACGTGCTGAAATTAAAGTCGCCGGAAAGTGACGTACAAGGAGGCAATCCCAGGTCTTTCCACATCTCAGCCCAGAGACCTTCCCACCCCACACAGTCCTCTCTCCACGCTCTCTTGGTCCGCCTCTGGTGTTCAGAACAGGCTTTCTCCCTAACACACAGGATCCTGAGGAAAATAAAGCATCTTCCTTTCTTCCCTGTAGACTGACCACCTCTAGGAATTCCTTTCAAATTTGGAGGAAGAAGACATATCTAAAGCAAAGACCTAAGGGGAATTTTTTTTTTCCTACGCGTGCCTTCTTAAGAATTCTACTTCCTGGGAAATAGTAACCATTTCTCAAATGCTATCCAGTGCTTGGCATAGGTGTGAAGGTTCGACGTAATTTATACTCACTGAGGAATAAAACCTCAGACACTATGTTGCTAGGGGAGATGGTGTTAGGAAGGAAGGCAGACCCCAGAATCTCCTGTCTCATCACTAGGCACCTGCCCAACTGGGCTACAAAATTTCCAGCATTCTCAGCTGTCTGATGCACTCCCACACTGGAAAGAAAAGCCCTGAGCCAGAGTCTGTAGCACCTGCACACTGATGGCTTCCCTGGAAGCAGCCACACTCCCCACTCGACCTCAAGATCTCTCCCTCTGACAGGTCACACAGCAGAAACGCTCCTGATCAAAGAGCGGAAACTCTGATTCGTGATTGCGTCTCATTCATTTCTGGGTCTTTAGTGCCTTGCTCAGTGCCTCAATACATAGAATTGAAATTAAACCTTGTGGGAAGAATATTACAATTTAACTTTCTTGGCCAAAAGTTTTCTGCCTCAGGTGAATTAGGCCACCACCTACTACCTGGCCAGTACAGGGCTTCCTTCGGTCTGAGACCCTGAGCCCATCACATAATAAAACGCTCTCAAACCAACATAGGGACACAGACCATCCTAGATGATGAGAAACATAAGAGTTCTGATGACCAAATGCACCGGGTAGACTTTGTTTGTATCTTGATTCAAACAAATTAACTGAAAAAGCCACTTGGGGACAAATGGGAAAATTTGAATATGGATGGGATATGTCAAAGAAAGATTATTGTGGGTGGGATGGCTTTGTGTTATGTAAAAAAAAAAAAATACACTTTCTAAATTTTTTTAACATTTATTTATTTTTGAGAGAGAGAGAGAGCACAAGCAGGAGAGGGGCAGAGAGAGACACACACACAGAATCCAAAGCAGGCTCCAGGCTCCAGGCTATCAGCATAGAGCCTGACGCGGGGCTCGAACCCACGAACTGTGAGATCATGACCTAAGCCGAAGTCAGATGTTTAAGTGACTGGGCCAGCCAGACGCCCCAAGAAAATACACTTTGTAAATGCTATGATATCTGGGATTTCCTTCAAAATACTTTAACAAAAAAAAAAAAAAAAAAAAGGTTAAAATCTAAATGATTGATAGATTATGGATATACGGTAAACTATTCTCTTTACTTTTAAGCTTGTTTGGGATTTTTCTTAAGCAACTTTTAGGGGCGCCTGGGTGGCGCAGTCGGTTGAGCATCCGACTTCAGCTCAGGTCATGATCTCACAGTTCGTGAGTTCGAGCCCCGCATCGGGCTCTGTGCTGACAGCTCAGAGCCTGGAGCCTGCTTCTGCTTCTGTGTCTCCCTCTCTCTCTGCCCCTCCCCTGTTCATGCTCTGTCTCTCTCTGTCTCAAAAATAAATAAACGTTAAAAAAAATTTTTTTTAAATAAAATAAAATAAAATAAATAAAAAAATAAGCAACTTTTACAGGAATGCAAAGCAGTCACTCATTACAACGTGACAATATTCTGCCTTTACTGACAAAAGCATAACTTTCATATATGATCCAACATGAATGCACACATATTCTCACATACGCTCTTGGAAATAACTGGTGTTTCTAGATATTTCACATGCAAGTTCACTGAAGTGGAAATTTCAATAGCAAGAGCAATTAAATGTGTTTTTAGGGGCGGCTGGGTGGCTCGGTCGGTTGAGCATCCGACTGGCTCAGGTCACGATCTCGTGGTTTGTGAGTTCGAGCCCCATGTCGGGCTCTGTGCTGACAGCTCAGAGCCTGGAGCCTGCTTCGGATTCTGGGTCTCTCCATCTCTCAGCCCCTCCCCTGCTCATGCTCTGTGTCTCTCTGTCTCTCAATACTAAATAAACGTTAAAAAAAATTTTAATGTGTTTTTGGTATGTACTGAAATAAAATAGAAAGCTTGTATCATTCTACTGCAAGAATGTCTCCTCCAATCTGCTTTAATCAATCAGTGTATACCACTGACCGATTTCAGACCAGCTAGACTGCAAACAAATTCACTCCCTCAAAAAAAAAAAAAACAAAAAAAACAACCAAATCAACAATTCCCCGATCACATGCCAGTCACACAGACAGCTGGTTTGCCATTGCAGAACCACTGGAACTCTAAGTATTGCTTTCATTAGATTTAGGAAACATTTAGGGTTCCTCCCGTGAATCAGACACTATTCTATGCCCTTCCCAAATCATAACTCGTTGCATTACTAACAGTAACCCTTGAGGTAAATGCTATTTTGATCTCCCAGTTTACAGATGAGCAAACTGAAGTACCGAGAGGCTAAATATCAGAGATTTTAGCGGAAGAGTTGGGATTTGAAGCCAGGTAGCCTGGCTTCCAGAGTCAGCACTTAAGCACGGTGGCATGGTGCCTCTCATTAGAGTGATTAATAGTCACTAATGGGCTACTTTTTAAATAAAAGTGAAAGATCACCCAATCTTAGCAACCTACGATATTTTCTTAAACATCCACGAATTGTAGGGAACACAACAGAGGCAGAATCGGAATCGGGTATCCTAAGATAGAATCCACTGTCTTTTAGAGAACTGAACTTCCTCAAGTATACGACTTCTCTCCAGGGCTCCCCAGCCCTAGAACCACATTTACCTTCACTCTTGTCCCCTTCTCTCCAGGCTGTTTTCCTCTCCCTGTCTGGCCAGCGAACTCCTATTTGGAACACCAGCCCTATCAGCATTGCCCCTCAAGATCTCACCCCAACTTTGGACTGGAGGCATTGGTCTCACCTTCCTCTGCATTTCTGTAGTCCTAGCTCCCCATTATATCATAGCTCGCATGGCGTTTCAGGTGGCTGTTTTTCACCCCATCTCACAGTAGTTTAGGGGATCCTCAGAAAGAGAAACCGTCTTCACCTTCATTGTTACTGGCATCTGGTAAACCTCCTGGCTTGGAGTAGGGCCTTGGCAAATATTTATTTGTTCACTCTGTCTCGTCGTACATCAGGGTCATCTGACCACCCTGCGGATATTTCTGCCCTAACGCTTTAAGAACCTTGACCATGACTCTGTGTATCGAGCTTATTTTCACCATCAGGCTAAGCTCCTTGGGGACAGGGGAGGGTGGCACTACTTTCTTGGGTCTCTCACAGCACCTACCACAGTGCCTTGCTCATGGTCACTGTTCAAAGATAACCAATTACCAACATTAATTATTGTTCCCCTATAGATATCGGAAGTGCCAACGGCTAAAGGTCCAGTCGGTGGAATGATAGACCAAATATTTGTGACATTTTTCTAAAGAAAAAAGGAGGTCTTTAGCCCAAGAATGGGATGTCAAGCCTCTGGAAGGGGATTTGCAGCCATCTTGACACTTGTCTCCTTCGGTCATGGCTGCCGCCCTTTAGAATTTTTTCAGTTGAACTGAGATGAGAGGCCACAGGTATAAGCAGGAGCCTTTTTCTTCGTGAGAACACAACCACATAAAAATAAGCACAAAAGATTATCTTGGGAGATGATGATACCAAAAAACTAAGAGTATGTGGAAAAACCACTTACAGCGCAGCTGCTCTAGGATTGGGCTCAGATGAAACCCGGTCAAATCCTAACCACTATCTGACATCAACAGTCTTGTCATTTCTTGGTTCTCGAGATACAGCAAAACAGAAAGCAAAATGGGGAGGGGGAGAGATCATAATTCATTCATGCTGTGGTTCATTTCCGTACCGAACGTAACCACCAGAGTGAACTGTAGTTTTCAGAAAATATGTATTAACCCATCCATTTCACTTACTTAGTCTTACTTTTTTTTAATGTGGTTACCATAAAATTTAACAAAACACACATGGCTCACATTAGTTGCTTGTGTTACATGCCTATTGGGTAAGGCTACTATAAACTACAAGCCAGCAGAAACCCAATCAGACGTAGCTTATGCTGTAAATTGTCTTCCCTGAACCCCTTCCCCCACCCACGTGCAGCTACAATGGTCTAGGAGCTGCTTTAAGTACGCGGAATGCAATTCACCGCAGCAGAAACTGGGAAAATCATAGCCAAGGCTAAATGGAACGAAGTTGCTACAGCGCAGAGAATGCAAAAAGAATAGAAAATTCTGAAACCATTCCCTTCTGACCCTGGAAATCAGAGACGCGACGGCCACTGAAGACCCATGCTCAGACAAAGACCACCTCTTCTCAGCTCAACTCTACCATATTCAGCTCACTGACGAAGAACCCCCCGCCCCCTCCAAGGCATCCTTCGAGCTCCCTGTCCTCAGGAGACACTAAAGCATTACAGAGCTTGGTAATGGGAGACAGACATTCCTTCTGTTACCACACTTGGGTAGTTGCTAAAGGTCATTGATATCTGCAGTAAATTTCCACTGGCTCTGTATGGAAGGAATGGTAGTCTTTGGTCCTTTCAAACGAGGAGGTATCATTTATTTCTTATGTTTCCATTAAAAGCACAAGAGGGGAAGTCCCAGAGGGAATCATACTTACGAAATAGAAAGCGATTATCTTTCTTTTTACTCCAACTTCCAAGACGAGGAGGAAAATTCATTGATGAGTATTTATGAACTAATGAGGAAAGAGCACTTCAAAAAGGAAAATGGCTCTGAAAAGCACTACATTATTCTGATTGCAGAAAATGGAGACTGAAGAGAAAGGGCACTCTATAAAATGTCCTCTGCAATTGGATCCGTCTCTCATGGGCCTCTCAGATTCCTTTGTCCCTCCCACGATAATAACTTGTCTTCATGGCCATAGCCAAGAACACATTCTTTGTTTGGTTACATAAGCGTCTAAAAATAGCAATTTATCATGGAAATGCTAAATGACCCTTGAAGATAGTGTTTTGATGGGCTATTAAGTTATTGCAGTGCGTATTTTTTGATACGTATGATAATTAAAGATAAAAATCATTTTTGAGGCTTTTCCAACCTTAAAAGTACATCAATTTCACGCTTTGGGCATTTTTCTCTTAAAAAACACGAAGAGAAGTTTCCCCGTGGTCAAAAGTAGTTTGACCATAGATATGGAAATGAATGTTTTCCTCATTAATGAGATTTAATGGGGAAAAAAAAAAAAGAAGGCTAATTCAAAGTATAATTTTTTTTTCTGTCTGTCTAGCAAGGTTTGATAAATGAATTCAAAGTAAAAGAACCAGAGGAATGAGCTGGCAGAATATTTAAAGGGAACCTAACAATGCACTGCTCGTTTCTTAAATCTAGCACCGTAAAACTCCGAGTCCCAAGAGATAATCTAACTGGTGTCTCGCTAAGACCAGAGAGGTTAAGATGCCTGCCAAAGTTGCACAGCCAGGTTGCAGTCCTCCGTCCGGGATCACATATTCATTATCATTCTCCGGGACACCAAGTGAATAAATGAAAAGAGCACCTAAAACAGAACTTGAGGACTCGTGGAGGTACAGAAAACCAAGACGACGCTACTGCCTTCAGAAAAAAACGTACAGAAGTCGAGGAGACGTTTCTTCACAAAACTCAGCCAATGATCAAGACCATGTAAAGAGTCAGAAAGCTTTCCTATATAGTAAACTTATTCAGGTGTGGGTTTTCTGCAGAATTCTTTTCACTGAGGTGAAAGGCACAGAAAATGCACATAAAATTAACCACTTTCTTTCTGGTTGTTGATTTTATTTGTGTGTGTGTGGTTTTTTTTTAAGTTTATTTTTGAGAGAGAGAATGCGGGGGCTGCCGAGAGAGAAGGAGAGAAAACCCCAAGCAGGCTCTGCAGTTTCAGCCCAGAGCCTGATGTGGGGCTTGATCGTATGAACCATGAGATCATGACCTGAGCCAAACTCGGATGCTTAACCGACTGAGCCACCCAGGCGCCCCTGAAATTTACCATATGCAAGTGAACGCTTCTGTGATATTTAGTACATTCTCCATGTGGTGCTGTATCGGATTCGAATACATTTTGATCATCCCCAAAGAAAGCCCCACGCCCATTATGCTGCTACTCCCTGTTTCCCGCTCCCCCCCAGCCCCTGGCAACCACCAATCCACTCTCTGTTTCTATGGATTTACCTATTCTGGATACTTTATATAAACAGAACCATACAATACACGATCTTTTGGGACTGGTTTCTTTTACTCAGCAGAATGCCCTTGACGTTCATCCACATCGTTCCCTGTGTTAGTGCTTCACTCCTTTTTACGGCTGAATAATATTCCATTTTGTGTCTGTAGCACAGTTTTGCCAACTCCTGATCCGTACGTAAAGTATCTGTGGGAATTTTTGATCTCCAGTGCTCTCTGAGCATCCCACCCTCAATTAACACTCTTAAGAGCCCTCACTTAGAAGCCAGTCATTCCCTGTTCAGCAAAAGAGGTCACAGCCTGGGGAGCCCGGGGGGCTCAGTCGGTTGAACATTCAACTTTGGCTCAGGTCATGATCTCACGGTTCATGAGTCTGAGCCCCACAACAGGCTCTCTGCGGTCAGTGAAGAGCCTGGTTAGGATCCTCTGTCCCCCCGCCCCTCTCTCTGTCCCTCCCCTACTCACTCTCTCTCTCTCTCCAAAATAAATAAGCATTAAAAAAAAAAAGTGGGAAGCTGTGTTTATACTGCACTAAGTCAGTGTCACAACTTTCTTTGTCTAACCTGTTCTATTCCACAAACCACTTCTAACAACGACCCTGTGCACGGAGTATTATCATCACCGTCTTTATTTTGTAAGTGAGGAATCCACTGTCACAGCCGGTAGGTGGCAGAAGCAGGACGGGACCCCCTCCATCTCCAGCCACCCAGCACTGGAGGTCCTCCAGAGACCCACACTAACCAAGTCGTAACTCACTCCATTGATGATACAATGTTTCTATAAAACTAAAATTGGAAGAAGGGTCTGCACATTCAGAGCCAAGAAAAGCCTCGGGGTACCTGGGTGGCCCAGTCGGTTAGGCATCTGACTTCGGCTCAGGTCATGATCTTACAGTTCGTGGGTTCGAGCCCCGCATCGGGCTCTGCGCTGACAGCTCAGAGCCTGGAGCCTGCTTCGGATTCTGTGTCTCCCTCTCTACTCCTCCCCTGCTCATGCTCTGTCTCTGTCTCTCTCAAAAATAAACATTAAAAAAAATTAAAAAAGAAAAGAGAAGAAAAGCCTCAAGTCCTAACCAAGCTGAACTGTAAATATATGTTCGTAAGTCAGCCCCCTACAGTTCATAAGGCAATTTCTCCAACAAAGCTTTTCCCAATTGTATAAACGGTTTGTAGGTTTTCGTATTAGCCCAGCAAAAACCTAACCCATCATGTAGCAGATCTTCATCACTATTGCATCATCAGACTCAAAATTCACATGGTCTGTTGTCTTTATGACACGCTACGTTCCGACCCGAGAGTGGAGGTATTTGTAACTCAGAGCCCGATTGCTGTCTGCACACAGGCCAGCCCCTCCCCACTTCGCTTTGTGCCAACAGTTGTGGAAACTCCAGGAGCGGTGAGATGAGGAGGCTTCCCTCAAAGAGGTTCCCAGGCACGTCTCCAAAGAAGAACAGGACCCGATACGGGAGCTGGACGTACTCTCAGAGCACAGAGGCAGGACGTTCAGGAAGGGTTAGGGCGAGGTGGGACAGAGCAGAGACAAGGTGTGTATCTGGCATTTTCGTGGTGAGCTGTAGGTGAGTTCCAAATCATAGCCCCCAGTAAGTTTTGATGGTAAGTGGAAACACGCTGGAACATTCTATCATTCTGACAATAGATCGTTGAGAGAACACCAGTTGTCCCCACGTCCGAAGAGCTCAAAAGAATACAGGGCACATTCTTTCCCGGACAGTACGCTTGAGCTCACAAAACACCTTTCCGCCCACCGTCTCTCGAGGTTCAACACGACAACTCCGTGAGTTAGGACAGATGCTAACAGACCCATTTTACAGATGCAGAAATCGATTGTTAACAGTTACATGTTGTAGCCGCACAACTCATAAGCTGTGGAACCCATACGCAAATTCAGGCTTTCTTAAAAAACAATCTGTGTTGGGGCGCCTGGGTGGCTCAGTCGGTTAAGTGTCCGACTTCGGCTCAGGTCATGATCTCGCGGTCCGTGAGTTCGAGCCCCGCGTCAGGCTCTGTGCTGACAGCTCAGAGCCTGGAGCCTGTTTCGGATTCTGTGTCTCATCTCTCTGCCCCTCCCCCATTCATGCTCTGTCTCTCTCTGTCTCAAAAATAAATAAACATTAAAAAAAAAAAAAAAAAACAACCTGTGAGTCCCGAGTTCTCTCTGGAACAACATGCTACTTCAGGCCAACTTCAAGGGAGGTGTCGGTATCCTAAACCTGCTTGCAGAAAGGAAAGGAGCAGAGAAATAAAATTTGCCCCTGGTGAGGGAAACAGCGAAACGCAGCCTCGCACACTGTTGATGCGGAAGCGACTATGACTTTCTCTGGAGCGTTTATTTTGTGGCGCATCCCTCCCCTCTCAAAAATCCTAAGTCCCGAGACAAAGGTTACCTCACAGGTGGCGGGAATGCAGTCTGCCACATATAAAGGAAGAGAAGAAGATTCTTTTCAAAGGCCAGATCTTCTCAAACCAAACCAACTTCAGCTATCCCAGGGATATTTACAGTTACTCTTAGTCCTATGCACTGGACTTTTTTAATTTGGCTCCAAGATTATCCCTTCTTTTTTTTTTAAGTTTATTTATTTTTTTTTGAGAGAGAGAGAGAAAGGGAGAGAGAACGAGCGGGAGAGGGGCAAAGAGGGAGAGAGAGAGGGAGAATCCCAAGCAGGCTCCACACGTGCAGAGCCCAACATGGGGCTCAATCTCCCAAACCATGAGATCACAAACCTGAGCCAAAACCAAGAGTCGGACGCTTAACCGACTGAGCCACCCAGGCACCCCTTTCCCTCCTTCTTTAGGTTCCTGGACTGTCTGGAGTTTATAGACATGAACTCCATTAGCCAGCCTCACAGCAAACTGCTATTCTAACGCCCAGCCCAGGGTATATTATAACTGATGATAACACACGTGGAGATAGTTGATTTTATTCCCTCCAAAGAGTGACAGAGAAGCTGCATGCGCGTCGGGGTGGGGTTGGAGGCTAGTATATGAGATGAATGGTTTACCCTTCTTCCCAAGGCTTTATCACACCTCAGACGGACTGACGGTAGGCATGAATCATACGAGTGGATGTTTCGTAGCCTGCATGTTTGGTTCAGCTCTGATTCGTCCCCTTAGTGGCTTTCTAAGTGTTTGGGCAAATTTTGGCCCTCATGCCACTTACTGCCCAGCTTCCACTACTCAGTGGGTGATCCTGGTAACATGTCGTGGCCCCTGCACTCCTGAGGTATCGTGGAATGCCAGCGGAACCTAGAAGCAGACACCCTGGACTTGAATCCTGTATTTGCTATTGATTAGCCACGTGACCTCAGCGAGGCAACAGGCTGGCCCGTGAGCCAGCATTTCTTCAAGCATGCACGGAAAAGAACAATACCTCCTTCTTAGCTTTGTTCTGGAAATGAAATAAAATAACGTATATGAAAAAGATCTTGAAAACTTTTCTTTCTTAATTTTTTTTTAATCTTTATTTGGAAAGAGAGAGAGACAGAGTGTGAGCAGGGAAGGAAAGACACAGAATCCGAAGCAGGCTCCAGGCCCCGAGCTGTCCGCACAGAGCCCGACTCGGGGTTCGAACTCACCAACCGTGAGATCGTGACCTGGGCCGAAGCCGGACGCTTAACCGACGGAGCCACCCAGGCGCCCCGATCTTGAAAACGTTAAAGTGCTCTTCAGATATGACCTCTCCACTCACTCAACAAATGTGAGTCCCCATCCAGGCCAACATGAGAAATAATCTACATCCTTCCTTGCGGAAGGTTATCAACAGTTTTTAAGAAGACAGAAGTTGTCTCCACGGGGGGCAACAACGAAGTGGACATTCGAATAGTGATCTGATAAAATCAGACCACGGAAAGGGTCACCGGGTGCATCGTGGGCATGGAGGGCAAGGGGGGCGCTTATGTTCAAGTGGTTCGATTTAATATCTCACATGTCGGCCTGTGCGATCCCAGTTCCAGGGACTGAGACATGGATGCCCTGTTGTTGAAAAATCCCATGAAGAAGAGAATATGACTTCGCTGGTCGCCTCCCTGACCCCAGTAGCAGTTTTCCATCATTTCATTAAAAAAGAAAAAAAAAAAAAAAAAAAACGACCACATACTGCTCAATATGGTGACTGGCTCCTGGACAGTCAAGACGTTATTTTCAAACACATTCTTTCGTTGCTTTTCCATCCCCATGGGGCCTTGCTCTAATTCCTGGCCTCCTGAAACCCCGTGGTTGGGCTTCCATCCTGCCGAGCAGATTTTCAAACAAAGTCCCCTTGCTGGGTGCATAGAACTGCCCTCCAGAGCCGCGGGCAGGCCTGTCGGGGGCTCCAATGCCGAATTCACTTCCCACATCTTGGACACATCACTCTCTCCCCACTCCCCCCCTCTCCCCTCCCCCCCTTCATTCCTAAATCCTACAGCCATGACAGAAATAAATTAGCCAGAGGTACAGGTCACACCTTGGAGAGCAGTAAACGTTCTGTGGGAAATCAATAGAGAAGATGGGATTCTCAAACAGCTGAAGCAGAAGGAATGATGCATTGATGGCTATACATAAACCAAACAAAGGAGCCTGAGAACAGCCTTCCAGGGAGGGGCCGGTGCACTCCGGGTTCATTTATTCCAACACCTGAACCCGAGAGAGCACCGCAGAAAAGATGTTCCCCAGGCACCTCTGCTCCTGGAGCTTCCCCGCACCCCCCCCCCCCCCCCCCCAGAAAGGTTAAATGTTGCTATGCGAATATTTGTGAAAATTAAAAATGATGTTCAGATTGTGGATGCTAATGCTGCCCCCCAGCACCCCCCCCCGGCCCCCGCCCCCCGGAAGCCCCCTGGGAGGGTCCGAAGCTGTGTGTGTGAGACATATATCTGGTTCCAGAAAAACTTCCCTCTAGGGCTGCTGACAGCAAAGGCAGGGAAGGACGGTTTTACACAGTTAACTGAGGCCATGTAATGCCTAAAGCCTGAAGTGTGATGAAACAGAATAAGCTTCAGGCTCTCACTTAGACCCGGGGTTCTAGTCCCGGCCTCGCCACTCTGCAGCCAAAGGACCTTGGGAAGGCTCCCTGTAGAAAACGGACCGAGAGGCAACTGAGAGGGTTGAAAGGATTGAAACACGTGGTAGAAAATAGGCAGTCACTGCGTGCTCCTTGCTTTCTTTCCCCTCCTCTACCTGATGATGAGTAGCTGTTTAATTTCTGTTGAGCTCCACAGTTTTACTCACCACAGACCTTTCACAGAGGTAGCCTCTGGTAAAAATGTAATCCAATAGGAAATTCAAGGTCTAGCAGGAAGAGGTGGCTCATGGGCTTTCGGTACCCCCACATCTGTATCAGCGCCTAAATGCCACCCCGAATGAATGATCTAAAGTAGCATGCTTGCTGCGTGAACACAGTGTCCAAGAAACCCCGCCCCTAAGAACCTCACACATAGAAATTCTGGAAATTGCATTTCTCTGTACCAAGAGCCCTCTTTTTTTCTCCCGTGTCCTTTTTTTTTCCCCCCGCTTCCACGAAGTGCGTTTGTTGAGTGATTTGGTTCTCTTTTCCTCCTCAGTTTGAGCCTCATCTTCCTCTCCCACCAGCTGAATTTCAGTAATGAAACAAATACTTCCAGTAGGTAAGCCCTTACAAACTATCTACTCCACTGTTTACATTCTCAGTGGCTTTTGGTTTTAATTGTGATGGAATATACATACTATAAAATTTACCATCCTTGCTCATTTTAAAATATGCAGGCCAGTGACATTAAGCACATTCGCATTTTGTGCAACCATTGCCAGCACCCATGCCCAGAACATTCTCATCCTCCCAAACTCAAACTCTGTACCCATTAAAAGAATAACTCTCCACTTCCCATTTTCCATATAAGTGGAATCTTACAGTAACTGTGTGCGTGTGCCTGGTCTGCCTCCCATAGCGTGAGGTCCTCAAGGTTCATCCATGTTGCGGCACATGCGAGAATTCCTTTCCTTTTTAAGGCTGGATAATATTCCATTGCATGTATACGCCACGTTTTGTTTATCCATTCAGCCACTGATACACCCTTGGGTTGCCTCCATCATTTGGCTACGGTGAATAATGCAGCCATGAACATGGGTGTTCAAATCTCCCTTTGAGACCCTGCTTTCAATTATTGTGGGTCAGAAGTGGAATTGTTAGATCACAGGTAATCCCATGTTTACCTTTGTGAGGAACCGCCATATTGTTTTCCACAGCAGCCATACTATTTCACATTCTCACCGACAGGGTACGGGGTTCCAATTTTTCCACATCCTCACCAACTCTTGTTATTTTCTTTTAAGTAGCCATCTTAATGGGGCGGGGTGGGGGGGGCGGTTCTCCCAACTTCTCAGGGAGTATGTGGAAATAGACGTGTGTCAACAATTCGTTTGGTACCCTTGGTTTGTTATCCATTTCTCATGGCATCTGGGAACTTCCTATGGTTGATCCAATTCTGCTCTGGCTACGTTTTCTGTCTGGTTCCCCTGTCTTTTCAAAGACGTCCACCTTCCAATAATCTGGCAAATACAAAGTTAGCTTGGGCAAAAAAAGAAAAAAGAGTTTCCAATATTCTGATATAAACCGGTTTGCCCAGCACTGCCCGCAAGACCACCTCCCATCTAAGTAAGTGAAGGAGAAGCCTTTTTTTAGAACAGAAAAGCAGAAAGCACGAGAACTCTCAGGTAGCAGCTGAGGGGGAAGGAATAACCACAGGTAAAGCAGGCCACATGTTTAAAACTCACTTTAATGGTGATCCCACCTGAGGCAGTTCTTACTGGTCTTCCAGTCCTCAGGTGTGAAAACTGAGGTACAGGGGAGTGAAATTAATTTACTCGAAGTCACACAGCTTGGAAACTCCAGAGCCGGAACCCAAATCCCAGGCATTTCATTCCAAATTCTGTTTTTAAGTTACAGGATACTGCCTGATAATTACAGGGATTTTCGACTGCTGAAGCTGCAAAATTTTTAAGGACTGATTTGTGGGGGAACAAAAGGAGAATTTCGACTTGCTGTTCAAGTGGAGTGGCTCCCCCAAAGGCAGGTGGTGTGCAAAGAGCTAATTAAGCACTGTGGGAACGGACTTGCCCAACTCTGGACAATACATGGTGATGGATCCCAGATTGAGGCAAGGCCGGCATCTCCCATCGAAGGAACTCGCGGAAATACTACTCAACGGCTGAGAGGCTATCGGACCACCACTGCCTTTTTCCACCTAAAAATGCTTCCCGGATGTCTTCCTAACTCTACATGGTGTTGTATGCTCAGTTGGCCGATCCGGTGAACTCTCTTTGCCTCCGTGGCCATATACCCTCTCCCCTCCCAGAAGATTTCCTCCTCTTTAAACTCCCCAGGGATACCGTGAACTTAAGCTAAGGTTGGTAAAGCATCAAACCTAGTGGAGGATACATAATAGATGCTCAAGAAACCAACACCCACCTACAGTCCCCAACCCCCCACGGTGACCTTCCCTTCCCAGCATGGACAAGCGACCGAAGGGTCGTGGCAAGGCACCGAAACTCTAAAGCGTTTAAGAATGTTAAATAGACATTTAAAATCTTGATTCGTCAGCCACAGTCCCTGAAATCGGCTTCATACTCGGGTACCATCACACCTGTTTTGACGCTTTGCCCTTCAATTCCTATGTACCATTTGTTCCGGCGAGTGCTCTGCCCTCTGTTTGGTTTTGCGGGGCTGTGACATGCACTGACAGCCCTCTATGGGGTGGGGGTGGGGGGGGGAACCTCAATTACAAAGCACTGATTTAGTCAGAAGTGGACGACCCTGGAGCTGTCTCTCTCTAAGGGGATCTTTCTAACATCATGCCACGTGTAAGCTCAGACACTCCATCAACCTCAAAGGCCCGGTCAGAAGGGCCAAGAAATACAAAATCGTGGCAGTTCTACAGCCTGTGTGCACAAGTGCCCCCATTTGCTTTTCCATGCCACCTGGATCTAGGAGCCCGGGATCTATAACCCCTGGCTAGCCACTCTTCCCTTCAGAGAGACATCTCACACGCCAACAGTCTGCTCAGCAGCAAGCGAAGGCCACCAGAGATGACTCAATTTGACTCAACGGTCCTGCTCACCCCAGACGCATCCACCTGGATAACCTCCTGCCAGCCTCTCCCTGGGCAGAGACGAAGAACACCGCCTTTGCCCTCGCCACCTCCCTGCCAGTCAGCACCGTTTTTGTATTTTCAATAACAACGCCTTAAGCGCTACTCACAGGTTGATGGTCACTCACTTAGCACAACTGCCCTGAGAATCCGGGAGTTGAGCTGAAGAGCTGATTGGGGTTCACACTAAGAGTAACCTGCACTCACCTCGGGTGACACGGAACACAAAAAAACGACACGCATCACTATTCGGAACACCATGGGGTTCGCCGCGCAAAGCACCATGCTGAATATTTTACAGACGTCATCTCACAGAATCCACCCAGCACCCCATGCTACCTACAAGGAAAACGAGACGCAGAGAAACCCAGCGAAGCGTGTGTGCTTGGTCACGATTCCATATGGCACGCACGTCGGGGTCCTACAGCTAGGATGCAGAGCCAGCTTCCCAGCTCCCTAAGTGTGACTGTGGGTGACATCCATAACTCTTCCAGCCCGGGTTTTCCCCTGCATCGTGGGACAAACAGTACGTAAAGCCCCTGACACACTTTCCCCCTTCATGAACCATGAGACTACTCATACGTACCCTCCGTACGTCCGTAACCCCTACGTAGATTCAAATTCCAGACCCTCAGTTGGGCAACCTGGACGCTCATCCAGCCTCTGACCCGGGGGGCATCAAGTCAACCAGTCTCTCGGTTTTGTCTTTTGGCAGATGAAGATGTCAACACCGGCCCAGTCGATTTTAACAGGTGGCGTCAAAGATAAAAGGAAAGACGAGAAAGTTCCCTGAAAGGTCTGAAGGGCTTCTCAAATTTAAGAAACCATTATACTAACAGATCCAGTTGGAGAGGCTGTGGCACAAAATAACTGTCATTGTCCAAACCCTCCAAGTGAATGGGGAAACTGAGTTCAAGATGCAGAAACGCATCTCAAATCATTCCCGTGAGGGCACAGGTAAAGTCTTAAACGGGAGCTTGAAGGCTCTGTGTGCTGGGTCTGACTCTGCTTTGGACGACCCGCTGCGCTCTGCTACAAAATATGGATACGATACTTGCCTGCCCCAAGCCCCGTGGGTAGGGTGTGGGCAGGTCACAAAAACACTCCAAAAACTCTAGGCAAGAAAACCTCTGGGAAGTCCGTTCTATGCATTTTTAAAACTGTGACGTCAGCCTTTTCTTCTCCCACCCACTTTCCCTTGTCACAATCTAAATTTTATCCAGATGCGAACAGAAAGAGGCCTTCGGGTTTCCTTTGTGCCTGGAAAAGGTTTCAGTGCCATTTTTCGAGACACGGGTCATGAAGGCGGAACAGCATTGGAGAGGGGGTGCATTGATAGGAAAGGGGAATCGGAGAAAAGAATGCTCCAGAATGTGTGCCTCCTCTTTTTCTATACAGACAGAGCCAAGGCAGTGAAAGGGTCCCTGACGCCAGACAAATGCCCTTGGCCGTGGAAAGCCTTCCAAGCTGCGCTGTCCCAGAGCCCAGACAGCACGCATGCGCGCGCGCACACACACACACACACACACACACACACACACACACACACACTCACGGAGAACTGTGCTCTCCCATCCCCGAAAGGATTTGTTGTTTCAATTAAACTTATCAAGATCTATGCCACATGTTAGGGAAGAAAGGAAAAACCAAAACAAGCCTGAATTACTGTGGCTATCTCCTTGGGGATCAATCTATAACAGATAAACCACCACCTATGTGTGGGAGCCGCTATTACTTATGAAAACCAGAGGCAGGTGCAGAATTGCAACAACTGGTACTAAATCAAAGCTCTGGGAGCAGAAGAAGTGGATTTAGATGCATCCACTTAGCTTCTCTTCTTAGGTCTAAATCACAGGACGGGGAGCAGATCACAGGCCTGGCGGGGTCTGGCCTCTTCTTCCTCGTCTCCCCTGAGGCCCCTTCCCACTTTGCTCACTGCTTCAGCTGCCCAGTAAGAACAGATGGACAGAAGTTAAAAAAGAGCAAGGTCAGCTCCTCAGTGAAGTCCTATTTCACACCCTGCCCCACCTCTATCATCCCTTTCGCCCACATAAAAATGGAGAATGACGGGCAGGGGGCTGCTACCTCTGATTCCGTCTGGAGCTATGGTATTTTCATTTACAGCCCCTGGATAGCTAGCTGGTCAGTCTGATATACACATCGATAACATGTGATGCTTTGTAATCCAGCAAATATTTAATCCCTGGCTGATCAATAATCCTCGCCTGGCTGTTCTTATTTTGAAAAGAAATAAATCCCCTCTTACTCTTAAAAGTCTTGAATAAAACTGAACTGCTTAGCCCAGGATGCACCGTTCCTTCAAGAGGCCATGTGGCTTCATAACCTCAGCCCCCAGATGCTTTAAAGGGGCCGCCCTTGCTAACCTGCTTCTTCTGAGACCCTCACATCTCTCCAATCTGAGTTTTCTGTGCTATCACAATTGATATAGAAGACAGCACACTTCAAAGTCTGATGTACTTTCTGTTAATCCGAAAGGAAAATTATTAATCTAAACTAAACCAGGGAGTATATAGCATGCACTATTTTTTGCATTCACTGCTTACTATTCACCAAGAAGGTCTTGATTTAATTTCTGCATTACAAACCTTCTTTCTGCCTTTCTCCAGTACTGTTTCCCTCCAAAACTATATTTTTAAAAAGAAAACTCGACTCCTACACAGATTCTAAAAACACTGTAGCCCTTTCTCAGAGTTACAGCTGAACACCGTGAGAAATTCACATTACACACAGAAAGAGAGGACTCTCCTCTCCAGAAGGGGCTCACAACGCCGCCTCAAAGCCCACCAAAAGTTCCAAAAACAACAGCAGCAAAAAACAAACTCTCTTTCATCTTTGGCAGTCACAAAAGCAGTAACTTTCACCAAACTAACCCGCGCCAAGAATTAATGTAACACAGAACACATCCACATTCAGACCATTATGGCTACATCAGCTTACCACAATATTTGTTTGAAAAACACATAATTTGTGGCAGAGAGAGAGAACTTCTAATACGAAAAGAGGCCCTTTCAAATGCAAATTAACCCAAAGACATATTTTCCCTGGGTTTGGAAAATCACTCCAACATATGAAAAACATACACTTTGTGTGAAAAAAAAATTGGGTGTATACCCACTCAGTTGAAAAGGCAATTAAATTTGCTGTAGATTACCTTCACAGTTGAGAAAAGTTAACTCCTGGTTCCATGAGTCCTTAAGGACTTTATTAGCATTCACTGACCTAAGCAGTCTTCAGTTCCCAGGTAGCAAAGTTTCTTTTCTTCGCCACTGAAATGCTCAAGTGGACATTGAAGGACATTGTATTACTGAACTGATCAGAAATGAACATTGTTTCCAATCTTCTGGCAGGAAGAAAGAAAGAAAGAAAGAAAGAAAGAAAGAAAGAAAGAAAGAAAGAAAAAGGAAAGAAAGAAAAAAAGGAAGGAAAAAAGAAAGAGAAGGAAAGAAAAAGAAGGAAGGAAAGAAAGAAAGAGAAGGAAAGAAAGAAAGAAAAAGGAAAGAAAGAAAAGAAAGAAAAGGCAAAATGCAGTCTAATCGAGCATTCTTTCTGGTGGAAAAAAAAAAAGTAAATCCAGCATTCTGGAACGAGTTCAAACATAGCTTGACAAGCTACAGGAGAATTTACACTGAGCATGCTTAGCCCCGCACGGCTTGCATGAGACACTCTTAATGAATATTACTTCCTTCCCACTGGCTATTCCTGCTGGAAGTCCACACCCACTCCTCTTTCAGAAGTCAGGAATTTCGCTTCAGCCAAAGTCCAGAAAACATGCTTATGCAGAGGCAAGGCCCCACCGATCCATAAACTTGCAGGTTGTGACCTGCGGGGTCAGTGTGACAAATAGAACACGGGGGTGAATTTTTTTCTGCCCTTGGTTATATTCTCAGCTTTGTGCCTCTCCTAAACTGCAGTTTCCCTGGAGAGAAGAAAAATGGACAGCTTTCTTGCTAAAGAACACCACGTCCTAAATGCCAGTTAAAGGCCTCTCGGATCAAGCCTCCAAACCCAGATTGGAGTAAGAGTCATTTGCACACTAAAACAACATGGGGGTTTAGCTTCTGGATAAAACTGTTGGAAGATTTCTCCCCACGAGAAATTTCTGTATTCTTTCTGGTAACTTGTGCATCGTGTCTCTCTAAAATGCTACACACCAGTGCACAAGCTGAAAATGTGTTCAAAATCCAGATTTGATCCGTCGTGCTGTGTCGGTGACACAAAAAAAACAGTTTTATGTTTTAAGGAGTGCTGTCCCTTTGCCTTTTCTTAACTCTTCCTGTCATCTTTTTTGATAAGAGAACTGTAATTCTGGAAATTTAAAAATAGACGACACCTCGGACAGTCAGAAGGCAGGATTCTAACTCTGCAAATGAAAAAGATTAAGGAAGAGAAGGGAGAGGGGTAGGGACAGGGCCTAATATAGACAGCATAGGAATGGAAGGGCATTTTATATTTAAAGTAATGATAATAATAATAATAATAATAATAATAAAATATTTTTGTTGTCCTCGTATTCTCCGGGTGACATTTGCATGTTTCTACTCTCTATCAAATTGCAAACCATAAACATTATTAAATACTGTTTTGGAATTAAAGTGTGTATTTGCCTAGACACATACACAACACACACACACACACACACACACACACACACACACACACCAATTTGTGTTTGAAAAGAAGTGATGTCACAGAGAGTCAAAGGCAAGAGCAATGCTCTAAAGTGTACAAAGAAATATGGTGCACCCAGCCTTTGATGCAAAGCCTGCCTAGCCAGCATTGATTGCTTCGATTAATAAAAGGGACGTCGATGTTCCTTATGAGTAAACCCCTTGCCTGTCCGTACCTACAACCTTCTCCGCAGCTAGCTGCTCTGACATGTTCCCCTTATCTGAGATCCTTGCCTGCTGTTGAATAAATAAAATTTCCTCAGACATATTTTCCTTCCTGTAATTATACGGTTTTTGGAGAGTTTAGGCGTGGGGGTTGTTTGTTTTCATGCTTTGCCAAGGGGAAGAATAAAATTTAGCCCCCTCGTCCAACTGTGTTTATTTGTACTGTTACAGAGCAAACTAAGTTTTTCAGAAGCTAAAGCCCAAGAAGCCCAAGAGAAACCGAGTTTTGAAAGGCTAAATAACCCTCATGGCCTGGCATAAAGTACGCGTAAAAGAGGAAGGATGTTTTATCACTTGACCTAAAGTGATCGCCTGGAGAGCAGAGAGGTCCCACAGCACGGAGGGGAGAGACCCTTGTTCAAGGCCAGTGCTCTGACCCAGAGACAGCCTTGCCTCTGGACCATCAGGCTACGCTGCCTTTTGGTCTTCTCCCATGAGGACGGGCACACATCCCTGAATCCAAGCGTGCTGTTGATGGAAACAGTCATGCTTTTTCCAGCTTGAATTGTAAGACGATGCCATGCGAAGCTGTGATGGTCTCTACAATGACATCTCACTCATCTATTCGAATGACAAATATTTGCTGAGCCCCTACCGAGGCACTTCCCTGGCACCGGTAAGATGGACATAGTTCCCATCCTCAGGGAGCTTACACTCTGGTAAAAATGTGAATGAATAAATAAACAAACAAACAAATAATAACAAATGTATTCACAAACTGGAGTAAGTGAAGAGAGGGAAGTAAAAGGGACATGAGACAGTAAGTCATGGAAACCAAGGCATGTGGGTCAGGGGCAAGGAGCCACGGAATCAGGAAAACGGGAGGCATGTCTGGGGAAATCATCATTGGCCAACGCAATAGGTACTAAAGGGAAAAATATGTGACATGTTTTGGTGAAGGCCCTGAATGCAAGATTATGGCATTTGGATTAAATATGGGTGTAATGGGAATCCACTGAAGGATTTTTAGAGGAAAAATTCTAAGTACACCTATTCATTTAAAAACCTGAAATGTTAGGGGCGCCTGGGTGGCTCAGTCAGCTAAACATCCGACTTCGGCTCAGGTCATGATCTCACGGCTCATGGGTTCGAGTCCCTCATAGGGCTCTGTGCTGACAGCTCAGAGCCTGGAGCCCACTGCGGATTCTGTGTCTCCCTTTCTCTCTGTAACTCCACCGCTTGCTCCCTCTCTCTCTCAAAAATAAATAAAACATTAAAAAAATTGAAATGTTAGTAGAATATAGCCATTTGTAGGAGAGATTGGGGATTAACATGAAAAGACCAATTTTTTGTAATAGCCTGGATGAGAGAGACGGAACCTCATCTAGGACAGTGCAATAGCGACAGAAGCTAATGTGAGAAGCAATACGGAAGCAGAATTGATAGGCTTTGACAATTTGACAGCTCACTGGGTCCGAGGTGAGGATGAAGGGACATTTACGGGGAAATCCAGGAGTTCCCACCTCAGTAGCTCTGAGAATGGTGATACCTTGGGCAGAGATCAAGAAAATCGGGGAGGTGGGAGGGTCATGTCTGGCACATGGCAGCTGAGACGTTTACTGGATCGCGGTATATTGAGTTTAAGAGTTACGACGATATCCAGCCTACACCGGATAGTTGGGGGTTATGTTTTAGTTGGGAATTATGTTTCACTATTAATAGAATTAGTTGGGCTTTTAGTTGGGAATTATGTTTCGCTATTAATAGGAACCTGATTACAGTCTCTTCAACACCTACAGATTTATTTTTCTGTCATTTGAAAGAAATTCGGAGGCTGATCGTTGCGAAAGAATCTATGCTTCCTACGGGACCTACAGATAGCCACGGAGGTGATGAATAAAAGGTGCCTTTTATTAACCCTAAGGTAAAGGTGACGGGCAGCCAACAAGGAACTTGCTTAATTCATAGAACAAAAAAAGCCAAGGATGGATGACCAGGAAACTGAAGGTAACCACTCTACTAAAAAAATCACAATCTTTTGAGCAGTTTCTGGAATAGATCCAGAACCCTTTTTTTTTTTTAATTTTTTTTTTTTAACTTTTATTATTTTTGAGACAGAGAGAGACAGAGCATGAACGGGGGAGGGTCACAGAGAGAGGGAGACACAGAATCTGAAACAGGCTCCAGGCTCTGAGCTGTCAGCACAGAGCCCGACGCGGGGCTCGAACCCACGGACCGTGAGATCATGACCTGAGCCGAAGTCGGACACTTAACCGACTGAGCCACCCAGGCGCCCCGATCCAGAACCCTTTGATTGAAGGAGAGGCTAAGTTCCCGTGAAGAAAACTTGTGGAACACAGCAAGCATATTCGAAAGTAACTTTCCCAATTCTTCCCCAAAAGGCAAAGTGATTGGACGAAAGTCACTTATTGAGAAAAGGGGAGTGAGGAGGTATTTTGAGAACGCATTGAAAGCTCAGCCTTCATTGCTACCCTGTTGGAGTGGGGGCTTTGGGGAACAGGGAATAAATACACGGAGTCTTCTCCCAGGTCCAAGTTACAGTAACCCCATTTATTCACAGGCCCACCGAGAGAGTCAAATGTAAATCAGAACTTTAAAATTGGCAGGAGCCACACCTTAGCTCCTTGGACGGTGAAATAAGAGTTAGGGAGGAATCCAAGAGGAATCACAACTTCCGGCTAAGACAGTAAATCCAAACGGTACTTTATCTCGGGGGGCAATGGCAGAGAAAACACACCCTCAAGACCCAAAACTGCAGGGGTGATGATCCCCATCATATCCCATTTCATCCACCATTCTGGGCCCTTCAAAACCCAGATGGATTGTGACGGATGACACGATGTACAGAAAAGTTGACCAGGTAGCGAAAAATACCCCAACTGCAGCCACGTTGCCCGATGTGGGATCTTTGCTAGACGCAGAGCCTTAAGCACATGGGATTCAGAAAGCCACTTATCTGGCAAACGTGTTCCATTCCATCTCTATCAGAAGGTAGGACCAGAAGCAACTTGCATCCGTGTGCAATGGACAAAGTATATGTATACACATTTGCCCCAAGGCTACGCTTCCTCTTTAATATTGTCTGAAAGTACCGAACAGTTTGGACATATCATAGAACACCACGTTGTTCCACTGTATTGATGACATCCTGTTAGTCTGGCTAGACGAACAAGAAAGGGCAGGTATTGGAAGCCTTAATGCAACACATGTGCTCCTGACAGCCGGAAATAAATATTACAGAGAATTAGGGGACCACCGTATCAGTGAGGTTTTTAGGGGAACACTGTTTTGGATCATGCTGGGACTCCCTCTCTGAATTAAAGTACGCATTATTGGGGTGCCTGGATGGCTCAGTTGGTTAAGCATCCAACTTCGGCTCAGGTCATGATCTCACAGTTCGTGAGTTCAAGCTCTGCATCGGGCTCTGTGCTATCAGCTCAGAGCCTGGAGCCTGCTTCAGATTGTGTCCCCCCCTCTCTTTCTTCCCCTCCCGCATTCGTTCTCTCTCTCTCTCTCTCTCAAAAATAAACATGAAAAAATGTTTAATAAATAAAGTACATATTATTGCATTGTATGCCTTCCACCACTAAAAAGAAGTATATGCCCAGTAAACCTTTCCATATTCCACAGGCAGCATATTCTACTTTTAGGATGCTGCTCTGACCCATTTGTCGGGTAACATAAAAGTCTTCTAGCTTCAAGGAAGCCCTGGAACAGGAATCGAGACCACGCTGCAGGAAAAACCAACCACTTGGCCATATGTCCCAGAAGAGCCTATGATACTAGATGTTTTATCTACTATAAGAAAAGACATCATATGGACTTTATAGCAAACTTGGATGGGAGAATCACAACACAAACTCTCAGGGATCCACAGCAAGACTATGCTTTCCATAACAGACACCTCATTACTTTGACACAACACTCCTTGCATGGCTACTGGACCAAATGCAAACCAGCATGTTTTGGGCCAGCATGATCTGACACATTTGGGAGACAGACAATCTGACCACAGGATAGTAAGGGACCATATGGCCAGGACTACCCAGTAGGGACCGGATTCTATCAGCCAACTGTACGAACTGGGGAGAATCTATGTTTTGTAAGCTCGGGAGGGCCCGATAGCCCTTCACTGGAAGCTGGAAGCAGAAGACCAGGACCAGGCATCGACAGTATTGCAGGCACACACAAGGTGCCTGAGCAGGTGGCCGAGACCCCCGTGTCATCCGCCAGTGCTGCTAAGTTTGGTTCAGGACTGGGCTGGTTCAGTATGTGGCTGCAAGAAAAGCAGGGGCAGCTGTGGTGCTACAGCCCCACTCCAAGATGGCACCCAAGGACAGTGGCGGGTGGAAATTCTCCTAATAGACTTCAGGTGAAGAGCCTGTACATCTGCTTTGTGTCGAAAGAGACGTGGTCTGAGGTGAAAATATACACGGACTCTGGGGCAGTAATGACTGACGTGGCTTACTGGTTAGAACATCGAAAGTCTGGAAGATTCCGCACAGGAGGTTGGGGGGAAAGGGCACGCGAACGGGAGTATAGGGAAAAAAATCACCAAGTATGAAACTCTCTATTGCTGGCTGTGCCCACAAGAGGGCACTCACATGGAATAAACACTAAACAACCAAGTGGACAGAAAAATGAATCCAGTCACCATAATCCAGAATAGGTTTATTAACAAAGTAGCAATCGTGCTCCTTGGATGGAGGCTCTTCACGGGTCCAGCAGCACGGAATACGACTCACTAGTGCTGGTCTAACTACCGATGCTGCCAAACACCAAGCCTGCCAGCCGCAGAGACAAACAGAGAGCCCCGGATGTAACCCTATCACTAGAGAAGACCAGCAAGATGTTAGCGGCAAGTTTATTACACCAAATCTCCTGCATGCTGCAAGGAGCGAAAATTCCTCTTTACAGGACACCCCAAAACCCAGTTATGGGTCTGCCTATCCTGCCCAAAAGGCCTTGGCCGGCACCGCCACCCAAGAGCATGCAAAACGTTTGATCCGCCAGCACAAAATGCCACGTAGCGTTGACCTGTACCAAGAAACGTGAGGTAAAAGGAGGTATGACAAAGAGCGCCTGACCATAGGAACCACTAGTCCTATCCGCTAATGTACCACGCCAGTCTATTAAACTGATAGAGCAGCAGAATGACCTTTCGAAAGTACAGCTAAGGCGTCAGCTTGGAGACGATATTCCGAAAGGATGGGGTGCTATCCCCCCAGGACACAGTATACACCATAATGTGAAGACTACTCTATGATCCCATGCCCCCAGTATGTAGAATGCATGGGTCTGGACACCAAGTGGCCCAGCGCTCCCAGGGACCCACGTGAGAATATGTGCTTCCTGTACCCACAGTTCTGCTCCACAATTTAAAGGTCCTCATTCGTGAACGGAAATCAACCAGGGGACACGTTATAGCCCCATTAAACTTTAAGCTATGCCTGTCACCTGGACACTTCCAAGCTTTTTGTACCAAAATACCGGCAGTCGAGGAAGGGTGTCACCATACCGGCAGAAGGACTTGACCTTGAGCATCCGAAGGAGGTAAGACGGCTCTTCCAAAAGGGAAAAGTGAAGACTGTGTTTGGCAACTGGGTGATGATCAGGTATCGTACCTCTTGGTACTTGTCTGCCCAATTTTGATGGTACATGGGCAAGCGCAGCAGCCAAATCCAGAGGATGGCTTGGTCGCCAGAAGCTCAGACATGTCATATATGAAAACCTGGGTCATCCCACCAAGCAAGCCATCTAGACAGGCAGAGGTGCTAGCCAGGGGAGAAGAGCTTCTAGAATGGGTATAGATTAGGGAGATGATAAGTATCAGTGGCAGTCTCTAGACCAGCTACAGAGGTGGGATTGGTCCCACTAGCCTTTTGATACGTTTGGCCAGGAAAAGAGATGAATCAGAACCCTGGAGAAGCTCTTTCCAGTGGTAAACTTAGTAACATAAACAGGGCAAAGGGTAAACTGTAGCGGATTCTGTGGTGTGCTATCTGTTACCTCCACTGAAATCTGAGGCACTCATTGCTGCCATTTCATAGCTAAGTCCCTCTTGGAGAATTCCCTTTACCCAAAGGAAGCCTCCTTGCCCAAGGCCGTGCCTCTTCCCCAGAGGAATTCTGGATCTAAGTATCCACAAAGGGGCACAGATACCCAGACCCCTTGCCTCAATCTGGGAAAACTCCGAGAGTTCCTGGCTCCCCGTAGGACTGTCTGAGACCTCAGCTGCAACGACATTTGCTGTTTAGCCTCTCCTCCTCCAAGTCCTCCCACCTTCCCTCCTTCACAGATGTTTCTTCTGAAAGGAGTTACCGCTCAACAAACTTCCCGCACACAGATCTCCATCTCAGAGTCTCCTTTCTTGGAACCCAATCTAATCTGGCAAAATCTAAAAACCCTGGCTAAATCCAATTCCTCACCCACTCCACGCCTGAACCCAGGCAACCAAAGATAGCTGGAGGAAAATACAGAAGCATGCCAACTCATGTCCTCTTACATTCACGTTCATGCGACTGCATATGGGTCCTTCACGCTCCCCAGAAATCATCCTTTTTCTTCCCTAATCCATGCTTCTTTTCACTCTCCAGGACAACCATCTCAGAGTGTCTCCTCGAATTTTCAACCTCTCCTTTCCCACCCTCACTCTCAGCTAGTCAATCTTGCCTTTCTACTACAGTGGGGGGCGGGGGGAGGGGGTAGGTAGGAATGAAGAAATTAGAAGAGAATTTGCAAAACCTCCAACCCCAAATCTACCTACCTACCAGAATCAGTATGAATATATTCTACTTCCTCTGTTATCATTGTGGAAAATTATCCATACTCCCAGCAAGGCAAATCCCTCCACCTACACACTAAATTTCCATTTTCTCTTGTCTACTCCCAGACACTGTTCCACTGGGTCCCCTCTCTCCTGTATCACCTAACTTCCTCTTCCCCTTAGATCAACTGCCACATCATTAAATATACTGATCCTTCTCTGATCTTAAAGAAAAAAAAAATTCCTTCCTTAATCCAGTTTCCCCATCCATCCTTATTGTTCTCCCTCTTCATACTACGCTTTTTGAAAGAATTCTCTACTAGTTCTTCCTACTATCTCTCGCTTATTCTTTATCTTTACTGAGATATAATTTACTTGCCATAAAACTCACCCATTTGAAGTATGAAGTTCAATGGTTTTAGCCTTCACAGAGTTGCGCAACCATTAGCACAATCAAATTTTAGAACTTTTCTGTCACCCCAAAAGAAACCTCCTTATCAATTAGCTCTTATTCCCTGTTCATCCCTGTCTCCTATTCTCCAGACCCTAGTGACCACCAATCTACTTTTGCCTCTATAGATTTGACTATTTTGGCTCTACAGATCTGAGCCAAAATCAGTATGTGGTCTTTTATGACTAGATTCTTTCACTTACCATGATGTGTTCAAGGTCCACACATATCATATCACGTATCAGAGGTGCATCCCTTTTCACTGTCCAAGCAATATCCCATGGTAAGGACATACCACATTTTGTTCATCCATCCATCAGATGATGGGCATTTAGGCTGTTTCTACTTTGGGGCTATTGTGAATAATACTGCTATGACCCTTCATGTACACGGCTTCGTGCCTCTCCTTTCCCACCCTCACTCTCGGCTAGTCAATCTTGCCAATCTTCGTGCAGATGTATGGAGTTATTAGGTCACGTGATAACTCCATGATTAACTTTTCAAGGAACTGACAGGCCATTTCCCAAAGTAGCAGCACCAGCAGTGTATGAGGGTTCCAATTCTCCAGATCCCTTCCTTGCCAGTTCATGTTATTATCCGCCTTCTGTATTATATCTGTCCTAGTGGGTGTAAGGTGGGAGCTCATTGGGATTTTGACACATTTCCCTGATGGCCAGTGATGGCGGGCGTCTATCTTTTTACGTGCTCCCCTTCTTTCTGAAGCACACTCCATCGAGTTTTTGTCCCCATCACTCCCCTGAAAGGGCCCTTCCCAAGGCTACCGGTGACCTCCACACTGCTGGCTTCAAAGGTCATTTCTCAGTCCTCATCATTGTTTACCTATCAGTAGCTTTTGACGTAAGTGAAAAGTCTCCTTGAGACACTTCATATTCTTGGCTTCCAGGACAACATGTTATCTTTGTTTTCCTCCTCCGTTTCCAGCTGCATCTGTTTATTTTCTTTTCCTTGTTTGCCCTCATCGCTCTGACTTCTAAATGTTAGATTCCCCCGAGGACCTGTCTAGAATGTCTTCTTTCTTACCATCTGCACTTCATTCTTTACATAATCTCATCTGTGATGTACATAACCTCCTCTCGATTCATGACTTTCAATGCTACCTATATGGTTATGGTGACTCTCAGTATTATGCTGTCTTCAGCCTCCCCCCATATATCCAAAACTACCGGCTTAACACCACCACTTGGCTGTTGACGAGGCATCAAAACCTAACATGCCCCACACTGAGTTCCTGATGTTTTTCACAAGACCAGTTCCTTTCCTTTCTCAACTTACAGCGGCTGGCTCAGGCTTAAAAACCGGGAGCTATTCTTGATTCCTTCTGCTCTTGTCCCTCATGTCCAAAGTACCGTGAACTTCTGTGGCTCACCTTCATGATCAGTTTCGAATTTGACCACTTGTCCCCCACTGCCACGACTCTGGTCGCGTCAATATCATCTCTCACCTGGATTGTCGAAATAGCCTCCTAAATGGTCATCCTCTTCCGCCCTTGACTCCCTGCAGTCATTTATCAACACAATCGCCAGAGTGGTTCTGTTAAAACCTAAGTCAGAATGTATTTCTCCTCTGCTCAGACTCCTCTAATGGCTTCCCATCCTGCTCAGAGTAAAAGCCAAAATCCTTACTGTGACCCACAAAGCCCCAAATTATCTGCCTCCTCCTTATGTCCCTGATCTCATCGTCTATGAGTCCCCACTCGATCTTTCCATTCTGGTCATTCTGATCTCTTTTCTGTCCCTCAAAGACTCCACATCTGCCCCTAGCTCAGACCTTGGCTCTTTCTCTTTTATTCTGCTCAAAGCATTCTCATCCCTGACATCCATATGATTAGTTCCCTAACTTCCTTCAGAACTTTACTCAAAAGTTTACTGACCACCAGAGGTTTCCCGATGCCCCCCATCTAAAATATCAGCCCCCATCCCAGTGTTTTCTATCTCTCATGCTTGCTTCATTCTTTGTCTTTACTAAACACTCACCATATGCAATTTACTATACATTTTAATTATTCACATTATTTATTTTCGGTCTCCCCAACTAGAACCGAACTCCAGGAGCAGGGAATCCCATCTGTTCATTCTCTGATATATCCCAAGCCACTAGAAAAGCACTGGGCACATAGCAGGTGCCCAATAAATACTTGCTGAGGAATGAATCCCTTTGCCACATCTTTCCTCCCTGGGGTGCTCCTCCTCCTTTTCTCCACCTGGAAAACATATTTACCCATCCAGCCCGAAATCAAGTATTACCTTCTCTCTGCAGCTTCCCTCTTTTCCCTGTCAGTGGTAGCTGCTCCTTCCTCTGGGCTCCAAGAGCATATTATATTTAACCTCTGCCATTGGACTTAAAATACTGCTTTGTGACTTTCGGTTTCTAATTTTCCCGCAAGATAATGAGTTCCTATAATGCAAAATCATCACCTTATTATTTATTTATTTTTTGATCAGCCCTGGTGCCTGGTCTCTAGTAAAATTCAATAAATGTAGCGAATGAATCACCAAATGCGCTCGCTCTTTTTCCATTTCCTCCCTCCCTTTTACAGGACCCCTTAACACTGCCCAAAATGCCAGCTAACTGCTCTGCTCCCAAATCACCCAGGAACCCCACTCTGACCAGAGTTCATAGACGGTGCCTGTTCCCTGTTCCTAGATCATTCCCCTGGACCCTCCCACCCCTGATCAGACAAGTATTTCTTCAGGGCTTTGCTAAGTATGGTAATATGACAAACTAATAAATGTCAGGATTCCCAGTAATATTTAATAGCCTGGCTACTGAATATTACATTTTAAAGGTACTACAAGTTTTTTAATCCAGGCCATTAGAGCAACATGTCTCCGTAGGAAGAAATTTGAGGGTCAGAGACCCCAGTAGGCCATTTGAAGGTGCTGGCTGGTGGATTCCTGACTGCTGCAATTTGGAAGGTTCTAAAGGAACAAGTGCTTTGAGCATTGTTAATCATTCACCTCAGGGTGAATTAACTTATCATAGGGGCGCCTGGGTGGCTCAGTCAGTTAAGCGTCCGACTTCAGCTCAGGTCATGATCTCGCAGTTCGTGAGTTTGAGCCCCGCATTGGGCTCTGTGCTGACAGCTCAGAGCCTGGAGCCAGCTTCGGATTCTGTGTCTCCCTCTCTGCTCCTCCTCTGCTCGTGCTCTAGCTCTGCCTCTCAAAAATAAATAAATGTTAAAAAATTAAAAAAAAAAAAACTTATCAGGTTATTTCCTGAGAACAGAAAGGTTACTCTTTGAGAAGAAAATAAAGAAGGGCAAGGACATACTGGACATCTAAGGAGAAGAAAGAGGAGCTCTACCAAGGAGCTAAAATGGAGAGCTGGGTGATACTGTCTCCAAAGATATACCTGGGGGAATTTTGGGTTCCTTTCCAGCCACTCCACTTTGTCCTTCAGTAGGATCAATTCTAGGGCAAACCACGGTCCAAAAAAATCCAAAACAGGAATGTCCCGCTGAAAAGAAGGGGCCACACACTATGAATGACGTAAAAATGCTTTGGAAACCAGAAAGCATTTCAATTCATCAACACACATCCACTAAGCCCAGAAAGGTCAATGCGTCTCCAAATGTATATTGAGTATTGAGTGCTAGCGATGGGAAAGAATTAGGAATCAGGGCTACAAAGAGGAGTAAAACAAATCCTTGGTCCGAAAGAAACTCAAAGTCTAAGAAGGGGGAAATCATTTCAAACTGGTAGGGTAAGCACCAGATAACAGATGTAGAAACACATTCCAATATAGCGTCAGTGTTCAACTCTGGTTATATGAGACTGTCAGAAAGTAGCAAAAAGTTGAGCTAGGTCTTTAAGGATGTTTCCTGAGTAGGAGTTTCCTGAGCAAACAAGGGATAGTGGTACAAGGAACAGCATATAAAAGGCATAGAGTCATGAAAGCACCTGATGGGGGAAAATATTAGTAATAGACACCGCTGGATTATAGGCTCTGGAAAGGTGTGTAGTCAATGAAATTCAGAGAAAGTAAGGGATTAGGTTATGAAGGATCTTGAAGGCCATACCAAAACATTTGGATTTTATCTTTTTTAGACAATGGCAAGCCATTTAAGAATCCTACACGAGGGATTAAAATATTCAGAATTTCATTTCTGAAAGATAAGTCTGGCTGTAGTGTGGAGAATGGGTTGGAAAGCGAGAGAGACTGAGCTCCGGAAGACCAACCGACAACTGCATTAGTCAAGCGGAGAAGGGATGAGAGTCTGAGTTAGGCAATAACGTAGAGATGGACAAGAATGGACAGATACAAGATATATGTGGGCGACCGTCAAAAACACTTCACAACCAATTGGCTGAGATGGGGCGGAGTCATGAATGGCATGGTCGATTGTTTTGACTTATCTCGTGAATTTACTGATAAGGGTAATACCGAATGCAGAGAAAGTTTTGCATTGGACAGTCATATTTCTGAGTTGGGACATACTGAGTTTGATGTTTCTGTAAGACATCAAAGGTGGAAGACAAATGGAGTATGGACAATCAGGAGATCGATCTGATTTGAAGACGTAAACTTCAGAATCACACCGACATATGGTGTAGGTGGAAACTATGGTTATAGATAAATTGCTCTAAGGGATGTTTAGAGACAATCAAATATAGTATGCCCAAATGTGAACACTGATTGAAAAGAGGGAGCCATGAAAGAGACTAAGATTATCTGGAGACCTGGGGAAAACATGGAAAAGGGAAGAGAGTTTCAGTGAAGGAATGTCAAACACCCAAAGAGGCTGAGAAAGAGATCTTGAAAGCCTGAAAATATTTGTTGGATACAACAATATACAGGTCATTGGTGACCTTCATGGGAACACATTTGGTGAAGGAATGGGGATGAGGTGAGGGAAGAGAGGCATCCAAGGTACAAGATTTAAGGTGAAACTGATTCTCAACGTTGTGCAAGGGCAGGATCAGCATCTGAGAGTGAGTGCAGCCTTAAATCTTGTACCTTAGGGGCACATGGGTGGCTCAGTTGGTTAAGCATCCAACTTTGGCTTAGGTCATGATCTCATAGTTCGCGGGTTCGAGCTCTGCATCAGGCTCTGTGCTGATGGCTCAGAACCTGGAGCCTGCTTCGGATTCTGTGTCTGCCTATCTCTGTGCCCCTCCCCTGCTCACACACTGTCTCTCTCTTTCTCTCTCTCTCTCTCAAAAATAAATAAACATCAAAAAAATCTTGTACCTTAGGTGTCTCATTTGCTTCACCCTAGTCCTGTCCATGCTGAAAAGTAAATGAGAAAGAAGGAAGTAGAATTAGCAAGTGTAGTTTCACTGCACCAACTCAGGATCTCCACCTAGAGATCACCCTGAAAGGGTAGGCTCCAGCTACCATTTTGTCTATATGAACCCCAACACAGGCTGCATTCGACTGGCCCAGGCATGGACATCTAATCCAAGGGCAATTAATCCTAACCTCTCAGAATGCCAGGCTAGTCATATTTCCTCTCCTGAGACTTTGAGCAAGGAACTATCATGAGCATTTATTAGTTATCAGTAGAAGAAAAGGTGAAGAAAGCTCATCTTTTAGAGGCCAGAAGAGCCATAAGGGGCCACATAGAGGTCAAAGTTATGAGAAGACTTGAGTTCCAAGAAGACTAAAGAACCCATTGGTGGAGAAAGAAATGGAATCCAGTAGTAGAGAAGAGTGGGTCCACCACAAGAGGCAGAAGGAATCACCCATCTCCACAACGCCCTCAGTCCCACGGGGCTTTCTTTCCCTGTGCTTTTAAAAACACATTTACATTAAGCTTCCTTTCCCTCAAGTTATGTTGAGTTGAATATTTCTCTTCCTTGAAATCAACCAAGCCTAACTAAAGTTGCTTTTAAGGGAGCATCATCTGTGAAACAAGCAAACAAAACAAAGGTAAGGCGATAATAAAACCCGGTTATGTAAAAAAAAGGGCCATTTGAGCTCTATATTCCAGAACAGGCTGAAATAAGCTTCCTTGATGAACGTGGCTAGTCGGTTTGTCTTACGGATTTACTCCTCAAGCTCTCTGGATTGGGAGGCAAAGGGTCTAAGTCTTGTCCAATTCATTTGATTATTCAATAGGTAACTTCCCTCGGGTCTTCATTTCCTTACCTATAAAATGGGGGCGTAAGCATCTACCTACTTATCTCATAGAAGAGTTGGCTGTATTGAAAGACTAGGTGTGTCCTTGACAAGTGACTAATGTGAGTCCTGTCAATTACAGAAGCAAATGTTTACGTTTTCTCTTTGTAAGATCAGCCCAAAACTTACCGAACAGCGCGGTGCCCACTCCGATCCACCTGCCCGCCGCTTGTTTCTATGTCTCTGATACAGTGCTTGAAGCTCTCGATAGGCTCCAACACTGCTATCTTTCACTTCAGGCTGAATTTTTGCAAATTCCCAGGAACTGAATACTCAGTAACTCTCACCTGGAAAAGCTCTACCATATGTGTTCACCTGAAAAGCATTCTAGAAATGATAAATGTTTGGCGATATGGGAGCAGTGGTCATTTTTGTCATGCCTATACTGTAGAAAATTGTATTTGGTAACCTGAAACTGAGCTTGACTCTTCCTTCTGTACATCTTACAAAGAAACCTATGTTGGTCCTATACGGGAGGAGATTTTGCTACCCCAAAATGTTTCTCTTTGGCAAAAGGATATTTTGAGCCAAAGGAAAATCAAAACCCAGCAGATTCAGGAAAAGCGCTTTACCTCCCCATCAACTGCCTCAATTTACATTGGAAAGGGGGCCTCTACCAAAAAGAAACTATTATCAGAGTTCTCTTTTTACCTAAAAGCCGATCTGCATACTGGGGCAATTTGTTTTCCAAACATCTCTTCTCACCTTCCTATGGACGGTCTTCCCCCCACCTCTCCTTTGTCTGCTCACACTCCTGTCCCTTTCCTTACTCATGATGTCACATGAGTTTCAATTACCTGGCTGCCTTTGGGGTCTCATAATTTTACGGGGCTCTTGTATGTGTGAAATTAAATTTGTTTTTTTTTCCTATTAATCTGTCTTATATCAATTTGATTATTGGACCAGACAAAGAACCTAAAGGAATAGAAGGAAAACTTTTCTATCCCTTCAGTTGACCACCATGAAGGGACCTACATTGGCTGGACACTCTTTGCTCTGCTTCTGCAGCTGAGACCCTGGGACGTCCAATAACAACCGGCAGAGGGTAATGGGAGGTGCTGGGTGGCTCAGTTGGTTAAGCATCTGACTCTTGGTATTGGTTCGGGTCATGATCTCACTGTCTCATGAGTTCGAGTCCTGCATTGGTCTCTGTGCTGACAGTGAGGGGCCTGCTTGAGATTCTTTCTCTCTCCCTCTCTCTCTCTCTCTCTGCCCCCCTCCCACTCACACTGTCTCTTTCTCTCTCAAAATAAATAAATGAAATTTTAAAAAATCTGGCAGAAGGTAAGAATTCTTACTCTGTCGATCTCCCTGAGCTCTACCTGTAGGGTCTGGTGGAAGTGAGGGTGGTAGGGGTTCTTTTTCCCTTTTCTAGATTTAGATTCTCAGAAGAGTATTTGTGCGTGCTAGTTCCTTGGGTATACAGACTCTAATAACGATTTGTTAAGAGTATTTTTGCTTTCTGTTGACGATTACTGTTTTCCTTTGTCTCTGCCTTTTGTGTCACATGTCATGAGGAGGAAAACCATAGGGTATAATGCAGGCACTGGTCCTATAAGCCTATCATTCAAGCCAGCCTCACAGACTGGTGAGCTCATGGTTCTCACCAGACCCGTGTCTATTTAGACAAATTTTGCTGTGAGTTAATGTGCACTTGAGGTAAAGGCTATTGCTAATGGGAATATCAGAAGCAAAACCACAAAATTGGTGGGCAAATGTCAAGCACTTAGAAGCTGACAGAATGCTCACCATCTAACTCAAAGGCTCAAAAGGTAAGTTGGTCACAGAACAGGTTAGATTGACACTAGGTCACCTCCCAACCTCAAGAAAATCTCTGTGCAATGAGGTACACTCTAAAACACCACACAATCCCCACCCCGGGGCATACCCCTCTGAGGTATAAATTTGGCTCTGAAAGACCCAAGGCTTAGCTAACGCTGAGGATGTGCACATGAAATACAAAATCAAAAGAGATTTTCCTCTCCTCTTCAGTCTATGTCCTGAGAGCTTGGCTTTGTGTCTCTGGCCTCTGCCATCTGAAAGGTGCCTGTACCAGTGTGTGTTTGATGGCCAGTGGAACAGACTGGGATTCTTAGCAGCCTCAGCTGGTCGGTCAGAAGCACAGGTAGTAACTGGACTTATGTCACAGGGGTTCTAGACCTTTGAGATGCCTCTTGTATTCCAGGGTTAAGACATAAAAAGGCTTATTAGTTTGAGTCACTATTGAGATTAAGCCAAGACTCCACTTGTCAATGACCACATAATGAGTCCTTTGAATTGGCTATATTTAAAAGAAAAAAAAAATTAGAGGGCTCTCATTCTTTGTTTTTAATGTTTGTATTTGAGAGAGAGAGAGAGACAGAGACAGAGAGACAGAGCATGAGTTGGGGAGGGGAAGAGAGAGAGGGAGACACAGGATCCAAAGCAGGCTCCAAGCTCTGAGCGCTCAGCACAGAGCCCGACGCGGGGCTCGAACCCACAAACCGTGAGATCATGACTTGAGCATAAGGCAGATGCTTAACCGACTGAGCCACCCAGGCGCCCCCAGACGAGTCTCATTCTTAACAACTGTCGTCTTAGTACCTTGGAAAGACCAAGTTGAAAAATGGATACAAAGGAGTAAAACGGCTGGCCTTAGGAACTCCCTTAATAAAATGGAAGAACAGAAGTTAGACTTAAAACAAAAATTACAGTCCATATCAAAAATAAATTCCCCTTTTGGGACACCTGGGTAGAAGATCTTTTGGATCTCTGGGTCCCATTTAACACCCCCTCGGAAGCCAGCCCCATCGACTCAGCAAATTCTCCTACTCCTCCAACTCTCCCCAGAAAATCCCTTAAATACCCAGCTGCCTGTTTGGACTTCTCTTTCTTTATGAGATTTACAGAAAGCACTCCAGCCTGATCTTCAGGCCCGGGGTTCACAAGGTACTCATGTAAATACGAATAGCCAGGAAGTGAATTTAGCAGAACTTGAGATACTCTATAGCGTTCACTCTCCTGACCCTCATAACTCCTCCTAATTTCCAGGGCTGTGCAGTCGAGGTCTGCCGGTTCAGAGCTTCCTAAATAATGTCATCTGCACACGTATTCTGGACCCTTACCACAAAGAAAGCATGTTTCTTGGAGAGCAACAAATCTCCTAAATTATAAAGCCACTTTCAGAAGACCCTACCTCATTTAGAGAGGAGTTGGAAAACTTGTGGACATTCACCACCCCAGGGACAGGGACCTAGATTGGCTGTTAAGAAGTGTTCTTCAGTCATGATGCTACTGTGGTCATCAGGTAAGCCAGGTGGTCCCTGGGGAGACCCCACCCCCACCCCCCATATCACAGAGGAAACAGATGGCCATAATTTCTCCCAGATCTTCCGTTAAATGACCAGGAGGTGGCTCAGCTGGAGGCTGACACTTAGGGGCTGAAAGAAGTCCTAAGATGAACTAGGTTAAAGCTTAATCGTGCACTCTAAAGAAAGAGAACAGCCAGACACATTTGTTGAACATCTCAGGTTGTCTAGAGGCACAGTATACTAAACCCTGAAGCTTTAGAACATAGAAATACTTTAATTTTCACCTTAGTAAGAAATTCTCTCCCTGCTAGAAAAAGGCAAATCCAAAATAGTGTAGTTGAGTGGGCTAGGCAATCTCTTAAGCATTATAATGGAAGCAACTACCCAATCTGTAGAAAATAGCTTAAAACAAAAGCATAATCCTGAAACCAACCCAATATCCACTTAGACCCTTTCCTATTTGCCTTAAACATTTGCAAATATTGTAAAAAAAAAAAAAATAATAATAATAATAATAATAATAATAACCAGGACATTGGAAGTACAATTGTCCTACACTTAAGAAAAAAAAGGAAAAATTAAATAGTCATTACCCTAGACCTCTGATATAAGGCAAATATGCCCCCTCTTACAGGACCTAAGAGCCATTCTTTAAAATACAGACTTTAGGGTATGGAAAGAGCCCAAATGTCCATCCATGGATGAATGGGTAAAAAAGATGTGAGAGATATATATATATACATATGTATATAATATATATATATATTATATACATATGTATATATACATATATATATATTATATACATATGTATATGTATATATACATACATACAATGGAGTATTACTCGGCAATCAAAAAGAATGAAATCTTGCCATTTGCAACTACGTGGATGGAACTGGAGGGTATGATGCTAAGTGAAATTAGTCAGTCAGAGAAGGACAAAAATCATACAGCTTCACTCATATGAGGACTTTAAGAGACAAAACAGATGAACATAAGGGAAGGGAAACAAAAATAATATAAAAACAGGGAGGGGGACAAAACAGAAGAGACTCATAAATATGGAGAACAAACTGAGGGTTACGGGAGGGGTTGTGGGAGGAGGGATGGGCTAAAGGGGTAAGAGGCATTAAGAAATCTACTCCTGAAATCATCGTTGTACTATATGCTAACTAACTTGGATGTAAATTATAAAAAAAAAATTAAAATTAAAAAAATAGAGACTTTAGGGAGATGTTTCTCATCACAAAAAAAAAAAAAAAGACAGAGAGAGAGAGATTTGGAAGTTGCACAAATAAAAAGTCTTAAGTGTCATCTCCACAAATATTATTAAAAAGCTTTAGCAATCTGAGCAGAAAAATTTAACTTATCCCAACTGCCAAAACAAAACTGGAATACAACTGTTCTTTTATAAATTAGTGAGTTTTGTATTATTGTTCCTGACTCATGGCTAAAATTTTAGAACAAAGGATCTCAGTTTTCATCTGTCTGGATGTTTGTGTGTCTTTCTCCATATATATGTTGTAGATGTGATATTTGTTTACCTCCAGATGGTGTTGCCAAAATTAATTTGTAAAAGAGCTCTATTTGGTTCATTTAAAAGACAAACACTTGAGGGGCACCTGGGTGGCTCAGTTGGTTAAGCGTCGGACTTCAGCTCAGGTCATAATCTCACGGTTCATGAGTTTGAGCCCCACATTGGGCTCTGTGCTGACAGCTCGGAGCCTGGAGCCTGCTTCGGATTCTGTGTCTTCCTCTCTCTCTGCCCCTGCCCACCCAGGCCCTGGCTGTCTGTCTCTTTCTCAAAAATAAACATTAAAAAAAAAAAAAAAAAAAAGACAAGCACTTGTAAGGACTGGGTTTTCCAAAATTCCAAAGAATAACTAACCCAAATGTTTTTCAATTTCATATGATCTAAGATAAACTCTGGCAAATAAAAGCTAGTAGAAGTTTGCTGGTTTATTTAAAAATAGGCATGTCTTGGGGTGACTGGGTGGCTCAGTCAGTTGAGCATCCGACTTCGGCTCAGGTCACGATCTCGCCGTTGGTGGGTTCAGGCCCCATGTTGGGCTCTGAGCTTACAGCTCAGA
Organism: Panthera uncia; assembly: GCF_023721935.1. Classification (NCBI taxonomy): domain Eukaryota; kingdom Metazoa; phylum Chordata; class Mammalia; order Carnivora; family Felidae; genus Panthera; species Panthera uncia. Next base: position 92,207,175 of record NC_064808.1, on the reverse strand, counting down.
GCCTGGAGCCTGCTTCGGATCCTGTGTCTGCCTCTCTTCTCTGCCCCAACCCCGCTCTTGCTCTGTCTCTGTCTCTCAAAAGTGAATAAATGTTAAAAAAAAAGAAAAGAAAAGAAAAGAAAAGAAAAGAAAAGAAAAGAAAAGAAAAGAA
>NC_064808.1:92031821-92207014 GCF_023721935.1 Panthera uncia | reverse complement strand
AAAAGAAAAGAAAAGAAAAGAAAAGAAAAGAAAAGAAAAGAAAAGAAGGAAATAGGCATGTCTTTGGAGTTATCAAGATTAAATACAGACATGCAACGTTTATTCAACCTGGGTTTAACTCTGATAAATTCATGTTATCTCTTAAAAATTTCCTGGGGCGCCTGGGTGGTTCAGTCAGTTGAGCGTCCGACTTCAGCTCAGGTCATGATCTCACAGCTCGTGGGTTCGAGCCCCGCGTCAGGCTCTGTGCTGACAGCTCGGAGCCCTGGGGCCTGCTTCAGATTCTGTGCCTCCCTCTCTCTCTCTCTGCCCCAACCCACTCGCATTCTGTCTCTGTCTCTCTCAAAAATAAATAAACATTAAAAAAATTTTTAAAAAAAATGTCCTTAGCAAGAAAAGTAGCTTGGGATGATGGCCAACTTTGCTTAACGTATCATGAAGTTTTCCTGGGTACTCTAAACGTTACTTTAAGGGGCAAGTGATTTAGATTGATGTAAATGGGGTAACAGTTTTTTAAGTGAACTTTTTTCTAGCAATAATAATGTTTTGTAGCATGCATATTTAAAAATAGTTTCCTGGAGCACCTGCGTGGCTCAGTCAGTTGAGTGTCCAACTGTGGCTCAGGTCCTGATCTCGTGGGTTCGTAAGCTCAATCCCTGCATTGGGCTCACCGCTGTCAGCACAGAGCTCACTTTAGATCTTCTGTGCCCCCTCTCTCTACTCCTCTTCCACTTGTGCTCTTGCTCAAAAATAAACAAACATTAGAAAAATAGTTTCCCAAATATTTCCGGTAGCCAGAAATCTTAGCATTTCTTACGAAGTTAAGTTAAATGATGGAAATTCATTTAATATCTAGATCATTGTGACATAAAATAAAATGTTGAAATAATAATTACTGAATATAGGTTTATCTACTTTTGGTTTCCTATTACAGAGGAACTAAAAGATAAATTTGGGTCTGTTGGTAAACACGTCTTGTGCTGTTGAAAGACTACTCTGAAGAAGCATATGTCTCCAGAAATTATGAAATGTATTCATAAATTTGTCAATCTAAATGCCGGTGCAACGGTTCACAATTTCTTACTTCTTGGTTTTCACTAGAAATTGATGTTTCTAAGAGTTAAGCGTTCTAATTAATATATGTAATTGAAGCTACAGGAAATAAGAAGGGAGACAAATCTGCATGCAAGGAATATAGAATGTGTTTTTGACTAGGGAAAGATATGAGGTATGGAGATGAATTTTTGTTGAGGGAAATGAAAGTGATTTTGCCCTAAAGCAAAACTGGTTATTTCAGAACAGGAAAGAGAAAAATAAAGGGCAAAATGTTATACCGAGTTGGGAAGAAAGAAAGAGGAAAAAAAAGAATTTTACCTTGGATAATCAAGCTGGCTAAAATTGGATTGTTGTTATAAAGATTTTAAAAATAAGCTTTAGGGGCGCCTGGGTGGCTCAGTCGGTTAAGCGTCCGACTTCGGCTCAGGGCATGATCTCACGGTCCGTGGGTTCGAGCCCCGCGTCGCGCTCTGTGCTGACAGCTCAGAGCCTGGAGCCTGTTTCAGATTCTGTGTCTCCTTCTCTCTGTGACCCTCCCCCGTTCATGCTCTGTCTCTCTCTGTCTCAGAAATAAATAAACGTTAAAAAAAATTTTTTTTAATAAAATAAAATAAGCTTTAATATCAATAGTGAACTTACGTTGAATGGGAACTAATTTTCTTTCATGTGCTAAAACGACAAAGTTTTCTTGGACTGTTGGTCTGTTCCTGATAAAAGACTGTGAAAGTTTTTCTTTACCTTTTAAGTAATCTGCCTAAAAAGCAAAGATTTTTGTTTCATTAAAATAATTTCCTATGCCTAATGTTATCTTCATTATCAGATCTTCAATTCCTTAAGAAAACCAAATCTTGAGTAATTTTGAATCTTAATATTAAAAGAGTTAAGTTTTGGGGCACCCGGGCAGCTCACTCAGTTAAGTGTCCAACTCTTGATTTTGGCTCAGGTCATGATCTCACAGTTTTTGAGTTCGAGCCCCATGTCAGGCTCCAAGCTGATGGTGCGGAGCCTGCTTGAGATTCTCTCTCTTCCTCTCTCTCTGCCTCACTCTCTCTCTCTCAAAAATAAACTTTAAATAAATAAATAAATAAATAAATAAATAAATAAATAAAGAGTTAAGTTTTACTCAAAGCTATGTAACTTTCTGTATTTGCATTTGAAACCTTTTATTGCCACTTTAGTAAAATAGATAATTAAGTATTGTTTCATAATGGTCTAAGATCCTTTTTAGTCAAGTGTCTACACCTTTTGATATTTTTGACAAACTTCCCAAAATCAAATTCTAAATGAAGTTTTTTTGATCTCGAACTAGCTTTGGGATTTTGTAGAGGGTCCTTGGAACTTCTCAAAAGATTTGTTCTCTCTCTATAAAAGCAGAGCTATTAAAGTAATTGAGCTTATTTGGCATGTTAAATTACATAGAAAGTAGCAAAAGCGTGGATTGTGAGTAACTTGTTCTGCAAGTGTTCTGTAAAACGAGCAAATATTTCTAATAAATTTTACCTTGATCAACGAGCGATGTCTTGCAATATGAGTAGTACACGATGCCGAATGTCACATGATCAGAACTGAGCCAATGGTTCTTGAAATTCGCTTTGATATACAAGTGCTTTGGATTACAAGCATGGATTACAGAACAAACTGTGCTCACAAGCCAAGGTTTTACTGCATTGTCAAATAAGAAGTTAACAGCAAGCCTTGCTTGTGTTGTATTTATATAGGTTTATTCATGTTCCAAAAACTCTATACAACTCTTAAATTCTGCTATGTCCTGGGATAATGTCAATGAGTCATAAATCTAGTCATTATCTTAAAATGTGTGTCAGAAATAACCAAATTTGCTTATCAACTGCATTACAATGAACTCTCATCAGATATTTGACTATGGCCATTTTAAGTCTCGTCATTTACAGCTACTGTTCTATTCCGATCCTTTTGCAAAAGCATTCCTGAAAAAGTGACTCATCTTCAAGGAGATTCATGTAAAGAACTCTGGCAGGAACAGGCTTCTGATGACTTTAAGATCAGGAAACTACACTGGGTAAAAATTTTCCAGAACTAATGGTAAAACTGGATTCAAGCAGAACAAGAATTAATTACATGAGACTGAATGAACTGATGAGGATGATTATAATTTTTATGATTTTTGTTTAAAACATTGTTAGTTCCTTAATGTTTTGTTTTTATAGACCTAACCTTTTTCTTTTAAACTACTTGTTTTAGTGTTTATTTATTGTTGAGAGAGAGAGGGGAGAGAGAGAGAGAGCACAAGTGGGGGAGGGGCAGAGAGAGAGGGAGACACAGAATCTGAAACAGGTTCCAGGCTCTGAGCTGTCAGCACAGAGCCTGACACGGGGCTCGAACTCAGGAACTGATGACCTGTGAGATCATGACCTGGGCCAAAGTCAGACGCTCAACCCACTGAGCCACCCAGGTGCCCCTAAACTACTTTTATCTTAGAGCAATTGGGTAAGATATACCTTTGTGAATGGGAATAAAACAATTACTTTTTCCCCCTACCTAATCCCTCCGGAATTTAGACACTTGGTGAATATTTTTTATGCCAATATGTTTATTTGTATAAGTTCAGTAAAAATCTGTTCTCCTTGTAACAGAACACAATTGAAAACACTGATTATATTATCAAGGCTCTGACTGGAATGCTAGGTTCGAGAATGTACATAGGATCAGATAGATATGCCAGTCAGCGTTCAGGAACCAAGGTTGACTTTATGGAGCCAATAAAGCCCTTTGGGAAAACAGCCCGGTACCTTGCTTACAGGGTTCCCAACAGCCTTCCGGATGAAGAAGGAAGAGCCCCTCTTGAGCAGGCACAGGAAATTCGGGATATTTTGGGGAACCTCCAGAACAGACGAGTTCACCAAGCCTATATGTCTTGCAGGCAAAGTCTGATGGGGAGTCCTTGGCTTGGCTTCTCAGCCTTGAGAGGTTTTTAAAGGTTCAATCTGAGGTTCCTTACGAAAAGTTCCACCAAAGCAGATTTAAAAGAGCCTATACGGTCCATCACTATTCTTTCTGCGCTTAGGTAAATAATCAGGCCAAATTTGCTAAGACTAGACACATTCTCCAAATCAATTAGTCTTAATTTGGCCATCTCTGGTAGAAATGAGGGTGATTTTAATTTTTTTTTTTAATGTTTATTTATTTTTGAGACAGAGAGAGACAGAGCATGAATGGGGGAGGGTCAGAGAGAGGGAGACACAGAATCTGAAACAGGCTCCAGGCTCCAAACTGTCAGCACAGAGCCTGACGTGGGGCTCGAACTCACGGACCGCGAGATCATGACCTGAGCTGAAGTCGGCCGCTTAACCGACTGAGCCACCCAGGCGCCCCGAAATGAGGGTGATTTTAGGGAGAAAACATTAGGTGCTGGTAGCACACCTTTGTGGATATTAGATCCTAGTGCTGTTTATTATCTTTGAGATTTTGTTTTCTACCCGTAAATTGGCCTGGATCCTAAATTCTTCTAGTTTCCTCATATCTAGCTATGACCCTCCAAATTAACATTTCCAGTTTTTCTCCCATTTTGACTTGGAATCATGAAGAACAAAAGCTGCCCTCTTCCCCGAAGCCCTGCAAACTGAATGTGAGCTATTTGATAGAAACTTCAGAGAAACTGCCACCATGGCTCGTGTTTAAACAATATGCGTGCCTGTCGCTGTGTGGGCCACTCAGAAAGATCACCAGAGACATTCAGACTGCGAACCAAGAGGATCTGTCAGATTGCCACTGCCTGCCCTCACTCTAACTGAAGATGCTTTGAGCCTGACATCTAGAAATTTCATTGACGGGCTACCTTCAGAACTCAGAAACTAAGATTATAGTCGCTCAGATCATTAAGCATTGTTTTTCTTGTTGTTAAAATAGATATGCTCTTATTAAATACCTGGTTAAGCACCTGGTTGGCTTAGTTGGTTAAGCGTCTGACTTTGGTGGGGTCATGATGTCACGGTCCGTGGGTTCATGCCCCAGGGAGAAGCCTGCTTACGATTCTCTTTTTCCCTCCCTCTCTCTCTCTCTCTGCCCCTCCCCTGCTCACACACACGTGCGTGCTCCCTCTCACTCTCTCAAAAATAAATAAATATTTTTAATAAATAAATAAATGCCTGGTTGCTTCCTTACACAATATAGGCCTAACTCTGACTTACACTTACCTTACCGACCTCCCAAAACGAGACCCAACTGTTTAACTGAACTAACCTAGTCTCATGACCGAGGCTGATCCCATGAAGCAGGGGACGAAGCAAACTACCAGCTCAGCTTCCAAATTATGAAACTTCTTATCCGAAGTTTCAAAGATGGGACTGAAGGGAAACAGATCTTACTCCTGCAAAATATGTCTACTGGGCGTAAGGATTCTTTCTTCTGCGCTGAAATCCAAACGCAACAGATTTGGAAGAAGCTCTTTACCTTGCCTCAAATGACTTCCCCTAAAGTTATATTGGAAAGGGGGTCTCTTCCAGGAAGACAGCTGCTATCAGGTATCTTTTTAATCTAAGAAACTGACCCGCATACCCGGGCAAACTTTGTTTTCCAAACACTGTCTCTGCCTTCCTCTAAAAGGCCTGTCTCCCCTCTGCATTCCCTGACCCCTACCCCTTTCCTTAGGTCAGGATGATACAAAGTTTCAATTACCTGGCTGCCTTTTGGGGCCTCATAATTTTATGGAAAATTATATAGGAAATTAATTTTGGTGTTGTCCTTTTAGTCGCTCTTATCATCGATCTGATTCTGAGACCAGCCAAAGAGCCGAGTAGAGTAGAACGAAAATGCTTCCCCCTCTTCAACCCTTTTGCATCATTTTTTTAAGCCTGAGTTTTTTCATGCCATGTCACCTTTCAGTAGGATTTGTTAACATCATAAATCTACTTCACTACCAGACAGATCAGAATAACCCTATTATAACACAGTCTCATGTACAGCATGGCCCCCTCTTCCCTGCCCACTGAGGCCGAGAACGGATTCAGAAGGGGGCTCAGGGTACTGTGACTCCCTCTGCAGTGCTAGCAGGGTTTACTGATTCTGTTAGAACAGTGGATACATTTTGCCACTTCATATGGAAAGGCACAGCATGAGTCAAAGATGGGGAGCCTTTTTTGAACCCTCCTCTTGGTCAACACTGAGAGGCAATCTGCTGATTTGGATGACTGGTTGGCGCAGTCTGTGAAGCTCGTCCCAGGAAAGGCAGGGAACAGTCTTTTAGGTAATAGCTAAGAGGCCAGCCACCTTTGGCCTCCGATTGGCTGGCTATGGGGGTGCTCCACGCATTCCTAGGTCTTGTGACTGGCTGACAGCGGCACCACGAAAGCCCTGACATTCAGCATCTAACGCAATGTTCTAAAAGAGCCTGGGAAGGGCCCAACACATTTTCCTCTGTGTCACTCTTGAAGAAATCTTTTATCCTAGCTTGTTGAGCCAGAGCCTCCCCGGCTAAGGCTGAGGTGGAGGGGAGCGAGGTATAAGGGACCCCCTTCTGCTCCATATTGATCTGCCAGGCGAGGCGAACAACTATAGAGAGAAAGCAACTGGGGTGATGGTAACATGGGGGCTCATTATACTAGTCTCCCTACTTTTGTCAACGTTTGAACTCCTGTCTAATAAAAAGTTAAACCAGAAAGAAGAGGCAGCTCCTTCAGTATGCAAGCGTAGGGTTCGAGGGAAAGGGATCTGTCCCCCACCCCCCAAATATTTTCTACCACCTCCTGGTCAATGCTTTTCATTTCACAGTTGGCAGTCAGACTGGAAACACAAATACAAACAGAAGTGGCATTCTAGAATTCACATTCGGATGAAGACTACTGCAAGCACGTCCTTTCCCAAGAGGGAGAGCCAGCCACGGAGACAGAGCCACGGGAGACAGAAACTTAGAAGCCTCAGAGACGTATTTTATTGGCCTCACAGTGTGGCCATCTCACCGCCACAAAGGGCTCTGTGGTGGGGGCAATCTGGTGCTTCCTGAGCTCCCCTCTTCTCCCATGAGCGTGCAGTCCTGCCCCATCCCTGACACAGTGATCCTGGGCTTCAGAGACAAAGTCCCTCAGTGGCTTTTGACCCCTGCCCTCTTAATAATATTAGACCATAAAGTTGCTTAGCACAGAGGAGTTGCCATGACAACGACATCCATATCTCTGTAGTGGTGCCAGCACCGAGACCCCGGGGCTCGGGCACATGGCAAAAGGACAGCTTGCGAGGAACAATGGAGGGAGCTGACTGCAGATTCTTTTCATGCCTAATTACCCATAAGCACATGGCACAATGGCTTATTTAACTCTGCCTTGGCTCAGAATGGAGACAGGTTCTCATTCCAGTTGGAAAGCATTCCCGCCTCCATTTCAGGGAAGGGCATGGGGAGAAGGAAAGTGAGTTAGTGAAATGCATAGACCTTGTCTTCTTAATTATTTTACATTTGGCCATCCACCTTCCTGGCTTCTTTCTCACGGTTCCAGGAACCCTCGAAGAGAATTCAGACCTCACTCCGTGGAATTTTGCAGACTGTGGAGCAGTCTTGCCAGGCCCAGGCTGTAAGTTGAGCCCGGGTAGAAGAGACAGAATGGAGATAGAGGCATAGGGGATTCTCCACTCTGCAGCTAGCAGGGTCGGGACTCTGACGCTTCCTCCACATACATGGCGAGCTCACGACGCGCCCAAAGCGCTATTTAGTCACCAAAGATGGTGGGAGAGCAAATGAGGTTATTGTCTTATAGAAATTAGGAGGGTGAGTGGTTTTCAGAGATCCACGCCACCGGTTCTCTGCCAAGTTCTCTGTCATGGGGACCAAATAGACGCAGTAATTGATTACTATGACGTCCCCTCGGTTAACCCAGGTAACATTGCCTTGACCATCCATTTGGAGCCCCCACTCCAGCTCCGACCCTTATCACTTTCCCGCAATGTGATTTATCATTCATTATCTGATTCAAATAAAATCACAGGGAGAGGGTCAAAGGCTTTCCAACTCTCTTTCCTGGATCAAGAACACACAGTGGGCCCAGGTGCACTTCCTCTGCGTATTTCCACCTCAGCACGGAATGCACTAGAACACAAGAGTTTGGAATCCATCGTTCTGAGAGTACCCAGAGCACACTCCAACATTCAACTACTGATAGATACTTGAACTGTTTCCAGCGTTTGACTATGTGAACATTCTTGTAACTGTCCATGGATAGACATAAACACTCATTTCTCTTGGGTGTATATTCACTAGTGAATCACAGAAGACATGTGTTCAGCTTTATTAGACACCGCCAGTTTTCTCAAAGCCATTGTATCGACTTACTTACCAACAGTGCCTCAGAGCTCCGTTTACTTGACATTCTCACTAACACTAAGTATTGTCATTTTGTTAATTTTAGCCATTTTGTGGAGGTAGAGTGGCATCTCCTTATGATTTTAACTTGTGCTTCTCAGTGAATAGTAACGCAGAGCACTTTTTTCATACGCTTATCAATAGTCATTTGGATATCTTTTTGGTGAAGCCCCTACTGGCGGCTTTTGCTTTGAAGGGAACAGTTCAGCCAAGCTGAAGAAGCAGAAATGTGTCAAATCACGGAGGTAAGAAATGTGGTTTTCTCCATACTTCTTTCACTTGGGGTCCACTGACCTTCTTGGAACTTCAGTTTGTATTTTTTTAATCACATTTGGACCATTTTTGGCCATCGTTATTTCAAATATTTTTTTCTAAACCAATCTCTCTCTACTTTCGGGTACACTTACAGGTGTTCACTAGAGGTATATACAGAAGAAACGTTCAAGAAATGGCAACTTGGCCATGGGGGCTAAAGGACAGGCTATACGACAGTCTGCGGTCAGAGATGAGGACAGATATATGTAAGTTTGGGCCGTATACCCAAAGATTCAATTACCTACATCTCTCACCGTTATTTCCCTGTTCTATTCAACTGATTTTTCCAATATTGTTTATTAAGCATTTCCTTTTTTTTTTCTTTTTTTAATTTTTATTTTTGAGAGAGAGAGAGAGAGAGAGAGCAGGAGTGGGGAGAGGGGGTGACCAGAGAGAGAGGGCAACACAGAATCTGAAGCAGGCTCCAGGCTCCGAGCTGTCAGCACAGAGTCCAACGCGGGGCTCGAACTCACCAACGGCGAGATCATGACCTGAGCCAAAGTCGGACACTTAACCGACTGAGCCACCCAGGAGTCCCAAGTATTTTCTATAAGTAAGGCAATGTACCAGGATATGTAGGGAGTGTAAAGAATAAGGCAAGGACTTCTCCAGAAGGTCATAACCCAGAGAGATGGTTTAGGATGTGCCACAGAGCTAATATATGAACCCATAAATAAAGCTCCACTAGACTAGACTCTTCTGCAAAAGGAACCCAATTCCTCATCAGTCCTGTGAGGACATATCAGGAACAAAGGCAGGTAAGCACACCCAAGGATGAGGGAATCAGAAGGGATGCTAGGATTTTTAAAAAGCAGAGTCTCTGCACATCTAATGCTCTACTCATGCCTTTGCTTTCTCAGAACAAAATGCTAGTAGAAATTAGCGGAAATTTTTAATCTGCCCCAACATCCCGACCTAGCAAAGAACAGGGTGCCTTTGCCTCAATCTCCAATCAGATGGAGAAAACTGTTTACCTAAATCATAGAAACACATCTTCTGCTGGAACACAGTGAAAATGAAGTAGTAACAAAAAAATCTAAACTCCGGGCTCCATTCTCTCAAAAGTTTACACAGATCTTTCCCTTGTGACGTGATTGTGTTGAAGTCTGCGTAATTAGAGAGTTCCCAAGGCATAAGCCATTCAAATGCGACATCTGTATTTTAGCAAAGAGAGAAGGAGAGGGACTTTCAACAAAATCTACTAATTACCGTACTGCTTCGGAAAAGTAAACTTGGCAAATCCAGCCCTTCTTGGCATTAAACAGATGTTGCCTTCACAATGGTAAATGGCCTCCGTGACTCAGCCTTGAGTTGAAAGGCAGGCAACGATTCACTAAAGCTGTCAGAGAGCTCACGAGGTCATTTGTGTCAACTCCCTGCCCCAGTCAGCACGTTACCTACTCTCCACCAAGAGATGGCCGGCTGGTTCCTCTTAAATAACGTTTCTCAGATCAAGTCCAACCATCTCCCCCAGGAGGCTTCGCCAGTCCTTTGTTGTTCCAGGATTCTACTTCCTAAACGGGAAGGTATTCCTACTTGTTGTGTTCTCTGCCCATGGCAAATACTCACTCGACATCTTCTTCATTGTAACAGAGGCCATGGTATCTCCACAAAGCATATTTCTGGAAAGACTGATCCTGAAAGGGCAGAATGTCTACACTCTCTCAGTATCCAAGCAAGCCTCCGAGCTATCCATTCTGCTCTCATCCATTCAGGCAAGAAGATCTTCCCCAACAGATCAACAGAGCCCTTGATTCTATTCTTCCCCTTCTCTTTTCATCTTTGTTCTCCTAGTCTCGGCTTATTTTATACCTGGTGTCTAGGTGGATGCCACAGCCTCCTGGCTAGTCTTTCTGTTCCCAACCTCTCCTCCCAAGCCACCCTGCACTCATAAGCCACCTCGATCTACTTAAAATCCTGTCTTTCCCTCAGTATGCTTTTAAAACAGAAGAAAGGATACATAAGAAGTAGACCCAAAATAATATCTTGGGATAAGCAAAGGTTTTAAACAGAGGGACCAAAAAGGAAACGTATGGTAAGTTGAACAACCTTAAAATCGAGAACTTATGCCCATGAAAAGAAGCATTAAGAGAGTTTCTGAAAAGGCAAGTCACAGAGTGGCTACATACAAAACACACATACCAGATAAAGGAATCAGAATCGGAATACAGAAAGAATTCCTCAACATTATGCTCAGCGAAATGAGCCAGACGCAGGAAGAAAAAGAATGCATGATCTCACTTATACCTGGTATCTAAAAAAGCCAAATACATAGAAGCAGAGAGTAGGAAAAAGGAAAAAAAAAAGGAGTAGAGAATAGAATGGTAGTTACCAGAGACAAGGAGGTGGAGAAAATGGGGAGATGTTGATCAAAGGCTACAAATTCGCGGTTATGCAGAATGAACACATCTAGAGATCTCACATACAGCATGCTGACTATAGTTAGTAGCATAGCAGAAGTTTGCTAAGAGAGTAGATTTCAGGTGCCCTCAACATATACACACATAAAACGGCAGCCATGGAAGAAGATATGTTCATTATATTTATGGTAGTAATCATTTAACTATGTACATGTATGTCAAGTCATGGGGTACAACTTAAATATATACAATTTTAGTAAACAAATAAATAGCTCCTATTGATAACAATGGTAGCCAAAGCTGAGAATCATTTCACTAATGAATCACAAGGTGAAGACTGAAAAACCCTGATTCCTAAAATTCTAATAAAGTCTGTAGGTTAGTTAATAGTATTGCACACATGTTAATTTTTTGGTTTGAATTATTAGATCACGGTTAGGTGATCTTAATATTAGAGGAAGCTAGATGAATGTTATATGGGAACTCTGTACCATTTTTGCAAGTTTTTGGTAGATACAAAATTATTTCAGCATAGAAATGTTTAACAGCAAAAAAGGGTTACTCAAATCAGGAAAAAAAAAAAAAAAAGATCTACGTGTCCAATAGAAAATGAACAAAAATTTAAATTTCTTGAAGGCAGATATCCAAATGACCAGTAAATCCATGAACACATACTTAATTTTCACTCATTTTTGAGAAAATAAACATTAAAACTACAATGAATTGCTATTGCACACCCTACCAGAAAGGCCAAATAAAAAAGACAGAAAATACCAAGTGATGGTGCAGAAACGGAGCCACTAGAACTCTAAAACCTACCGACGGGGATGCAAATCAGTGCAACCATTTGGGGAAAACTGTTTGCCATATCAAGCTAAAGTTACCCATACATATCCCCTACGACCTGTAATTGCTATCCCTGCGTACAGACCTAACAAATGTGTATATATTCAATAAGAGATATTCCAGAACATTCATTTGACATTATAGTTGACTCTGGAACAACATGGGTTTGAACTACATGGGTTCACTCAGACATGGATTTTTTTTTTTTATAAATACAGTACACCATTATAAATATATCTTCTCTTCCTTATGATTTTCTTAATAACATTTTCTTCTCTCTAGATTACTTTATTGTAAGGATACAGTATATAATACATTTAACATACAAAATATGTGCTAATCACCTGTTTAACGTTACTGGTAAGGTTTCCGGTCAACAGTAGGCTATTAGTAATTAAGTTCGTGGGGCATCAAAAGTTATATACCAATTTTCACCTGCACGGAGGCAGTGCCTCTAACCCCCTGTGTTGTTCAAGAGTCAACTGTATTTGTAATATACAAAGCCGGAAAGCAACCCAAAGACTCAGCAAGAAGCTAATCGAATAAATACATTCTTGTGTAATCATACTATGAAATACTAACCAGCAACAAGTATGAACGAAATACAACTACATGCAACTACATGGATATATCTCAGAAAAATGATGTTGAATGAAGGCAGCCAACACAAAAAGGATGCATTCTACAAAATTCAATTTACATAGAATGCAAAAACAGAACTAATCTATAATGTTTGGATTCAGGATAGTGCCTTCCCTTTGGGGGATATTGACTGGTTATGGCGCCAAGACGGACTTTGGACATACTAGCAATATTCTGTCTCTTATTCTGAGGCCTGGCTTCATGTTTATATTCATTTGGTGAAAGTTCATTAGGCTCTACGCTTAAGATCTGTGTCCTTTTCTATATTGATTGTACTTTAGTAAAATGTTTAAACAAAGTACATGTATTTCTCCTAGAATGCAATAATCTGCAATGACTTTTTATCAACTATAACACCAATGCAAATTTATACACACACCCGTGTGCTTGCACACACACATCCCTTTCGCATCTTTACTCCTTCAGTCTCTACATGCCTGGTCTGATAAATCAATTATGTCCCAATTTACACAGGACAGTCCTGGTTCAAAGTTTTTGCCCTGGAGTAATTGTTAAAAGTACCTGGAATTGTTGTAGATATTTCGGACATTTCCCCTACTTTTCGTAGTTGTCTTTACCGCACTTAATTTTTTTAAGAGTTTATTTATTTTGAGAGAGAGAGCACGGGGGAGGGGCAGAGAGAGGGGGAGAGAGAGAATCCCAAGCCGGCTCTGCGCCATCAGCCCAGAGCTCCCAGTAGAGCTTGAACTCGTGAACCGTGAGGTCATGACCTGAGCCAAAATTAAGTCAGGCACTTGACCGACTGAGCCACGCATGCGCCCCTTTACCATACTTAATTTAAGAGCCAATTTCTAGTGACTCTCTTCCCAATTCTTTCCAAAGCATGCAACTCAGTTTTCACAGAAAAAACATCTCACGTCATGTGCAAACACGTGATATCTATTTGGGTAACAAGTAAGACGGGAAGAAACATGGGAACAGAGACCTCTGGCTCTTGGGTACTCAACTGATGGAGATATGAGCTGACTGTGCTGTTAGATTTGCATCGATACTATGCAGTGTGTGGTACAGGAGACATTCTCTAATCTGCCTAGTCAGGTAACTGGAGAATGGATAGGAGAAGTTCTGCTACAGATCTGTTTGTTAAGAAAACTGACTTGGCCTTTAGGAAGCCTCTTGGCCTCCTTCGAACGGAGTACAGATTCAGTCAAAGGTTTGAAAAGATTTCAGGTTAAACTATGTTGCTCTCTCGTAGACGTAGAAGTTAGTATTTCTCTTCAAAGGCATTTCTCTTCCAGATATAGCCAGATTCTTGGTCCAAAACCGGCCAGGAAAGCGCATCACTGGGACATGGCTCACCCTGGTGGTACCCAGAGTTTTCCTCACACCTGCTGCCCTCAGTGAGTTACATGCTGACACATCCACAGAAATCTGCCACCTAGCCATTAGCCAGGCCCTTGATGGAAAGTAGGGGAAAAGGAAGGAAACATAATGCGATTAGAAAAGGGACAAAGTAGACTGTAGCCAAAGATGATTTCTGGCTTCTGGAGAGGCTAGGAGGTAAAGAAACATATTGCAAGAAAGGAAATTCTTAATTCATATTGTCTTGAGAAGATCTGTCCAGCTTGATGCTAAATTCTTGGCATGGGCTACACGTGAAATTTAGAGAATCCCTATCCATTAAACTGCCTCTTCACATTATACATTTGGAGGGGAAAAGAAACCTCAGAGATGAAATTTTTACCATCTAACTATCCAATTACCCAACAGAGGAGACAGATGTATCATTTGTTTTTGTTTGTTTGTTTGTTTGTTTGTTTGTTTTAATCCAGCAATACCCATTGTGTCCTAGTCAAGCCCATCAGGAACAAACTGACTAGAATGTCTGGAAAAGGGGAATTAGATCAAAGTGTTCTTCCATCCTGGATGCCCTTAAATAATGTATAGGATTCAAAGTCTTACAAGGAATGGAATTCAGTTAACAGGTTCCTCCTAAAGCAACACTGACTGAAGGGACACATAAGGCCCTAGGACAGAGGCACATCATTTAACTCTGGTCGGAATGAATTCTTTTTATATGATTAGTTGACTGCAGTAAAATCCTTCCTAATCACTTTTTAGCTGTTCCAGAAATTCTCAGAACCTGGTTAACATACTTACCCATCATGACTGGAGGGAGTATGGAAGCAACAGAGGCAGACATAGGGTCAGAAGAGACTGGAAGGGGCAAGAAGTAATGTAACAGGCAGTAGATAACTTTCCTCGTATTCCGATAGAAACTGGTCATGAAGCTGTTGGGGAAGGGGACACATGGGACATTCCCATTCTGTGTCTCATAGCCTTGGGACAAGGGGCTGTGAATTCCAAACTTATTTCATATTCCAATAGTTTCTGAACTTAAAAAAAAAAACAGCTAACCTCTTTTTTTCCAAATAAATATATAAATACATAAAGGAGGTCTTCTCTGATTGAAGCAGGAGAGAGGTACAAAGTTCCCACCAGCTCACGTTTCCTTGTGTCCCCCACCCCAGCAGCCTTTGGGGACACTGTAGAGGGTAATCTGGCTGGCTTCTTAGAAGACACTATAGAAACAGCTAACAACAAACTGCCTGGCAGATGTGGTAATGGGAAAGCATTACAGACCCCCCCCCTTCCTAATTCCCAGAGTACAAGCACTGCCTTAAATGGTCATCTGGAGACAATGAGGGTCAACAGCTCAGTAACTATTGGAAAATGTACAAAACTCCTATTATCTCTTTCCTCCAGGAATAATAAATACTCATGTTCAAGGCACTGCTCTGGGTACCAGAAGAAGGGAGAACCAACTGCTGGAAACTTCGGGATTATACATGAATAAGACATAAGGAAAGGATGTGTTGTCCCCAGAGGCAAAAACAAATACACCTATAATAATGTGGATGGGAGCTTCCTGTTGGATATTAGGTTTTTTTGAAAAGCAGAGATTGTAGCTCTCAAAGCACAGAGTAAAAGCTCCCCAGCCTTTTCAAAGATAGGTGAAAAAGAAAACACCTTCCGTGGGGGAAGGCAGGTGAAATTCCCAGCAAAATTCAACAGTCTAGAGATCAATTCCTGCCCTAACCCTTCCTCTCTCATTCCTGCTAAGGCATTAAGGGCCAGGAGGATCTCAAGGTCAAAGGAGGAACAAGAATAGCTCACGATTCACACAAGGAAATGAAGGGAGAATATCTGCCCAACCAAATTCAAATGTGCTGGAAAAGGATGTGCATGAAAATTGTGAATGAAACAGCAGAAAATCAAATTGTGCCCGCCTCCTCTACCTCCTGCCTCCAGGCGCATCAGAATACACCGTGTTTAGAAACAGAAGGAGAAACATAATGAAAATGTTGTCTTTGTAGAATTCTTCTAATGTTCAGTGAGAACAGTTATCTGGTTTCATAACATTGCTTGTTCGATAGTTTTCCAAGCCGGAATGTTGGCAGAGTGTATGCGTCTGTTGGGGGAGGGGCAAGGTAGGCCATGGAGGAAGGCAGAAGGCACCTCACCCTCAGAAAAAGAGCCGAAGAAACCGACATCCAAGTCAGGTTTGGCTGAGAATGGTGCCCTGCCTTGGGCCACGCAGTTTCCTACAACCTGAGATGGCCCCGTCCATATCTAGAACAGGAGACACCCACAAATCTGCAGTCCCCCAGAGATTTTAGTGTGTCCCAACTTTGTAACTGGGCAGCGCCTTAGGTTGGAGCTGAAGGAAAAGGTTAACTCAGTTTTCAAAAGGAAGACCTTCCAAAGAGTCTTCTAGAGAGTCTGAAGTCTTACAAGCGCTAATGATGTGCAGATTCTCCTAAAGAGTAAAGAAAATTATCTTGGCTACCAGAAGTCATATGAACCAAGGTGAATTTTCTCCATGTAGTCATCTCACACCTGACTCATTTATCTTCTTCTTCTGGACCCCTTTCCACCCCTGCCCTCTTCAGAGGCCCCACCTAAAGCAGGTAACCGATCTCCTGAGACTGTGTTCTGGGGTTACATAAATATGGGGACTGACCTATAAAAAACCAGGACGATAATCATTTCTTCATGGGCTTGCTTTGTGTAGTTGCCTATTTATTCTTATGTACGTGGCCTCTAATGAGAGTAGGCAACCACAGGTCTCCAGCCATGTATTAGCTTGGGGTTTGGGGTTCAAATTTTGTGGTTTCCCACTGAGATTAAAGACAACCAGGTTACTTTCCTCCTTGTTTATCCTTTTTCTTAACTGGCATTTTGTTGAAAAAATGGAAAAAAAACTAAGTAGTATCATCAATTATTTAAAAAAAAAAATAGATTAACAACAGTTTAAGGTAGATAGGAAGAAATACACACGCTGCAATATACATATACACCTTTACCCACTCACCACAAAGCCCCTTCACACATTTGAACATCTTATGCACTAATTCATAAGTCTTACAAATACTGATTAACCTATCCCAAATTTTCCCCATGTTTACACAATAATTACAAATACATTTCTTTATCTGAGATTGGATCTCCCCAATGGTCTGTGTTACTGGAGTTTTCGACAACTTCATAAGGTGTGAAAACTCTGGGGTTATCTTTCCTGTTATAGATTTTTCTCCTAAAAAGAAGTCATTTGGGGTGCCTACGTGGCTCAGTTGGTTAAGCATCCGACTCTTGATTTGGGCTCAGGTCGTGATCTTACGGTTCATGGGCTCAAGCCCTGCGTCAGGCTCCACGATGGCAGCGTGGAGCCTGCTTGGAATTCTCTCTCTCCCCCTCTCTCTCTGCCCCTCCCTTGCTCACACTCTCTCTCTCACAAAAAAAGTAACTTGATACCAGAGGCTGGTTCTCTCTCTTCTCTCTTTATCTCTCTGCCTGCAGTACCCACACACACTGTCTAGTCTTCTACTTTCCTTCTTTGAAAGGAAGAAATTGCTTTTCTTCATCATTCACTTGCAAAAAGAGAAGGACCGTAGACCCACAGTGTATCCTATCTACCAACAGAATGACGCCAGTCCATCTTTTGCAATCAAAAAGCTTAATTCTCCTTTAGAAGAGAGATTCCTTTCCTCCCACCCAATGGTTGGGAGCTGATGAATCTAAATACAGTGGGGGCGCCTGGGTGGCTCAGTCGGTTGGGTGGCCGACTTCGGCTCAGGTCATGATCTCACGGTCCGTGAGTTCGAGCCCCGCGTCGGGCTCTCAGAGCCTGGAGCCTGTTTCAGATTCTGTGTCTCCCTCTCTCTGACCCTCCCCCGTTCATGCTCTCTCTCTGTCTTAAAAACAAATAAACTTTAAAAAAGAAAAAAAAAAAAACTTAAATACAGTGGCATCCTTAGCAACCTTCTCTAACACGAGACAGGATAAAACTTCCTTCTTTTAAAGAGATACTACCCATTTTGAATTTCAAATCCCAGTTAATGCACTCATTTAAAAATACATTGAAGAGGCACCTGGGTCGCTCAGTCAGTTGAGCGTCCGACTCTTGACTTCAGCTCAGGTCATAATCTCACGGTTCACGAGTTCGAACCCCGCATCAGGCTCCATGCTGACAGTGTGGAGCCTGCCTGGGATTCTCTCTCTCTCTCCTTCTCTCTGCCCCTCCCCTGCTCACACACACACTGTCTCAAAGTAAATAAATAAACTTTAGAAGATACATACATAAAATACATTTCAACATAACAGATTTTTAGACCACAATACAAAATAATTTCACCCCAAGTACCTCAACCTGAGATCAGAGTCATCTGGACATCTGTTCCCAGTGTTCCTCTCGTTTTCTGGAATTGCCAGGGTTGGGGGAGCCAATAACACCGGTGTCTGTTGCCCATCTACAGCATTGCCTCATCTAAAAACAGCCAACGTACTGTCACTCGGCTTTGAAAGACTGGCCTCCATTAACTCTTCAAAGCCCCTCCCTCGGAGTCCTGCTAAGTGGCCTAGAATCGTGAGGCCACAATCCTTGGCTTAGCCTGCTAGGCATTGGTTTTCCTAATTCTGCTGATAACATGTGTGATGCCAAACGGGCTTCCTTTCCTTTCTTTGGACCTCAGTTGTTTTTTGTTTGTTCATTTCTCCCAGACTGAATAAAAGACCTGAGAGGTTCTCCTCTAGCAAGACCAGAATCCAAGGTTTGGATCCTGACTCGCCATTTGCTACCTGAGCAAAACCTGAATTTCTCATCTGTTACATTTTCATCCTGGGGTAGCTGTGAACACGGGCGGGGGCAAGGGTGGGGGGTGGGAATACATGTGATAATATCACATGATATGCTGGATACTGTTGAGAGCCAGAGACTGGTTCTCTTCCCCTTGAACATGGTCTGGGCTTAGTGACTTGCCTTTAAGAACAGACCTCCAAGGCCAGGTCATAAGTTTTTTAGCTTCAATGCAGGCCTTGTGGAGCTGCAGCTCTGGAAGCCTTGAGCTACCATATAAGAAGTTCAACTACCTTGAGAGCGCTTGCTAAAGAGACTATGTAGGAAGACTTCGAGGTTACATAAAGTGGAGATGCCCATTCAGCCTGAGCTGTTTCAAGCCCCTAGCTATTCGTGTCATCCTGGTGGAGGCGCCCAGACATTATGGGAGGCAGAGAGGAGGCCCAGGAGATTCCACCAAACTGCCCAAATTGCAGAGCTATAGCAAAATAAATGACGATCATCATCATCGTTTTAAGTCACCAAGGTATGCAGCACGAGAAAACAAGAGTATCCATACAAGACCCTTGAAGGGGAGACAGTGCCTAACTCATCTTTTTCCCCACGATCGTTGAATATGGAGTTTCACAGGTGCCCAGACACTCTTCATTGCCCAACAAATATTGTGCCTGTCAGGAGAGAGTCGCTGAAAACAGAGGCCAGCACTCACCCAAGACAGCACGAAGCTGAATGACGCCATCTTGATGCGATACCGATTTGCATCCCATTTGGAGGAGTGCCCCTCTGGTCTTTAGCTAGAATTGTGAAGGCCCCCTTTAGAGCTGTGGAGATACAAACAAACCCACCAGAGAGAGCCTCAAAGGAGAGTCTAGTGAGGTTAAGACATCAGGAGAATGCATACGGAGAACATTCATCTCAATGGGATTTACCTACGTAAGGATGAAGCATTTGGGCAGAAAAGTAGACTTTCACTTTAGTTTCCATGAAATATAGTCGATGACTTTTACACCATACATGATATTTCCTGCCAAATCACGAGTCGCCCGACGCACACAAATTCCACTTAGTTGCCTTAATAAAACACAGATATGCTAACAGCACCATTGACCTTGGCTGTGGGCAGAGATCTTGGGGATGCGCTGCGTAGTGTAGGAGTATTTACACCTCCCTGAAACCTCGGATGGGACATTTGGTACATTAAATGGGTATACGCTTTATGATTTTCTTTCACTTTCTTTTTTTATCTTTTTCCAAGGAGCTCAGTAGAAATTCACTCTGAGAAATGAAGAAGAGAGACCTTTCGGAGGACATGATGCCATCTTTCTTTAAAATATTTACCAAAGGAAATCATATGCGAAGCTATTTTCTTTGTGTGAACAGGATGTCTTCCATACATTTACATTTCCCAGGCTAAACTTGAGATTCACAAACGTGAATTCATACATAATCCCGGACGCCCAAATATGCACGGTGTCGTGTCAACAAGCCAATCTTAAAAGCCTGGAAGGAAAAAAAGAAACCCTAATTCTTCCACCCTTCCATTCAGCATCCTCTTAAATGAGGTTTTCAGTCAGAATGTAATTGATTAAAAAATAATAATTAGGTCAAATAGTTTTGAACTAGATGTTATCGAATGTTTGAGTTGCAAGATCCCTTAAAGATCATTTTTTATTTTTAAGAACGAGAACTGCTCTTTAAAGAAATGCGGAAGAAGTCCCCTACGTAAAATAGGCGATGCGTAGAGATTCTCTTGTCGGGTGGGAGTTGGGTGGGGGCAAGTTAGGGCACTGTGGTCACTCTTGAAATCCTTCAGCAGAACCTCTAGTAGAACGTGAAGTCGTTTTCACAGATCTAGGCCCACCTTGTCTTTTTTTTTACAAATCAGCAAACTAAGGCCTAGAGAATTCTCTTGGGAGTCCAAGGTCACACAGCTGAGTCAATGGCATTACCAAGACTAGAACCCAGGACTTCTTAAATCTAGATTAGGCTCCACAGGCTCACTCCTGGTAAGTTTGACCTGGCCACTGGCCACCGCTGACACTAAGCAGGTGGCATAATGTGATCGCAATATGTCACATACAGAGCAGAGGCAGCTGGCCACCATTATCTTGAGGCAGGCACCCTGATATGCAGAAGAGTACCTTCACCTCGCCTCCACTTACCTAAGGGACAAGCCCAGGCATCACCAATCAATCAGCATCACTCAAAGACATTGCTCTCCTACTATGAGACAGAGACCATTGACATCTTTTACCTTTAAAGGACCCATTTCACTCTTCTCTCCAAAATCTCATCCCCCCGAGAGTCTAAACCCTGTATTAGATTGAGTACCCTGCTTGATAAAATCACTGTTCCTACTAAGCACTCAATCTTTGGTCTCCTGGCATTTTTTTCTTTAACATTACCCCATACAATACCATTCACATTCATGTGGCCGTGAATCACAGTCTGGCTGAATAGAAGCAAACACTAATAAGACGCTCGGTGGATTCCATCAGAGTAGACAATGATCTCAAAATACCTACCTTTCCAGATCATCAGGAACATCGCAATTTTCCTAAAGGAAAAAAAAAAAAAATGAATTATTTTTTAAAAATGACCCCTAATTTTACTGTAAATTTCTCATGCAGATACATAGCTAATATAATCTTAGTCATAATAGGTGTTCAGGAATGCGAGCACAGAGTTCTTGACTGATGGTCTAAAGAGATTAAAACAAAAACAAAACAAATGAATCCACACCATCTGAACCTCATCTTCCTCATTCTCAGCTGGTTTGATTGATGTCTTTCTGCGGCCAGTTGGCCGGCACAGTAAGCCTCACCAGTGCAAACATTTGAGTAATTCTGGAGTTTTCAGCTACACTTCTCAGAACAAGCCAAACATCCACCCACCATACCCCAGACATGACTTCAGAAAATATTTCTTCGTTTCCAGTCTTTGAATAGGAGGAGTGCTGGTTACAGGAACTTCTGCCCACCATTTAAATAACTGGGTAATGATACAAATTTATTGAATCAGCAGCTTATTTAGCAACGGAAGCCTTGAGTTGCTAAAGAAATGTAAAGGCTGATGTATTTGCATGCAGATCATGTTTATGAACGGGAAATAGAAAAAGAAGTTGGTAGCCACAAGGAAGCTTGAACTCGGGTTTAACTGAACAGAATGAACCACAGCCTCTGACCTTACAATGTTACGATGCAGTATAACAACATATTTAAGCAGGTAGGCTCTAAATTGGACCACGGGAGTTCAAGTTCTGGCTCCACCCCTTACCATTATGGGACCTTGGACAAATTCAACCTCTCTTGTACCTCATAGGGAAGAGAGGAGGATTAAAATGAGTTAATAATAGTGTCTGGCTCAGAGTCAATACAACTGTTAGCTATTCGTGATTTTCCTCAGAGGCTTGTTGTATCACAGAGCGGTTTTAAGAATTCAAATGGCATTATTGTGTAAACAGTAGTACAGGATAGAAAGAGTACCCAGGAAATGTTACTTCTTATCATCCTTAAATCATGGACATTTAGAACTGAAAGGAATTGTAAAGATTAACCAGACCGAAAGCCTCACTTCAGATATGAGGAAGCTCAAAGCCAGAGACAGAACACAAATTGTCCACAGTCACTCAACCAGTACATCACAGAACTAGGATTCCATTCATTCATTCATTCATTCATCCATTTACATGTTCCACAAGTACCAGTGATATATACTTTATTACAGTTTCAGGTATAGGTTTCCAGTTTCTGGTAAGGATACAGTGGGGAACAAAATGGACAAAGCCTATGGGATTTGATTCTTTGGTCTCAGTCCGGTGCCCTTTCCACTACAGTGCTCGTAGTGTGGAGTTGAACTAGATCAAGAGTAGACCCGATAGGGGCACCTGGGTGGCTCAGTCGGTTAAGCGTCCGACTTCAACTCAGGTCACGATCTCACGGTCTGTGAGTTCGAGCCCCGCGTCGGGCTCTGGGCTGATGGGTCAGATTCTGTCTTCGGATTCTGTCTCCCTCTCTCTCTGACCCTCCCCCGTTCATGCTCTGTCTCTCTCTGTCTCAAAAATAAATAAACGTTTAAAAAAAAAAAAAAAAAAAAGAGTAGACCCGATACCAATCTGAAAATATCCCCTTAAGAGCTAGTTAGGTAAATCTTCTTAGGTAAACAACTCAGCTCTCCGTGCCTCGATTTCTTCAAAGGTAAAATGGAAAGGTTGTTTTAAAGGCCATTCCAGATATAGCCAAGAATTGTTCCTTCTATGACTCATCTCTTAAATGTTTATCTAATTCTTAATCCATCGGAAAACACTTTGTACTCATCAAAGATTTCCATTTCCAAGAGAATGAATTAATACCTGTTGACAATCTACCAGATATGGTCAAACCAAATTTCTGTTTCTACAGTTAGACAAGTTCGGATGGGAAAAAAAAAAAAAAAAGAGCAATACCCCCTCCTGTTTCTGAAGCAAACACCACAATTACCCATGTTCCGAGATGCTTCACTAAGTGTAAAACCTTTGACTTACTCAGCGGCGCTGCTCGAAGGAGAGGCCTGCAAACCCAGGTAATTAACTGGAATAAGGCTGATGACAACACAGGCCTTGTAGTTTTCAAGAGAAACAGTAAATACTCGCAAAGCACCATGACTTTGCGGACACTCCTCATTCAAAACCATCTGGCACTTCGTCTGGGAAAAGGGCAATAATATGTTCACACAGGTCTGGAACCTTAAAAACCAACGTGTGCATTAAGTGTTTAGCCTCTTACAGAACTTCAAGATAAAATATCTTGAGAGTTCCCATTTACTTGTGGTATTTCACACTTCACTTTACCCCAAAGAAAAACAACTTCACTCTAATGGTCGAGCTTCTGAGGTCAAGGGGATGTATTGTTTAATTTACTTATGAGTATTACCTGTGGGAAGCAGTTTTCATAGGTAGCAGTCAAATGATGTCCACTGGTATTCATACCCTTGCGGAATCCCATCCCTTCGCATGTGGGACAGACCCAGTGACTTGATTCTAATCCACAGAATACATCAACAGTGGTAGACTGTAGCCTTCATGATCAGGTTACAAAAGACGAATTTCTGTCTTGCTAGATTCTACTGACTTCTCAGTCTGCATTCTTTGATGAATGTGGGAGTGACTCACGTGGCAAGGAACTGAGGGTTGCCTACAAACAACATCCCGTGGGAAACTGAGGCCCTCGGTCCAACACACACACACACACACACACACACACACACACACACGAAGAACTGTGTCCTATCAAGAGCTGCCTGAACTTGAAAGCAGAACTTCTCAAGTTGAGCCCAACCTACACCTTGATGTCAGCCTGTGACAGATCCTGTGAGATGAGCTAAGACGAGTCCAGGTCCTTCCCCCACAAACCTGTAACATAACAAATGTGTGTGGTTTCAAGCCAGTAGGTTTGGGGGTAATTTTATTCATACAGCAATAGATACCTAATACATCATTCCAGACCACACACACACACGCGTAATTTTATAAAAATCAATCCTAGTCATCTAAGGTATTGTATCTCTTAATGTATAGGCTTGGCACTATTTTTTTTAATGTTTATTTATTTTGAGAGAGACAGAGCATGAGTGGGGGAGGGGCAGAGACAGAGAGGGAGACACAGAATCTGAAACAGGTTCCAGGCTGTGAGCTGTCAGCACAGAGCTGGACGTGGGGCTCAAACTTGGGAATGGTGAGATAACGACCTGAGTAGAAGTCAGATACTTAACCAACTGAGCCACCCACGCGCCCCTTGGCACTATTTTTTTTAATGTTTATTTATTCATTCTGAGAGAGAGAGAGAGAGAGAGAGAAAGAGAGAGCAAGCAGAGAGAGGAGGGTAGAGAATCCCAAGCAGGCTCTGCACTGTCGGCACAGAACCAGATACAGGGCTTGATCCCATGAACCTGTGAGATCATGACCTGAGCCAAAACCAAGAGAGGGACTCTTAACTGACTGAGCCACCCAGGTGCCCCTTGGCACTATTTTTTGACTCAAACCAGATCAAGACCATAAGTAGATTAATAGTTTTATATCCTTCTTTCCCAACAGAATTGGTCTGAAACTGATTCCTGATTCCTCTATAAGCCTGGCCTCTTATATCCAGAGCGAGCTTCAGACATTAACTTTTCTGGGCTTTTGCCTTACCCCCTGACATGTCTGTGTAATTCCTGAGACGAGAATTCTTTATTCCTTATTTGGCCACCAAAATAGCTGAAGACATATTAAACATGGGGCCTTTGGCCACACCTGATCTTCTTCTGTCCCCTCTCCTGGAGAGCAGGAACTCAGCTCTCCACCTCTGGCCACTCTGTAAAGACCTGCTTCGATCACATATCTACCTGGAATTGGAAAGCTGCTACCTATCTAAGTAAACATAGCTGTGCTAGATCCATTAATTTTGGGGGTGGTCTTTTGGAACGTCAGCATGATCAGTAAAATCCCTTCCAGGGATTTAAAAATGTACCTATTTTGGATGCAGCTTTCCAAAGTACCCCTTCGGGTGCTAAAGCCTTTGAACGCTAAATGAGACCTCGTTTTTCTCCTTAAATTATCTGAAGATCTCTTTTTCTGAGAAAAAAAAAAATTTATGGCCCAAGATAAATCCTGGATGGTATCAGAGACTGTCTTGAACTCAAGCAAAAGTTGATCAAGATGACAGATGCACGTCCCATCTGTGGGTAGCGGTCAACAGACTTTTATACGGCCAAGGTAGGGGCGCCTGGGTGGCGCAGTCGGTTAAGCGTCCGACTTCAGCCAGGTCACGATCTCGTGGTCCGTGAGTTCGAGCCCCGCGTCAGGCTCTGGGCTGACGGCTCAGAGCCTGGAGCCTGTTTCCGATTCTGTGTCTCCCTCTCTCTCTGCCCCTTCCCCCGTTCATGCTCTGTCTCTCTCTGTCCCAAAAATAAATAAACGTTGGAAAAAAAAAAAAAATTTATACGGCCAAGGTAGTAGCAGGGATTAGGGGCCATCCAATGATCTCTTTACAGGAAAAAATACTCTAGTGGGGTTATCAAATAGTCTGAGACAGTGTTGGACCATTCAGCACCAGGAGTTGATATCTGCAGTTCAGAGATCATTAGGTATGACTCAATCAAAAGAACTTGGGGTTCAGTGTAGGAAACGAACTTTCCTTACAAGGTCCAGAAAAAAATGGAAGTGTCCGAAAATATACCACTGTTCCCTAAATCATTCCCAAGCGCTATTTCTAAGAAAGCATGATGACAAAGGCAGATTCATACGAAAACATCCTAATTTTCTATTGAAGGAGTTCATCTCTGGGCTGCTTAATGGCCATACCGGGAAATCCAAACATAGATTTTGTTTAAAAGGTACCTTAACAGCGTGATTCTTCTGATTTGGGAACTGTACCTTGGAAAGCTAAAAATCAAGAAGAGGTATTAGAGGAAAAAGAATAGGAAGATAAACCATCATATCTAAAGGCAAAAAAATAGTTACAAGTAATATTTTTATTTTTTATTTTTTTAATGTTTTATTCATTTTTTGAGAGAGAAAGAGAGAAAGAGCGTGAGCAGAAGTGGGGCAGAGACAGTGGGAGACGCAGAATCCAAAGCAGGCTCCAGGCTCTGAGCTGTCAGCACAGAGCCCGACACGGGGCTTGAACTCACAAACCGCGAGATCATGACCTAAGTCCAAGTCAGACACTCAACCGACTGAGCCACCCAGGCACCCCTAAACTTTTTAACTTAATCTTAATATGCTTTTATTTGTATTTAGACATATACAATTATATAAACATGACAATAGACTATTTTAATTAAACCTTTTTACTTCATCAGCATATAAAATAAAACTATGCATATGTATATTTGCGTATGTATAATTGAATTTATCATCCTAATAAACTATAACTATCTCCTTAAAAGACAAACAAACCATATTTATTATTTTGCAATACATTTATGTGTCTCTAAAATTATTGTACCTCGTATTACCTCAACAATTTATATTAATTACTTCCTTACTATAGTAAGCATCTTTTGTTTTTCAGACCTAAGAGAAAACTGGAAGGCAGGAACCAAAAACAGTCTAGCTAATTTTTTCACACACATTTTATATCACTGATGAATTTTAAGATCAAACAATAAGTATAGAGGCACCTGGGTGGCTCAGTGGGTTGAGCGTCTGACTTCGCCTCAGGTCATGATCTTATGGATCCTGGGTTCGAGCCCCATGTCAGGCTCTGTGCTGATGGCTCAGAGCCTGGAGCCTGCCTCGGATTCTGTGTCTCCCTCTCCCTCTGCCCCTCCCCTGCTTATGCTCTGTCTCACTCTCTCTCGCTCTCTCTCAAAAATAAACATTAAAAAAAATGTTAATACTTATCAAAATTGTCATAAAAAAAGAAAAAGCATATACATTACATCACTTAAAGACATTTGCATATCCTGTTAAGGTACTGTCATTTACACATAAAGTAAAGAACAAAGGGAATTAAAACTATATTTAGTGACTAATATCTGCATCTTCTTACTTAAAAATTGCCCACATCTCCAAAGTTTATGTATTAACTGAATTAATATTAGTCTAAGGTTGACTAAAGATCTAGAAATTACAATTTAAGCTAATACATTATGTCCATATGATTTGGAGCATTACAAGAATTCGCAAGATCAACTCTTCTCACCTGTACAAGTTCACACAATTAAATATGATCCTATATTCTTGCAATCTCATTTTATTTTTTTAAGATTTTATTTTTAAGTAACATCTCTACACCCAACATGGGGCTCGAACTTACAACCCCGAGATCAAGAGTTGCACATTCTACCAACTCAACCAGTCACGCGCCCCAATATGTTCTTGTAATTTTGATAACGTCCTGAACCCGTAGAATTTAGGTAGGAGTGTTTGAACCTTCAGAAAACCTTAAATCGTGAGAAATGGAATCCAAACTTCGTCTTAAGTAAAATAGTGGGCTAATATTACATTTACATGTTGCTAAAACCAGGGAGATGAAACAGAATGGTTCTGAAGCTGAAGTTCAATCTCCAAAATCTAAGAGGTATCAATTTATCAGGAATATGACATACATTCCTTTTAATAGGAACTAATCTCTAGAATCATATACGCGAAAAGTACACCTGTAAACTCTCTCGGGACAGAAGAGATCCCTGTCCCTCAGTTCAGAACCTCAGGCTGAGTGGAGAGCTCTTTCCATACGAGGAAGAGTCTGCACTGTTTCCCCCCTCCTAGGCCACCTCTCTCGTGTTTTTCTCCACCAGCAAGGCTTACCCTCGGTGAGTACAAAGATAACCCCCAGCCCCTGTGTGTGTGCTTGTTTCACTCTCTCTCCGTGTCTCTCCGTCTCTCTCATTCCCTCTTTCTCTCACACACGCATGCATGCACATACACACATCCCTAATCAGTGATTTAGATCCTGACTGTGTAAACACGCTCTCTCAAACAGCCCTGCTTCTCCTTTCAAAGAGCCTGATTCACGTGGGAACGAGGCAGAGATGGCTCCCCTGCCTGAAGACGCCGTTCCAGAAATGGCCCTGACGCCTTGACTGTTCTCTCAGAAACCAGTGGCATCTCGAGCTAAGTCCTAACCTGATGATAACAGCCACTTCTGCAAGCTTGGGTTTCACTCATTTCAAATGATCTATTTTTTTTTTCTTTGCCAAGAATGTCCCAAATCTGCCTTCTCACCAGCCCCTGTATTGACACTTTAAAAAAAAAAAAAAAGTCAGAAGACCTCTTATTTATTTTTTTGAAAAAGAGAGAGAGAGAGAGAGAGAGAAAGCGGGTGAGGGGACATAGGATGGGGGAGGGGAGAGACAGAGACAGAGAGAGAATCCTAAGCAGGCTCCATGCTCAGTGTGGAGCTTGATGGGAGGCTCGATCCCACACCCTGGGATCGTGACCTGGGCCAAAATCAAGAGTCAGGAGCTAAAATCGAGAGTCAGATGCGCGACTGACTGGGTCATCCAGGTGCCCCACAGAAGACCTCTTTTTAAATACCAGTATACCACCGAGTACTACTCCTCTTATATTTCACATCACAACAGCCAAGGTTGACTCCTTCTGCCCCCATGATGACTGACAGAAGAAAACATGAGCTGAGTGCCTGCTAATACGCTGTTCAAACATTTATGGAATATCGACCACGTTCCAGTCCGCATCGTCCTGTTATATACTTTCACAGGGAGCACCTAACTTAGTCTCATTAAGAACTCTTTAGAGTAGGCATCATCATTTCCACTTTTGCGGAAGGTGGAAAGGAAAAATGAAGTTCAAAGACTTTAAAGAGATTCGCCCAAATCAGAATACCACTAAGGGTAGTTGAAGCCAAATTTGGTTGAAGCCAAATGTGACATGATGGCGAACGCCCTTTTACGGCCTCTTCCCGGACGCTTTGACATTTTCCCGTATATGAATACCTTGAGCTGGCCAAGCTATGCCCCTCACCGTGCCCGCCATCTTTCCCATAGAGAACCAAGGGTGGTAAGCTGCCATTATGTGGGTACCCCATGCAAGTCATTGCCCCTCCAAGATGTGTTTTCTGTACATTATTCTAGAACTTGAAAAAAAAAAGAAAGAAAATGCCAATATTCCTAACAGTACCACAGTGACGGAAACTCACGTTAGTTAAAGTATGAGTTGGGGACGGCAAACCATGGGCCCACTGCCTATTTTTACGGGGCTCAGGAGTTATAGCTGGTTTTCACAGTTATGAATGGTTGAAAAAAAGTAAAAGAATAATAATATTTCATGACACGTGAAATCCAAATTTCACTGTTCATCGATAAAGTTTTATCGGAACACCTGCACGCGTTCATTCACCTATTATCTGTGGCTGCTTTTGCACTACAACTATAGAGTTGAACAGCCACAACAGACATCATATAGCCTGCAAAGTCGAAAACACTACCTGGCTCTTTCCAGGGGGAAAAAAAAATGCTGATCCCTGGTGTAAATGATTTACAAGAGAGCTATTTTAGAAGCAAGAGTTTTTGTTTTGTTCGAGAGGGCTAAGGATGGAAGAAGGGAGGAGTGCGGGGATAAATGGATGTTTAAAACCACGAGAAGTGGTGTCATGGTGAGGGGGGGAACAAAGAATTCAGAAAGAAAAAGATTTATCAGCCTCATAATGTGGCTTAAGTCCACCCGTAGGCATGGGAAAAAAAAAAATGCCAACTATCCACTTGAATCAATCAATTCTAATACAAATAAAAGTGATGATGATAATTAACATAATAGCTAGTGTAATAAATAGCACTTCATGTGGGTCTGGCACTGTGCTAACTGCTTTGTATGCTCAATCTCAGGGTGACCCTCACCATGATCCTATGTGACAAATACTATTACTTCACTTTTTAGACCAAAGTAAGCAACAGAGGGCTTGAGTAACTTGCCCAAGGTTGCATAACCTGAGAACCTACTGCATGAAGAAGGAAGGTCATAGAAAAACACCTGCAAATCACCATTACCCCTTTAAAAGTGTTCCCTTTTGCCACACATGCCTGTATCAATGACGAGAGTTATCTAGCTCTTTTCCCGGAATGGCCCGAGAGCTAGAGGGTTAGTCATTGATTTTGATGACAAGGTCTCCAGCCTTTGAGGGGGTATTCAATTTGACAAGTCATGTGAGGTCAGGTCTCCTGAGTGATCAGGCTACGGGGTAATGGTCTGAGTTAAAAACAAGGTGTTCCTGTCGCTTTGAGCGGTGTCTTTCTGGGCGAGATCCTTGGCCTAAACTTGAAAGACAATTCCAAGAGAGATCTTGTTAGAGAAAGACAAGACTCAATTTTGGTCTTTGTAGAGCTTCCAATCAAGCCAATGCTGTAAGTCAGTTACGACTTTAAGTCACTGAAAATTTTAACCTTAACATTCCATTCTTTTTTCTTTTTAATAGGCACGTGCTGGGTTGTAGCCAATTCTTTTTCACGGTGCAAACTACTCAAGCCATCTTGAAAGATGGTAAATTAGGGGGTCAAAAAGGAAAGATTCTCATCCCTAGTTCCATCACTGTTGGCTGTGTGGTCTTGAGCAACTTCCCTGAGCCTCAGTCTCCTCGTCTATCAAATAAGGATACCTTGTAATTTTCACAAGGGAAGGTCTGGGAGAGAATTAAGCCTAATGTCTTCAAGCATCCATTGTATACAATGAATCGATTTCTCTCCATGCATCTAGAATGGTACTAGTTACAGAGCGCCTGGGTGGTTCAGTTGGTTGAGCGTCCAACTTCCGCTTGGGTCATGATCTTGCAGTTCTTGAGTTTGAGCCCCACGTCGGGCCCTGTGCTGACAGCTCAGAGCCTGGAGCCTGCTTTCGATTCTGTGTCTCCCTCTCTGTCTCTCTCTCTCTCTCTCTCTCTCTCTCTCTGCCCCTCCCCTGCTTGCACTCTCTCTCAAAAATAAATAAACATTAAAAAATTAATAAAATTGGGGCGCCTGGGTGGCTCAGTCGGTTGAGCGTCTGACTTCGGCTCAGGTCATGATCTCACAGTCCGTGAGTTCGAGTCCCGCGTTGGGATCTGTGCTGACAGCTCGGAGCCTGGAACCTGCTTCGGATTCTGTGTCTCCCTCTCTCTATGACCCTCCCCTGTTCATGCTCTGTCTCTCTCTGTCTCAAAAATAAATAAACGTTAAAAAAATTTTTTTTTAATTAATAAAATTATAGAATGTTACTAGTTACTTATCATCCATTGGGACCATTAAGAACACAGTCAAACTCAAATTATTTTCTATATTCTGTGGTTCAGATACAACCAGATACCAGGTGAGAAAGACTGCACGAGGACTCAATAGAATGTAGATGCAATAAATAAATAATCAGCATAATGTATGGCCCATGGAAGGTGCTGGTTTCTTTGCCTCTCTCCAGCAGGTTAGAAAGAAAGTGAGCTGAGGTTCTCATCAGAGACAACGGCAGTGCTCGTCCACACTGTGATCCTTGAGGTCAGCTTCCAGGCACTCATGTGTTCCAGAATGGCAATTCTTTTCCTCTAAGAAGGCACTTGTGAAGAAGGATAGAAGAGGAATATTGATTGGCAGAGAGGAGAGGGGAAAGCATTCCATCAGGCATTTCACAGGCTGTATGTCCTTCAGTTAAAGAACTAATGGGAATCACACCGGCAGCTGTAATGGATCCGGCCGCATCACATAGTTACTCCTTCCCTGAAATGGCAGCACCCTACAAGCCCTTTATCGCCCCTGAATCTAACTATCCATTTACTTGTTTCTTTCCACTTCTCGATGGTAAGCTTCTGGAGGGCAAGGGCGAAGAACACTCTTTCACTTTCCCAACCTATGTCTATAGTGCCTACGAGCAAATATTCAAGATGTCCGTGATGAATAAATGAATGGTTGCCAAGGAAAACCAGAAGGGGTGAAACTAGAAAACGGAATGTGAAGCAAACCCCTTGCCTTGCATGTTACTTTCAGCCAATGGGGTCCTTCAGGAAGAGGAATCTTCCCAGACCCAAGAGGAGGAGTTTCACCTGCCTGAGCTCAGAGCACCTCCAGCCCCTCTCCTTTGGCAAGAGAGAGGAGAGGGTGTTGCGTGAGCTGCAGAATCACCCCAGTCGGCTTATACATGAAAGCTGTCCACAACCTCAAGAGGGCCAGGACACCTTTATGGTGTGTTCTAGGCATTTCACAAGCCTTTAGACAAGAAGTTGCCTGATCTCAGGTACCCAGTGACTTCCGGAGCCCAATGTTTCTCGTCTGACATCTCATCTAGTCAAGCTTGGCTAAAAATATCCCGCGAACCACCAAGAAAACCCTTGCCTTTGTCTCTTCCAATGGTGTCGATGATATGTCAATGGACACACACACACCCCCAAGCGACAGAGTATCGCTAGCGTGTCTCTTTAAAGAGGAGGTCTTTTGGAAGGCGGACCAGACTACAATAAGAGCCTTCGGCAGTGCAAGGTTCAGGGCTGTTGCTGTGGCAACTTCTGCACCCTCAGCTGAGTATCCAAATAAATAGTTTGTTCTTTTTCTTCCCTCCCTAAGTAAGAGACAGAGACAGGATCGATGAGACTTGCCATGGGCATCTATTTGGAGTTCTGGAGTTAGTGAAAAATTAGTTTCCTAAAACAACAAAGAAAGCAAGCCTCCGGAAAAAAACCCACGCCCCTCCGAGGCAGACGCTTGTAAAATGGAAGGGAACCGAGTACTGGAACCTCAGCGGGAGCCGTTGCTTTGGAGAGAGGCTCCCAGCAGCAAACACTCGGGCAGAAAGAAAGAAAGCTGCAGGGCGGCTGACCCCACATTCCGGCAGAGGGCTTGGCCTGCCCGCTGGGGGCGGGGTGCCAGCCCACCCCCCACCCCTGCTTCCCCTCTTCCCCTGCCCGACCTCCCCTCCTCCCCTGCAACGCCTACCCCCCCCACCCCGTTCTCTGCGGCCAACACCA
The DNA here is from genome assembly GCF_023721935.1 of Panthera uncia. NCBI lineage: Eukaryota > Metazoa > Chordata > Mammalia > Carnivora > Felidae > Panthera > Panthera uncia. The sequence goes on along the minus strand of NC_064808.1, from coordinate 92,173,975 downwards.
GCCCCCCTCCAGCCTCCCCTACCCCCCACCTCCTTGACCCTCCACTCCAGCCTCCCCTCCTTCCCCAGCCTCCCCGCCCGCCCCCCTTTCCCAGCCTCCGCCAAACCCGAAAGGATCTCCATTTAAACAAAGAGAGTGGTATGCCTTCAAAAAAAAAAAAAAAAATATTTTTCCTTCGTGTAATAGGTGATATGTGGAAAATTAATTACAGGAAATGGCACAGCAAAAAAGCGGCGGCATTTGTCTTTAAATTGATGCGGTCCCCCCCTCCCCCCCTCTGGGCGCCCCTCCCGGCTGCAGCCCTGCGCAGACAGCCGCAGAGCCTCCCACCCCCTCCCCCAGCTCTTTTATTATCAGTTGAATCACGTCTCGTGCCAAGCAAAAGGTCACTTCAGGTCATCTTGGAGATGAAAGGACGGGGTAATGTATGTGAAGGTGCTGGAACTGGCAAGCCAAAAAGAGGGGGGAGAGCGAGCAAGCCGGGGAGAGGAAGCGGGAAGACGAGAAGCTCCCGCATTCTAACGCGAACGTCGCCCTGCCAGAAAGACACAGGAAATGTCTCAACGCATGACAAATGCTGCCCAATCTGTAGCTAATTCCTTAGAAAAATAAGAATGCGGCTTATATTGTGAGATGTCCGGAGAATCATTACAGTTTCTAATTGTTTCCCGCCCCCCCCCCGCCCCCCCAACCTCATTTTTGACCGTTCATCGGTGGTGGGAGAAATGCTGCGCGCGTTATTGAGAAAGTCCGTGTTCTGGAAACAAGCCCGAGTGAACGGGGGGCTTCGGGACCAGGCAGAGGGACAGGACTCCGGGCCAGGAATGGAGGGGACGTGGTGTTGGGGGTGGGGTGACAGCCCTGTCGCCGTACTGAGAGACTCTTAGAACCGCCAGGGTATATGGGCAGTATGTTTGCCTCGTTTCAGTAGCAAGCACTGATCTCTTTGTTTGGAGATAACGAAAAAAAAGAAAGAAGAAGAAGAAAGAAAGAAAAGAAACCTTGCATACATTTTTTTGTCTACAATGTTTACTGAGTAGAGTTGGCCTGGTGGTTGTTTTTTTCTTTTAAATCTCTCTCCTAAAGAAGATGCCACTAACTCCTTTGAGTTTTTAATTCAATGCCATTTCAATAAAGACAATTGGCTGCCTCTGAATTCTTGCCAAGTGCATTTTTCCCTTCTTTTCCTTCCCACTGCTGCATTTGAATGTCCTGTATTTGCCTCGCTAATTTTTTCTAAGAAACAAGGACTTTTTTTTTTTTTTTTAACAACGCCAATGCCAAGAGCAATCTATCAAGGGGAATGATAGGTTTGGGGTAATAAATTGTTTGCTTCCAGATTCCAAAAGTCTCCCACATGGAAATTCCCATCCCCGTGGCCTCTGCTCTGCTCCCTCTTCTTACTAGTCAAACTCCCTCTACCGGCTTCCCCTCCTGCCACACCCACAGAAATTCAAACCAAGAGGCTTTTAAGTTAGTTAAGTAGGCTGGTGGGTGACAGAATTTGTCACAGTAAAGGCAGAGATTTGGTGACAGTCATCCATTTATCAACCCATCCTGGAAAATAGTTCTTCGTAATCTTTACATCAGTGTGTGGCACCTGCTAGAAAAACCTTGCCTCCGTATGCCCTCCGCAGACCCAACTCACACCATTACACAAACATACCCACTCAAGTGCTATCCGTTCCCTCATCACTACAGTTACATGTTTCTAGAGAAATACAAATAGTTGTTGTGCCGTTACTACTTTCGTTGGAGTTGTGAGCTGCAAGAAGAGAATTTTCTGGGTCTTTGAAGAGAATGGACTACCATCAGTTTATATGTAGGGCGGAGAGTGAAGAGGGGTGCATTTTGCAGAACCGAGGAGGAGGAAATAGACAGTAGTCCAGATGGTTGGGAAATATACCTTGCTGTAGCTGAAGGCATTAACTGCCTAATTAATAACCGAACTGGATAAGGAGAAGGATTGGCTGATGCTTAGACCAATCAGCCAATGTAGGTACCCACAAGTAATCTGTGAGAGCTCTCAGGGCATTAGTCACTTTCTTTTGCTTAAATGTACCAGGAGGAAAGACCCCGCCAAGGCAAATCTGGTAAGGTAGGCTGGGGCATGCTGCTGTCACAGAGAAGACGGCAGGTTTCCTCTCATAACCACTGCTGTTGAGCAGCGCCGAATCATATAAATGAGCAAAGCAGTAATGTTCCTCCATGTTGATATCTTCCTGGGTCTCCTAGTATAACAAGAGCCTGAAGGTTGACTAGAGGTTCTGACAGACTTGAAATACACTCAGCCATTTCCCATGTGTCTTATAAGAAGGGAAGAAAGGAAGGCATCGAATATTTCTTAAATAATCATGCACTCCACGTGAACATAACTAATTTAGTCCTCACAACGATCCTGTTGGTAAGTATCGTTTTATTCACTGATGAGGAAACAGACACGCAATCAACATACGTAACTGAGAGAACACCACTCCTCTAACAGAAGAATGGAAGGAAGCCCAGGCCTATTGAGACTCCCCTGTTTTAGAGACTGTGCTTAGCTTGTTACACATAACTTTCAGATAACCCTATGCTGTGCCTAATCGTGTCTCCATTTTACAGATGATGAGACGGAGATTCGAGGAACTTAAGTAGCTTGTCCAAAGTCACAAAGCTATTAGTAAATGAAGGAGCCAGAATTCAAACTCCTATCAGTGTGACCCCCAAAGCCCCTCCTCTTCCATTTCATTCAATGCCTCTAATATTAACCGAAGAAGGAAGAGTGAAAACTTAGTGCTGAGCCCTGTTCCCAATGTGCTACTAACACAAAATATCCCCAATCTCTAGGAGACGGAAAAACTTAACTTGGGACTTGTCTAGAGAAGTCCATGTCCCGGCCATGAGAGGACATCAAGACAAAGTCCCACGGGCCTAGAGGAAAACATTCCAGACAGTTTCATGGAGGATGACGAGTAATTAACCTCCAGGTCTGATTTTAAACTAAGACCTCATGAGTGACATTGGCTTGTTTGATGTTCTAAGACACCAAAAGCGAAATGTGGAAAAGCCCGCCCCCGTTCTAGCTTTTTACTGTTGAGTCTGAGACCATTTCTCAACGTAACCACCAGATTTATCATTTTTAATTGATTTGGCCATCTTAGTGAATGGCATTTATTTATTCAGCAAATACCGAGTGGCCACCAGGACCGAGCAATGTGCTACGCACTGGGGACACATCAGGTTTCTTTAGTTGACTACACAGTGTTGCCATTCACTGTTTAAAGCATCAGAGGAAGAGGAGGAAAAGAAGGAAGAGAAGGAAGGTGGGATGGAGGAGGTGGAGAAGTTAATGAATAAAGATTCAGCAGACTAAACTGAGTCTGAAGTGGCTTCAGAAACACCCACTGGAAGAGCCTACTAAGTTAGCTGAAATCATGAGTTGGGCTCTAAGGAAACAGATCGAGACTAAAAATACAGACTCTGGAGGGACTGACATATGGCAGGTGGCAAGTGACATCCTGGAGGTAACCAAGATCATGCAGAGAAACAGGGGAAAGTGGGAAGAGAAAGGATGAACAGAGCCCTTCTGAGGAACACCATGGCCAAGGGATACGTGTGATCACCAGGCTTTTTCTCCAGTCTCCTACGGAGCAAACTAGATAGCCTTGCATTCATTCACTCATTCATTCAACACCTACCTGCTGATGACCACTATAGCTTAAGTGCTCATAATGCAAAGTACTGGTAAGGCAGATGAGTAAGATATGATCCCTTGCCTTGAGGGGATATAATAGATTCATACACAAAGAGCTACCTATATTCTTTCTGGAGCAGAAGGAAAGAAAATGGTGAGACAGGGGCTCATAGTAGAAATGAGCTCAAAACTGGAGCTTGCAAAGTGAACAGGGTAGACAATATCAGAAGAAATCTGACTTCTTTACTTTCCATGCAATACGGACACTTAAAAAATGCTACTATTTGCGATAGACCAAAAATGTGCTGAGAAGAAACAGAATATAATGGAAGAATCACCCTTGGGAAAAATGTCAGTGTCCGGAACAGCAAGGAAGCATGCAAAAGAAAGAAGGGGAAGAGAGCGAAAAGCAGAAAGGGAGTCTCCATATTACTTGAAGGAAGGATTTCATTAAGCAGCAACAGAATTGGAAAGAACAGTTTGGGAAGTTTCCTTAGGGAACCAAGGGGGATAAAGCATCTAATTTGGGAAACTGGAAAAGGCATATTAGCCAACTACAAATAATGGAAACAAGTTGGAGGTAGCTTAAGAAAAAAGTAGGGTCAGGGGTATTTGTTATATAAATGACATGGTGGTAATAGAATTCAGAAACCAGGATAGGGCTAGGTCTAAAAAAGGAACTGGAAACGTGAACCTGGAAAGATCTTAGACAGCCAAGCCTGCCTCCACCTCCCTGTCTCAGCGCTGCCTATCTACTTGAAACATTTTTCTTTGCTGGGGCGCCTGGGTGGCTCAGTGGGTTAAGTAAGCATCTAGCTCTTGATTTTGGCTCAGGTCCTGATCTCACAGTTCGTGAGATCAAGTCCTGCGTCAGGCTCTGCCCTGACAGTGTGGAGCCGGCTTGGGGTTCTCTCTCTCCCTCTCTCCCCCTCCCTCATTCACATGTGCACACAGATGAGCATACACGTGCAAAATTCATATACTGTATTCATACACCGAAAACTACAACACGTTGCTAAAACGTCTTAAAGAGGATTGAAGTCAATGGAGAGACATTCTGGGTACATAGATCAGAAGGCCCAGTATTGTTAAAATGGCAATTCCCTATAAACTGATCTACAGATTTAACACAATCCCCTGCAAAATCCCCAGCAAGCTTTTAGAAATATACAGGCTGACTCTAAAAGTTACATGGAAATACAAAGGACCTAGGATAGACTAGACAATTTTGGAAAAGAAAAACACTTTGGAAGAATTACACTAATCTCAAAAGTTACTACAAATTTACAGTAGTCGATTGGCATAGGTTGGCATAAAGATAGTCATATAGAACAGGAAATAGGCCTAATGCATATGTGATCAATTGAAATTGGTCCCTTTTCACTGAAGGGACCAAAAAATTTTAATGGAGATAAGCTTTATAAGTAGGGATAGCCTTTTAAAGTCAAAGTGTGCTAAAACATGGCCACCTGGGTGGTTCAGTTGGCTAAGCGTCTGACTTTAGCTCAGGTCATGATCTCGTGATCTTTGAGTTCAAGCCCCACATCAGGCTCTGTGCCAACAGCTCAGAGCCTGAAGCCTGCTTCGGATTCTGTCTCTTTCTCTCTCTCTGCCCCTCCCCTGCCTCACACCTCTCTCTCTCTCTAAAGTAAATAAACACAAAAAAATTTTTTTTAAGAAACAAAGTATGCTAGAGCAAAATAAAACAAAGGACAAAATCTTTGCAATCTTGAGTCAGGCAAAGATTCTGTATATTAAGGACAAAAAAGCACGAACCATAAAAGAGAAAAATTGCTAACTTGAAATTCATCCAGATTCAAAACTTATGCTTTTATTTTTTTTTTTAATTTAAATTCTAGTTAGTTAACATACAGTGCAATATTGGTTTCAGAAGTAGAATTCAGGGATTCATCACTTACGTACAACACCCAGTGCTCATCACAACAAGTACCCTTCTTAATACACATCACCCACCTAGCCCATCCCCCACCCACCACCCTCCATCAACCCTCAGATTGTTCTCTATCATTAAGAGTCTCTTATGGTTTGTATTCTTCACAGAGCAAAAATAAACAATCCTAAAATTTGTATGGAACCAGAAAAAACCTCAAATAGCCAAAGCAATCCTGAAAAAGAAAACCAAAGCTGGAGGCATCACAATCCCAGACTTCAAGATGTATTACAAAGCCGTAATCATCAAGACAGTATGGTACCAGCACAAAAACAGACACTCAGATCCATGGAACAGAATAGAGAACCCAGAAATGGACCCACCAACGTATGGCCAACTAATCTTTCACAAAGCAGGAGAGGATATCCAATGGAATAAAGACAGTCTCTTCAGCAAGTGGTCCTGGGAAAACCGGACAGCGACATGCAGAAAAATGAACCTGGACCACTTTCTTACACCATACACAAAAAGAAACTCAAAATGGAGGAAAGACCTAAATGTAAGACGGGAAGCCATCAAAATACTTGATGGGAAAGCAAGCAAAAACCTCTTTGACCTTGGCCGCAGTAACTTCTTACTCAACACATCTCTGGAGGCCAGGGAAACAAAAGCAAAAATGAACTACTGGGACCTCATCAAGATAAAAAGCTTCTGCACAGTGAAGGAAACAATCAGCAAAACTAAAAGGCAACCGACAGAATGGGAGATGTTTGCAAACGACATATCAGATAAAGGGTTAGTATCCAAAATCTATAAAGAACTTACCAAACTCAACACCCAAAAAACAAATAATCTAGTGAAGAAATGGGCAAAAGACACGAATAGACACTTCTCCAAAGAAGACATCCAGATGGCCAACTGATACATGAAAAAATGCTCCACATCACTCATCCTCAGGGAAATAGAAATCAAAACCACAATGAGACACCACCTCACACCTGTCAGAATGGCTAACATGAACAACCCAGGCAACAACAGATGTTGGCGAGGACGCGGAAAAAGAGGATCTCTTTTGCACTGCTGGTGGGAATGCAAGCTGGTGCAGTCACTTTGGAAAACAGTATGGAGGTTCCTCAAAAAATGAAAAATAGAACTACCCTACGACCCAGCAGTTGCACTACTAGGTATTTATACAAGGGATACAAGTGTGCTGTTTCAAGGGGGCACATGAACCCCAATGTTTATAGAAGCGCTATCAACAATAGCCAAAGTATGGAAAGAGCCCAAATGTCCATCAACAGATGAATGGATAAAGAAGATGTGGTATATATACAATGGAACGTTACTCGGCAATCAAAAAGAATAAAATCTGGCCTGATGCAACTACGTGGATGGAACTAGAGGGTATTATGCTAAGCAAAATTAGTCAGAGAAAGACAAATATCATATGACTTCACTCGTATGAGGAATTTAAGACACAGAACAGATGAACACAAGGGAAGGGAAGCAAAAATAATATAAAAACAGAGAGGGGGACAAAAATATAAGAGACTCTTAAATATGGAGAACAAAGAGAGGGTTAGTGGAGGGACTGTGGAAGGGGGGATGGGCTAAATGGGTCAGGGGCATTAAGGTATCTACTCCTGAAATCATTGTTGCACTATATGCTAACTCACTTGGATATAAATTTAAAAAATAAATTAAATTTAAAAAAGGAAGCAGAAAAAAAAAAGACGAGAGGAATGGTAGGCTATACATCTGTCTGTGCAAACCCATACACATATATTATTTCCACTAAATAAAGCAAAAATGAGAGGAAAAAAAAGAGTCTCTTATGGTTTATAAAACTTCTACTTTTCAAAAAACAACCCTTAGAAATTAATGGATAAGATACATATTGGGGAAATACTTGCAAAACTTCTATCTGATAAAGAACTTATATTTAGAATATATAAAGAAGTCTCAAAATCCAATAAGAAGACAAACAAGCCATTAATAAAAAGGAAAAAAATATCAGAAGTCATATTTCACCAAAGAAAATATATGCCAACAAGCACATGAAAAGAGGCTCGATATTTTTAATCACTACGGAAATTCAAATAAAAACCATAATAAGATTCCACTAAACAACCACTAAATGGCTAAAACTTAAAAGATTGACAATATCAAGTAATGGCAAGGATACAGAGCAATTCGAATTTTTACACTTTGCTGATGGAAGTGCAAAATGGTATAACCACCTTGGAAAATAGTCTAGCACTTTGCTATAAAGCTAAACACACACTTCCCATATGATCCATCCAACCCATGCCTGGGTATTTACCCCAGAGAATAAAAATATGCATCTATATAAAGACCTGCATGCAAATGTTTACAGCAACTTTATTCTTAATTAGCAAAACTTGGAAACAACCCACATGTTCATCAACTAGCGAACTGATAAAACACACACACACACACACGCACACACGCGCGCGCGCGCAAAACAAAAACATAAAACTACAGCTGACCCTTGAGCAACACAAGTTTGAACTGCACAGCTCTACTTACATGCAGGTTTTTTTTACTGTAAATGTACTTTCTCTTCCTTATGATTTTCTCTTTTTTTAATGTTTGTTTATCTTTTGCGAGAGCAAGCACACGAGCAGGGGAGAGATGAAGAGAGAGAATCCTAACCAGGCTCAGCGCTGTCAGCACTGAGCCCAACGCGGGGCTCCATCTCACCAACTGTGAGATCATGACCTGAGCCAAAACCAAGAGTCAGACGCTTAACCGGCTGAGCCACCCACGTGCCTCTCCTTGTGATTTTTTTAACAGTACATTTTCCCGATCTTATTTTATTGTAAGAATACAGTATATAATACATATAGCATACAAAATATGTGTCAATTAACTGTTTCTGTTCTCAGTAAGGCTTCCGGTCAATGGTAGGCTATTAGTAGTTAAGGTTTGGGGAGTCAAAATTTATACCCAGATTCTTGACTTTGCAGGGGTTGGTCCCCCGACCCCTAGGTTGTTCAAGGGTCAACTGTATTGTATTTTCATACAATGGAATACCACCCAGCAATAAAAAGAAGCAAATTACCAAGACATGAAACAATATGAATAAATCTCGAAAGCATAGGTTATGGGAAAGAAGCCAGATTTGATTTCTATAACATTTTGGAAAATACAAGACTAAAGTGATAGCACTGAGGTCATGGACTGGGGACAGGAATGGAAGCAGGAGATTTACTGCAAAGGAGAATAAGGAAACTTTTAGGGGATTTGGAAATGTTCTGTATCTTAGCTGTGATGATGGTTACATAACCGTAAACGTGTCAAAACTCATTTAACTGTATACTTAAAAAGAGCGAGTTTTATTTTATGTAAATTGTACTTCAATAAAATTGACTTAAAAACAGACGGCCTGAAATAACCAAGCAATAAGCTGGAAATGTATTTGAGCCAGATACAAACTTAAATACTGTTAAAGATCTATTCATTTCTCCTCTCTGGTCACAAAATAAAAGCACGTATCAGAGCAACCTCACACATTTTTCAGAAGTTAATTTGTTGCAAAACTTTCCATTTTACATAGCCCTGCATGCTGGGCATATCTGTGCATTAATTAAAATCCTTCCCTTCCCTCCTAAGCGAGCTGACCTCCTCCTGCTCCCTAAACTAAGAGATCCAAGAACACAGATGCTTACTCACGGCTAACCTATTCGGAGCTATATTCATTCTCCTCTTTCCAGACGTGGGCATCATCCCAGAAAAGTACACAAAGAGGGAAATATAATGAGGGCTTGACTTCATTTCCATCCGATCCACTATCTGCTTTCTTCTACAGAGCCACTGACTGACTCTTACTGGTCCAGTTTCTCAATCCTGTCTACAAAACCTTGGCATATCTCACAGCAGTCGGTCATATAGTTCAGAGTAGGGAACCATTTTTCTTTAATGGATCATTGACCCAAATTAAAAATCAGTTATAGACCAGACACCAAATAGGTCTCCTGATGGAGGTGAACCTTGAGCCAAATTCTGAAGGGAGATTGGAACATGAGTTGGCAGAGAGAAAATGGAAAGCAATCATCTAAAGCAAGGGACCCAGAAGAGAACAGTGAACAGGTCTGTCTGACTGGCTGAATGGGAATCTTCTCTTGGAAAATGTAGCCGTGTCCCACAGAGGCCATTCGTCCATGAAAAGCACAGATTTTCAATGCCTCCAATCTCCCCTCTTTTCAAGCTTTTCAACATGGCCAAGCTGCTTTACCCCCAAACACTTATGCATTTTCCTTCCCTATAAAAAAAAAAAAAAAATCACTTCCCTGCACGATAAGGTTGAATGGTTCATCCTGACATGCAGTAATGTTTCAATCTGCTCCCAACCTGCCTCTCCACCCAAATCTTTCAATAACAACTACTTTTCATAAACACGCCGCTCTAGCCAAACTCGGCAATATTTCATTTAGGAAGGTGTCAAATGAATTGCCATTTCCACGCCTTTGCTTACACACACACTCCTTAGGCAGAATGCTTCCTTTCTGGTCTATAGCTTTTGTGTGCTGACCTTCCTTAAAGAACTCAGCAAGTCCCCCAAGAAAAGTCACTATTTTGGGTGCCTGACCTGTGCTATCTCATCCAGTCTCCGCATCTATAATATGTGTAAGAATCTCACTATTCTCCAGTTATGAAAATTAAGGCAAGGAGTTGAGTCACTTGCTTAAGGACAAGCAGTTAGAAAGATCCAGAAAAGGGTTCACAAGCAAATCATTTTTTTAAAATAAATTTTTCTTTTCTGTTTATTTTAGAGAGAGAGAGAGAGAGAGAGAGAGAGAGAGAATGGGGGAAGGGCAGAGAGAGAGGGAGACACAGAATCTGAAGCAGGCTCCAAGCTCTGAGCTGCCAGCACAGAGCCCGACACGGGGCTCAAACTCATGAACCCTGAGATCATGACCTGAGCCAAAGTCGGACGCTTAACCGACTGAGCCACCCGGGCACCCCAACAAATCTTAACTATATCAAAGTCCTGCTATTCTATATAGTATTCTGTGCCTCTGAATGGATTCTGAACATGTGCACATTCCTTTGTGGTGATGAGCATGTGTTCGTGTAATCTTTCAAATAAGATGGGCAGAGACCTTATCTTTAGTTGTATTACCTTTGAGCTTTAAGGATGGTTTTATAGAAGTACACAGACATCCTAGTACAACATACAGAAATATATTTGATGAATGGTCTTCCTTCATTCCTACCAACCATTGAGAAAGTCATTATTTCTGCAGAAGGTTCTTCACTGGTAAAAACACATACGTATTAAGGACTGACGGAACACAGTCTTCCAACGGATTCCAGAAATTACTTTTCAAAAACAGATCTTGTGTTTGTGTCCACCAAAGACATGTATAAGAATGTTTATAACAGATTTGTTTGTAGTAGTCAAAACCTGGAAACAACGCCAACATCCATCAACAGTGGAAAAAATAAGGAAATTAAAAGTGTGGGGTATTTATACAATGAAATATCACACAATAAAAAAATGCTCCTGATGTGTGCAACAATAAAAATGAATCTCACGGCCAACAGACATATGAAAAGATGCTCAACGTCATTAATCGTCAGGGAAATACAAATCGAAACCACAATGAAGTATCATCATACACCAGTTAGAAGGGCGAAAATCAAAATGACAAGAAATTCACAAGTGTTGGCGAGGATGCTGGAGAAAAAGGAACCCTCATGCACTGTTGGTGAGGACGTAAATTGGTACCGCCACTGTGGGAAAGCAATATGGAGGTTCCTCACAAAGTTAAAAATATAAATACTGTATGATCTAATAATGCCACTATTGGGTATTCACCCAAAGAAAAGGAAAACAGTAATTCACAAAAATGCATGCACCCCTATGTTTATTGCAACATTATTTACAATAGCCAAGATAGGGAAGCAACCTAAGTGCCCATCAATAGAAGTATGGAAAAAGAAAATGTGATACATATATACACAATCGAAGATTACCATTGCAACCTTAAAAAAAAAAAAAAAAAAAAGCATGAGATCGTGCCATTTGTGACAACATGGATTGACCTGGAGAGTATCATGCTGAATGAAATAAGTCAGGCTGAGAAAGACAAATACCATATAATTTCACTCATAAGTGGAATCTAAAACAAATAAATAAACAAAAAGCAGAGTCTGAACTGTAAATGCAGGGAACAAACTAATGGTTGCCAAGGGGAAGAGAGGTGGAGGGCTAAGAAAAATGGGTGAAGGGAAGATACAGGCTTCTAGTTCTGGAGTAAGTCACGGGAATAAAAGGCACAGCATAAAGAATATAGTCAATGACACTTCAATATCAACATAACGGGACAGATGGCAGATGTTGTGATGAACACAGCATAATGCATAAACTTGTCAAATCACCAAACTATACATCTGAAACTAACGCAATATTGTGTGTCAATCAGGTTCACAAAATAAAATAAAAATAATAGAAATAAAACATAAAAGTTCTCTAGACTCTCAAAAAAAGGAAGAATAAAGAAAGAGAAAAGAATCTCACAGACACAGTATCGAGTGAAAGTATTCAAACCTGAAGGGGATATACTACAGGTAAAACCATAATGGAATGACAGAGATTAAATTTACCCTCCCCCCTTAAACAATTAGAAAAATGATTAGGGATCACTGAAGACCTAAAGAGGGGCACACGCAAGTCTCTGAGTGCCGATCTGCAAACATGAGGGAGGAAACTGCCGGAGGCCAAATGAAGAACCAGAAATCAGTAGGCAGAACAATTCTTTTTTTTTTTAATTTTTTTTTTCAACGTTTTTTATTTAGTTTTGGGACAGAGAGAGACAGAGCATGAACGGGGGAGGGGCAGAGAGAGAGGGAGACACAGAATCGGAAACAGGCTGCAGGCTCCGAGCCGTCAGCCCAGAGCCTGACGCGGGGCTCGAACTCACGGACCGCGAGATCGTGACCTGGCTGAAGTCGGACGCTTAACCGACTGCGCCACCCAGGCGCCCCAGGCAGAACAATTCTTAAAGCTCATATGAGACTGGAAATAGTTTATTTTCCAACTAGCCCAAGGGAAAAGAACTCCTAATACCAGAGCAACAAGGAGAATCCTCAAAAGGATGTTGCCTCAGTAGTGGGGTCAGATTAGCCTAAACATGTGACTCCTTAGAACCTGCCCTAACAAAACTTAAAATCATTCCTACCTGATTCCAAGTAATTTATATGCATCTTAGAGCAAAGCCTCAATCTTTAAAGGAATACAACAAAATCCAGCTTATGAAAGCTTAAGGAAGAAATTGAAGAAGACACAAAAAATGGAAAAATATCCCATGCTCACAGAATGGAACAAATACTGTTAAAATGTTTATACTACCCAAAGCAATCTACATATTCAACGCAATCCCTATCAAAATAACACCAGCATTCTTCACAGAGCGAGAACAAACAATCCTAAAAGTTGTATGGAACTAGAAAAGACCCTGAGTAGCCAAAGCAATCTTGAAAAAGAAAACCAAAGCTGCAGACATCACAATCCCAGACTTCAAGATGTATTACAAAGCCGTAATCATCAAGACAGTATGGTACCGGCACAAAAACAGACACTCAGATCCATGGAACAGAATAGAGAACCCAGAAATGGACCCAGAAACGTATGGCCAACTAATCTTTCACAAAGCAGGAGAGGATATCCAATGGAATAAAGACAGTCTCTTCAGCAAGTGGTCCTGGGAAAACCGGACAGCGACATGCAGAAAAATGAACCTGGACCACTTTCTTACACCATACACAAAAAGAAACTCAAAATGGAGGAAAGACCTTACATTTAGGCAAAAATGAACTCCTGGGACCTCATCAAGATAAAAAGCTTTTGCACAGCGAAGGAAACAATCGGCAAAACTAAAAGGCAACCGACAGAATGGGAGATGTTTGCAAACGACATATCAGATAAAGGGTTAGTATCCAAAATCTATAAAGAACTTACCAAACTCAACACCCAAAAAACAAATAATCTAGTGAAGAAATGGGCAAAAGTCACGAATAGACACTTCTCCAAAGACGACATCCAGATGGCCAACCGACACAGGAAAAAATGTTCAACATCACTCATCACCAGGGAAATACAAATCGAAACCACAATGAGATACCACCTCACACCTGTCAGAATGGCTAACATGAACAACCCAGGCAACAACAGATGTTGGCGAGGATGAGGAAAAAGAGGATCCCTTTTGCACTGCTGGTGAGAATGCAAACTGGGGCAGCCACTCTGGAAAACAGCATGGAGGTTCCTCAAAAAATGAAAAATAGAACTGCCCTACGACCCAGCAATTGCACTACTAGGTATTTATACAAGGGATACAAGTGTGCTGTTTCCAGGGGGGCACATGAACCCCAATGTTTATAGAAGCGCTATCAACAATAGCCAAAGTATGGAAAGAGCCCAAATGTCCATCAACAGATGAATGGATAAAGAAGACGTGGTACATATATACAATGGAGTATTACTCAGCAATCAAAAAGAATGAAATCTGGCCATATGCAACTACGTGGATGGAACTGGAGGGTATTATGCTAAGCAAAATTAGTCGAAGAAAGACAAATACCTTATGACTTCACTCATATGAGGAATTTAAGATACAAAACAGATGAACATAAGGGAAGGGAAGCAAAAATAATATAAAAACAAGGAGGGGGACAAACCATAAGAGACTCTTAAATACAGAGACTAAACTGAGGGTCGCTGGAGAGGTTGTGGGAGGGGGGATGGGCTAAATGGGTAAGGTGCATTAAGGAAGACACTTGTTGAGATAAGCACTGGGTGTTATATATAGGGGATGAATCACTGGGATCTACTCCTGAAATCATTATTGCACTATATAGTAACTAACTTGGATATAAATTAAAAAATAAACAAATTTTAGGGGCGCCTGGGTGGCTCAGTTGGTTGAGCGGCCGACTTCGGCTCAGGTCATGATCTCGCGGTCCGTGAGTTCGAGCCCCGCGTCGGGCTCTGTGCTGACAGCTCGGAGCCTGGAGCCTGTTTCGGATTCTGTGCCTCCCTCTCTCTCTGACCCTCCCCTGTTCATGCTCTGTCTCTGTCTCAAAAATAAATAAACGTTAAAAAAAAAATTTTTTTTTAAATAATAAACAAATTTTAAAAATGGAAAAAATAAAATAAAATAAAATACTGAATGAAAAGAACTATTCATCTAAAATTCTATTTTGGGGGGTGCCTGGGTGGCTCAGTTGGTTAAGCGTCCGACTTCGACTCAGGTCATGATCTCAGTCTGTGAGTTCGAGCCCCATGTTGGACTCTGTACTGACAGCTTAGAGCCTGGAGCCTATCTCAGATTCTGTCTCTCTCTCTCTCTCTCTCTCTCTCCCTCCCCCACTCACTTTCTGTCTCTCTTTCAAAAATTAATAAATGTTAAAAAAATAAAATAAAATAAATAAAAGTCTATTTTTGGCAAAACTACCATTCATAAATGAAGACAAAATAAAAACTTTTTCAAACAAACAAAACCGAGTTAATTCATTGCCCGCAGACCTGCATTACAAGAAATTTCGGTAGAAATTCTTTGGGCAGAAGGAAAACAATACCAGACAGAAATTGGGCTCTATACACAAAGGAACAGAAGACAGCACAAATGGTTAAGTATGTCTGCAAATAAAAAAGACACATTTAAAAATCATTTTCTAAACTTTTTTAAAAGATAACTGATCGTAAAGTAAAAATAATAACAACATATTAAGGGGTTTATAACATTGTCAGAAGTAAAATGTGTAACACCAATACCACAAAGAATAGGAGGAGAAATTGAAGCATACTGGACTAAGGGTTTTATATTATACACGAACTAGTTTAATGTTATTTAAAAGTTGGGGCGCCTGGGTGGCTCAGTTGGTTAAGCGGCCTACTTCGGCTCAGGTCATGATCTCGCGGTCCGTGAGTTCGAGCCTGGCGTCGGGCTCTGTGCTGACCGCTCAGAGCCTGGAGCCTGTTTCAGATTCTGTGTCTCCCTCTCTCTGACCCTCCCCCGTTCATGCTCTGTCTCTCTCTGTCTCAAAAATAAATAAACGTTAAAAAAAAAAAAGTAGACTTAGTAAATTAAATATTAAAATACACTGTAGAGGGGCACCTGGGTGGCTCAGTTGGTTGAGCCTTTCGGGTCACGATCTCATGGCTCACGGGTTCAAGCCCCGCATTGGGCTCTGTGCTGACAGCTCAGAGCCTGGAGCCTGCTTTGGATTCTGTGACTCCCTCTCCCTCGGCCCCTCCCCAGCTCACATTCTCTCTCTGTCTCTCAAAAATAAATAAATGTTAAAAAAAATAAACAAAAATAAAAGAAAATACACTGTGGGAAAACTAATAGAAAGGGAAGTATAGGTGATAAGTCAATAATAGAAATAAAATGTAAAACAAAATCATAAAGAATAATCAAAAACACTAGCAGAGAAGAGAAAAAGTATGAAAGAGGAGATGATATGAATAAAGAACAAAAAGCAAGATGATAAATTTAAACCTCAAAGAGTACACACTATAATAAAATGTTAATGGTAGAATTTGGGTGTAAGCATATGGATGTACATTGGAAAATTATTTCCACTCTGGTGTATATTTTAAATTTCTGTTAATAAAATGTTGGGGAAATGTATTTGGACAAAAGAAAAAGAATACACACACACACACACACACACACGCACGCACACACGTGTATAAATATAAAATATTAAACAAAAGTATGTAAATATTAAATATATATACATATATATACACATATATATGTATATATATACATATATATATACATATACATATACATGTATGTATACATATACATGTATACGTATACATATATATATGTATATATATATATATGCCTGGCTCAGTCACTGGAACGTGTGGCTGTTGACCTTGGGGTTGTAAGTTCAAGCCCCACAATGGGAGTAGAGATTATTTAAAAATAA
Source organism: Panthera uncia (assembly GCF_023721935.1). Taxonomy (NCBI): domain Eukaryota; kingdom Metazoa; phylum Chordata; class Mammalia; order Carnivora; family Felidae; genus Panthera; species Panthera uncia. The sequence continues at coordinate 92,157,434 of NC_064808.1, read as the reverse complement.
AATCTTTAGGGGTTCCTGGGTGACTCAGTCAGTTAAGCGTCCGACTTCGGCTCAGGTCATGACCTCACAGTTCGTGGGTTTGAGCCCCAAGTCAGGCCCTGTGCTGACAGCTCAGAGCCTGGAGCCTGTTTCGGATTCTGTGTCTCCCTCTCTCTCTGCCCCTCTCCTGCTCACACTCTGTCTCTCTCAAAAATAAACATTTTAAAAAATTATAAATAAATAATACAATATTTAAATGTGTGTGTGTGTGTGTGTGTGTGTGTGTGTGTGTAGATTATGATCCAATTATTATGAAGTTCAAAACAGGCAAAAATAATCCATGTGGATCGGGTCAAAACAGTGGTCATCCTTGGTTATGGTCTGGAAAAGAGCTTTCTAGAGCAGTTTTGCAATGCTGGAAATGTTCTGTGAGCTTGATCTTGGCGGTCGTGTGGGTGTGGATGGGGGGGGAGTGTGCGCACAAAAATTCATCATTAGATTTTTACAGGATGTGAATTATTCCTCAGTTTTATAAAATCGTACCAGGTAAGTTCAGAGATCATTACTGATTTTTAAAAACCGTTATTTTTCCTTACATGAGACATTAAATTCCTTCTCCCGTTCATTAAGATAATAAAATCAAATCTGAAGAATTTAGTGACAGGTTAGCTTTTATATTTTAGAGGGTTTGGGGTCTAAATTATTCAGAATCTCATAGCTTCACAGTTTCAAGCTGGCACACAAGGGTCTTAAACACCACCATAATTCAGATTTCTCTACTTGCCACCTTTATGTTTTGAATGTTTATTTATTTATTTTGAGAACGAGTGTGTGTGAGCTGGGGAGTGGCAGAGAGAGGGGGAAACAGAGAATCCCACGCAGCCTCTGAGCTGCCACCACAGAACCCAATGGGGGGACTCTATCTCACGGTCCATGAGATCATGGCCTGAGTCAAAACCAAGAGTCAGAGGCTCAACTGACCGAGCCACCCAGGTGCCCTACCATTACATGAAAAATCTTAAGTCTAGAAGCAAGTTCACGATCTCAAAGTACCCTACTAGTTCCCTCCCCCAATTCCATTTCATTATTGTTCCATTTTTGTCATATTACCACTAATCTAACTGCTACCCACTTGAAAAATCATCTTTGAGTTTTCCTGTCTCTAACTCACCAAAACGTTCTATCCTACCTCTTTCGTTACCTCTGATTTATGTCCTTTTGGCCATCATCCTATCAGCTTATTGAAATAAACTTTTAACTAGTATCCTAGCTCCAGTCTTTCTCCTTGTTATCACACCACAGATAAATCTCGCCTCTGCGTTCATGGCACTCCCCTGCTACCAATGCTTCAGATGGTCACCGTCCTCTGTAGGATAAAATTCAAGCTCTTAATATGACATTCAAGACCCTCTGTGCCATGCCAATCTTTCTTTCCAACCTAATCTCCCCGAGGTCTTCAACTGGCCCCTAGCACTCGGCTAGACTAATTACTAATTAAATGCGCCCTGCAGGTTCCTCCACCCAGACCTTTGCTCACATTTTGATCTCTGCCTAGGATGTCCGTCCTTTTCATTATACTCAAATGGACATTCACAATCTCCCCCGAGACATTTCTAGAACCAAAAAACAGCCTTCTCTTTGAAATGCTTTTGTCATTCTCTGTATCACTCACCGCGGAGTAATTCTAGGTTACGTTTCTACCTCCTTCAACTTTTGTACGTGTCCACCTTTGGTGTCCACAAGCCAAAGAGGACAAGAGCCAGGTTGAGATCTTGCACGCTCATACGATAAACACGAGGACATTTTGCAAGGGGAATGGTTCACGTGTGGCACCTCAATTATAAAATGGGAAAATGGCTGTGAAGTCATCTGTCCAGATTCAGCAAAGCCCGATTCACAACTGCATCTCCAAACCGCATTTGTAAAACTGTTACGCGTCCGTTCCTCTAAAGCTTGGACAGGAAGACCACACACTGTCATTATTCAGAGGCACTCAGTTGCCAGGGTATTTTTACTCAATTGAAAGTTAGGAGTTAGAAGGCGTGGACTCCGGTCCTATTTCTGTCACTCGCCGGCTAGGTAATCTTGAATCAGACCCTCTCCCCCTCATCTTCTACACCGGCAAAAAGAGAAATCTGGACTAGGTGAGTTCTAATTCTCCTCTAGTTCTAAAATCATACTGGGCTTGGTCATTTATTTACTTTGTAAACTTCATATTACCCTCATTTAGCAAGAGTTAGGGGTAGGCAAAGAAACCTACGTGTATTGAGCACCTAGATCATCTTGATGAATCCTGGCCACAGCCCTCTGAAGTCGCTGTTGTCCTTCAGGCTCTGAGAGTTTGAGTGATCTGTCTGACAAGTTCTGACAGCAACCAAGAGACAGTTAAGAGTTGATTCCCACAATCTCCAAACTGATCGACCCCAAAGCCAAGTCTTTTTCTCTTACTTAGTGGCCCAATCGACACCTGTTCAAAAAAACCGAACAGATGAATAAATCAGAAACACTGGCCCAGGATACATGCTGACAGTTATCTACATTGCACTTAAATGATAGTCTTGCTATCTAATGTTCTCTTTAGGATTCGTGCCAAAGTTAGAATTATAATACTTCACACTTGTGTAACTTTTTACAAAGCATCTACATTATCTCGTGATCCTAGTACCCTTCCCGTGGAAGCACAGGCATTATTATCACCTTTATAAAAGAGAGAAAACCAAGACCTGGGAGACATTAATCAACTCTCCCTTAAACACAAGGTAGCTGGTGTGGAAATAGCATCGTAGAATGGGTAAGGCTGCGGGTTTGGAAACTCTACAGACTTGGGTTCAAACGCCAGTTCACCCGTGGGATAGCAGGTGCCCTGCTTACCTTTTTCTTGTCCAGGAAATGGAGCTGCAGAAGCATCTACATCATAGGATTTTTAAGATTAAATGAGAAAATGGAAGGCACTTAGTATTACGTCCAGTATATAGTAACAAACACGAACTCATCGATGGCAGAAGCCCCACATCCACATCAAAGTAATATGTTCTTTCTACCCCACCTCATGAACTTTCGATTCTTCCAACAATCTGCTTTGGATGAGATTTAAGACTTAGCTTTTCGCTCAATTCAGTGACACAGCTGGGTGTATGATGGCAAACGGAAGGGTGTGTACGTTAATGACCTACTCTCAGTAAAAGATGTACTTTTGAATTATTTTCTAGGAGTGGTGGTGGTTGATCTGCCTTGACCCATTCACAAACTCTTGCCCCGTCCCCAGTGTCCAATTATTGCACCTGCAAGATGGCCTTCCTAATTGTGGATCAGAGTTTTCATCCAGGTAAAGGTAACCAGTCTACAGGGGGACAGAACCCAGGAGTCTAGCCTCATTAGCACCAAATGCTAAACAATTGTTTTAGCCATTCCAAGTTCGTATCCGTTATTCACCCATACCAAGTTAATTTTTTGATTGTTAATGAAAGAGCTTCAGTCTCGATTAAGAATTAGGCTCTGTTTGTGGCGCCTGGGTGGCTCAGTCAGTTGAGTGCCCGACTTTGGCTCAGGTCATGATCTCACAGTCGGTGAGTTCGAGCCCCACACCGGGCTCTGTGCTGACGGCTCGGGGCCTGGAGCCTGCTTCGGATTCTGTGCCTCCCTCTCTCTCTGCCCCTCCCCTGCTCACGCTCTTTCTCTCAAAAATAAGTAAACATTAAAAAAATTTAAAAAAAGAACTAGGCTCTATTTTTGTTATGTTCCATAATAGAAGCTGGAGAGAAATTTTAGAACAAGGGCACCATTTTTTCTTTTTTTCACATTCGCTCACTATTAAAATACCTGGAGTTTCAAAACGCGAGCATTAATATAGTAAGTCTTATTGGTTGCGGGCATGCTGGCAGCGAATCAAAACCCCAGCCAAGTTTTGCAGTTGTAATTTTATTTTGATTTTAATGAGTATCAATTAGGACCAAAAAATAGACAGCCTGGATAAACAATGTGAGGTTGGCTTTAACAAGTAAATTAGATATTTTGCAGGAAAGGAAAGGGAGGGAAATTAAGGGAGACTCCACTTTCTTTCATCCAGCCCCCCTGCTTCTCTCCTGTGGCTATGACTGCAGGCAGCTCTGGCTTTCAGAGTGCTATCTATGCTAATGTCTCCAAGAGACCCCCTATCCGTTGAGGGATATCAAAGTTGGGAAATTTACACATCTCAGATTGCCTTCCTACATACTAATAGGATCTTCTATTGCCCGTGTTGGGCCTCGGCCTCACTTACGAAGATCATTTTCCTCTGAATTCTTCAAGGTTTGTGATCCAGAAACCCTTGAGCAATTCCCTCCTTCCCATGTTGTTCCTGAACCCTTACCTCTAAGCCCAGGTTATGTTAAGAAGAAACTCTATAATGGAAGGCATCCAGTGGTATGCTAGTAACTGCTGACAGCTCTCTAAAGAAATGTGTGTATGTGTATGTGTGTGTGTGTGTGTGTTTATTAAGAGTTTATTGGATCAAAAGATGCGTAGTGTAGAATTTACAGATGACAGAATATATAATACTCTGAGAGTCCGTTTTCACTCTCAGTACGTTTTCACTGATTTTTGCTGAGCTCTTGTACCCATGGCTGTTAGGAGAGGCAGTCCATTCTGGGCTCCAGACATTCCTAGGTGTCCGTGTTGAGTAAGCCAAATCATATGACCTAACCATCTTCTGACACGGAGCCATTCTTGTAGTCAGTTACAGGCAATTAAGTAGGTGAAGAGGGTCCATAGTATGAATTTGGGGAGGGAGGGACTGGCTTGCATAGCCTCCAGGTGGCCTTCCTGTTGCCTTATGGCTCCGAGTAGCCAGTTTCAAGCTACCGACACGATGTCACTGAATACAGTTAGGAAAAGGTGAGTGTTACACCATTATATAGTATTTCTATAATGCAGACACAATAGACACACAGCTAATAGGCAAACACAGTAAAATCATTAAGTGACAAGGAATAGTACTTACTGTTTTTGTTTTTAATATAATTCAGTATGATTTAATTCATATAATCAGTTGCAAGTTTACATAATTGGTAAGAATGTCCACATCTGACAATCAACAAGCAAAATACTGAGGCGCTTGGGTGGCTCGGTAGGTTAAGCGTCCGACTTCAGCTCAGGTCATGATCTCGCAGTTCGCAAGTTCGAGCTCCGCGTCAGGCTCTGTGCTCACAGCTCAGAGCCTGGAACCGCTTCAGATTCTATGTCTCCCTGCTCTGTCTCTCTCTCTCTCTCTCTCTCAAAAATAAATAAACACTAAAAATTTTTTTAATTTGAAAACAAAATTGAAAACAAAACAAGCCAAACCCTTGAAAATGTTAACTGTCATCTCTTAGGAGCCAGCCCAGCACATCACTGAATACATCTCAGCTTTGTTGCCGAGTGCCCATCCACTTCTTAGTAACATTGCACACCTGAAGGGCTGTGAAAATCAGATAGTGAGGGAGTGTCCCAGAAACTGAAGGGACTAGCCTGCCCCTTTCCCATACAGAACATTTACCCTCTGCCAATACTTGCTATCACTCAAATCGTTGTGTAGATCTTGTGCAGGTGTGGGCTCCCAACCTCAATGTTTCATACGCCGTTGAATCACCAAATCAGACTCTAACTAAACAGAATCCAGATCAAAGCAGAGAAGTAATAAGCGAAGTTTCCAAACTTGGAATGGGGGAAGGAATACGCCATCAGTCCCTTAGCCTAAACTGCTCTCTAGGTTTGAGCAAACTTAGGTCCTAACCCACGGTTTCCAGGGTTTCTAGGACAAGACCAAGGACTTCCTGGCTCACTTACCTAAGTTCCTCAGTTAACCTGCCCCTTATGAAACCTAATTCAAGTTCGTCTATTCACAGTCCCATGTCTATTTTGGGTTGTTTGGCTTTGAGAAACAACAAGTAAACTAGATATTCCGCAGGAAAGGGAAAGGGAACCTGGAATCCTAATTAGTGATGATCAGATAACATCCACCCATATCCCTTTTATCAAAGCTCCATAAACACTGTTTTTGTATCAGATCCCTCTGGTGTCAAATACCAGGACTGCACCAGGAAACCTTCTCCTGCTGTTGATGTCTTATGAAAAAAGAAAAGAAACAGAATACAAACAAAAACACTTAAATGTCTGGTTTCCAAAATAATAATGTAGTCTCTTCATAGGAAGAGGACATAGGAATCCATAATCAAATGTCAAATAAATATATATATATGTATGTATATATGTGTGTAGCAATGTAACATAGGAAGTATATATGTGAAATTTTTATTCACTCACTTTTATAGATCATGTATGGTATATTTTTAAGCCAAGCTGTCTTTTCTCTCATGTGACTAAGCCAGGTCAAAGTGCATTTTTGATTATGGAAGTCTTTTTTTTTTAATTTTTTTAATGTTTATTTATTTTTGAAAGAGAGAGAGAGACAGAGCATGAGCGGGGGAGGGGCAAAGAGAGAGGGAGACACAGAATTGGAAGCAGGCTCCAGGCTCTGAGCTGTCAGCACAGAGCCTGATGCAGGTTTCGAACTCAGACTGCGAGATCCTGACCTGAGCCGAAGTCCGACACTCAACCGACAGCCACCCAGGCGCCCCAATTATGGAAGTCTTGACTGAGTGCTGAATATATGTACTCATATGTGTAGAAACATATTTTTTTCAATATATGAAATTTATTGTCAAATTGGTTTCCATACAACACCCAGTGCCCATCCCAAAAGATGCCCTCTTCAATACCCATCACCCCCCCTCCCCCCCCTTCCCACCCCCCATCAGCCCTCAGTTTGTTCTCATTTTTTAAGAGTCTCTTATGCTTTGGCTTTCTCCCACTCTAACCTCTCTCTCTTTTTTTTTTCCTTCCCCTCCCCCATGGGTTCCTGTTAAGTTTCTCAGGATCCACATAAGAGTGAAACCATATGGTATCTATCTTTCTCTGTATGGCTTATTTCACTTAACATCACACTCTCCAGTTCCATCCACGTTGCTACAAAAGGCCATATTTCGTTCTTTCTCATTGCCACGTAGTACTCCATTGTGTATATAAACCACAATTTCTTTACCCATTCATCAGTTGATGGACATTTAGGCTCTTTCCATAATTTGGCTATTGTTCAGAGTGCTGCTATAAACATTGGGGTACAAGTGCCCCTATGCATCAGTACTCCTGTATCCCTTGGGTAAATTCCTAGCAGTGCTACTGCTGGGTCATAGGGTAGGTCTATTTTTAATTTTTTGAGGAGCCTCCACACTGTTTTCCAGAGTGGCTGCACCAGTTTGCATTCCCACCAACAGTGCAAGAGGGTTCCTGTAGAAACATATTTTAAATCACTCCAGCCAAGCTGATCCTCTAGACCAATGGTTCTCAACATATTAGGTTCACATAAAGAAGTTTTAAAAATTTTGACGCCCACCTGAAACTAACATAACACTGTATGTTCATTATACTTGAATTCTAAAAAACAGTGAATTAAAAAAAATTCTGATGCCCATACCAGACCTTAGTCTAATTAAATCTCTGTAGTTTTTAAAGTTTCACTATGAAGTCACATTTAAAAATGACTGCCCTGGATAATCAATGAATTTGTGTTAACAGTTTGGTGTTTGACCTCTCCCACCCTTTCTTCTATGCTCATACGATCATATACAAACACATTCTAATATATAGTTTGGGCCAATCAACAAATAGCATATTACTATGCACAGTATATCCAATACTTGCCATTTGGATCTAACAATTTACCGTGGACATCCCTCTAGGTCAATGCACATAGTTCTAACTCACAGAAAAATTGTGTTAGAGGCGTGGCATACTAAAAATTGTATTTTGAGACTAATAATATGGTGGTGTTATGTAGGAGGAATTGAAGAACAAAAAGGTCAAAGATCTCTTAATAGAAGTCTAACAAAATAATTCAGAAACGAGAATCAAGTTCTCCAACTAGAGAGGTGGCAATATGGATAGGAAGAAACGGACCAACGTCAGTAAGAATTATCAGGAAGAGGGGCACCTGAGTGGCTCAGATGGTTAAGCGTCTGACTTCAGCTCAGGTCATGGTCTCCTGGTCCATGAATTCGAGCCCCAGGTCGAGCTCTGTGCTGATAGCTCAGAGCCTGGAGCCTGCTTCAGATTCTGTCTCCCTCTCCCTCTGCCCCTCCCTGCTCGCACTCTGTCTCTCTCTCTCTCTCTCAAAAATAAAATCAAACATTAAAAAAAAAAAAAAAAAAAAAAAAAAAACAAGAAAGGGAGGTGTCCAGGTGGCTCAGTTGGGTTAAGTGTCCAAATTCAGCTCAGGTCATGATCTCACTGTCTGTGGGTTCAAGCCCCACGTCAGGCTCTGTGCTGATAGGTCAGAGCCTGGAGCCTGCTTTGGATTCTGGGTCTCCCTCTCTCTCTACCCCTCCTCCACTCTCATTCTCTCTCTTTCTCTCAAAAATAAATAAACATAAAAAAATTAAAAAATAAAAAAAAAACAGAATTACCAGCAAGAAAGAATCGCTGTCTTTAATAAATGGTACAGGATATAGGGAAGTGGGGAAAAATCAAAAGCAGTTCCAGGGCTTAAGCTTGGAAGCCTAAAAGAATAATTCAGAAGAAAAATGATTAGGAGGGCAAAGTAAATGAGGAAAAACTGACTCAATTCAATTGTATACGATCCTCACAGCCTGCCCTATGGATTTCAGACTTGCCTGGCTAGCCCCCACAATCAAGTACACCAATTCCTTGCAATAAACTTCTTTTTCTTTAAGTTTATTTATCTATTTTTTGGAGAGAGAGGTGGGGGGAGAGAGAACAAGTTGGGGAGGGGCAGAGAGGGAAAGAGAAAGAGGATCCCTAGCAGGCTCTGCGCTGTCAGCACAGAGCCCAACGTGGGGCTCAAACTCACAAACTGTGAGATCATGACCTGAGTCAAAATCAAGAGTCGGACACTTAATCAACTGAGTCACCTAGGCACCCCTGTAATAAATGTCTTACCATATACCTCCTACCAATCTGTTTCTCTGCTCAGCCCTGACGAATGCAGTGGTCTTCATTTATGCCGTAAAACAGGCAGGAAAGGAGAGGGAGAAAGGAGAGAGGGAAAGAGAAAGAATGGGGAAGAGGTACTGAGAACCTGGGAAGGATGGGATTCTTTGGGGACAGCCGCTGAGAGAGTCCCCAATAAATAAAACATAAGCTGTGTGTTCATCCTGTCTCCCCGTTTATACAATTACATCACTAGGGGCCAAGCCTGAATATTCCGGATTTCTTTTGAAATCTTCCATGACACCTGGCGCATTGCCCCTAAATTGGAATATATTGGTTACTTCACTGATTCCTTCCTTGGAAACCTATCAATACATTTCCTTACTTCCGTTCTTTTGACCCATCTTTTAAGAAAGGTAGTAGATGAAAGGCTTACTGAGACCAATTACATGTCTTTATGGTCACAGATCAAGGGGATCCTATGACTTTCTCCAATTGTTTCAGAACTCGGACTTAAATAAGAGGGGGCTGTTATTTATTGAGTGTCCCATTATCCAACAATATGGTTCCTAGCAACCCTGTAAGAATCCCATCTAGACTCTTGACTACCTAGTGTAAGTAGATATAACAATATAACCAAGGTGCTGCCCAGATCTATCAGGGCACAATCTCCATCTGTCATTGTTTTATACAATTGTCTGTCATTGTATAAAACATCTTCATCTGGATGATGACGTATAAAACATCATCTTCATCTGGATGATGAAGAACTTCTTGTCTATAATTAAATAAAAATCATCATGGACACCTGCTGATCTTGCTTTCCCAACACTCTCCTGCATTTTTTCCAGTCACACTAATTCACAGGGGTGGGCATAAGACTTCAGCTAAGCAACCAACTTAATACCTCCTCCCCTGGTCCAAGAGGAGGACCTAAGACCAAAGCCAGCCAATCAGAACTCCTGGAATTGTTCACCCTTGAGGCGGGAGAGTGAAAACTCTTTTCTTTCTATACAGTGATGAGTCTTGAGCCCAGAGCTAAGGCGACCATGTACCATCCATTGAGAAAGTCTGCCTCCAAGGGGAGAGAACCGGCCAACATGTCGAGAAAATCAGACCAGGGATGGAGGAGGCCCACCCGCAGTGCTGTGTCCTTGTCTGAATTGTCCCCAAGCGGCACCTAGTCCTTCCTGGTGATGTCATCCAATATAGGCGCCAAACAAAAGTATTTAAGCTAGGTCAAGTTGCTCTTCTGCGTCTTGTACCCAAAAGACTCTTAACTAATACAAATCCTAATCAAGGAGAGAATCCCAATGATTGGAGCTGCATAAATGGGATGAAATATCAAGTTCTACATGGAGGCAAGCTTGTAAACAGGAAGCGAATCTGGGAGCCAGGAGCCAAGGAGATCAGGAAAAGGCCAGGGATCAGCGAACAAAGCAAGTTGCGCTGGGTTTTTCGGCTATTGTTTCTTAGCTCCGAACCCACCCCTCTGGACTCTGCTTCCTGACGCTGGGCAGAGACTCGGAAATCGTCGCTGCTCCTTTGCCAGCCAGATCCCTGTTGGGCTCGGTCAATACACTGCAAGGCTAGAGGAGGGACAGAGGGCTTTTTCTTCCCGTTTACTTGCCGTTTCTGTAAGCAGTGCCCAGTAAGCGTTTCATCTCAGCGGTGGCACTCAGTTCCAGGACCAACTGGTTCGGTGCCTGGGTTTTTCACCCTCCCTTATCACAGGATCCCCCCAGAGATACCAGCACCAGTGTGCGGTACCCCTTCTCCAGATGCCTGACTCCCAGCTCCCCAGGATCCCTAAACGGAGCTCCCGGGGCACCAGCAAGGTTAGAATGCCCTCCTCCTAGTCCCAGTATCATGAGCGATGCCTCGAAGCCTGGGGACCTAACACCCCTCACTTGCCTCTTTGCAGCCCCAGGGGAACAGTGCCAGGAAGGGGGTTCTTCCCGCACGTCCTATCTCCGTGTCACCTCGGTGCTCCTTCTTTGCCTTTTCGTTCTTCCAAAAGCTGTTTAACAGATTCCTAACATTAACCCCTCTGCGTTTAATAACGCGGATGGTCTCTGTTTTCCAGATTAAACCCCGTTCAGGGTTGTGTCTGTGAACAAAAGTGGTTCTCAGAGCGACATTAGCACAGGCTCCGGGCTCCTGGCTGTCCAGGAATCTGGGAGGAGATCAAGTGGAATGAACATCTGACAGGAAAAGTTAGATTTCTGTGGCTAGACCCTTATTATTTGGGGGAAAATGTTCTTATTTTTCTCAACTCTTGCTATGTCTATGTTTGAGGTGTGTGACACATATTATCTTATTTAATCTCAGCGAGTACCCGTTTTCAGCACTTCCCAGACCAGGAGCCGAAAGAGGTCAAGTGGCATGCCCGCTGTGACCCAGCTAGGAAATCGCAGAGCTGAGCTGAGCATCCAACTCAAACTTTTACCAAGATTCACATTCTGCGCATCTGTGCAGGAGTTCCCTGCACTACAGTGATACGTCACACAGGTCGCTGGGGGGGGCGGTAGACAGCTGCAACAGGTAGAGTTGGTCTAACTGAAGCACCCCAGGAACGTGGGGGGAGGAAGGAAACGGGAAGTAGGAACAATTAGAACCATACTGGTTGAATCAGCAAGTAGAAGACTACAACGTAATCCGATGCTCAGAAAGGAAGAAACCTCCTCACGCGAAACGTTAGCGTCCGCGTCCCCACTGGGCAGAGCGTGCCCCGAGCACGTGGCAAACCCATGTCTCAGGCTGAGCCTCCATTCAGACCCGATCCCAATTCGGAACCTTTCATTTCGCACATGACACTCTGCACAAAGATGGCCCTTTCTTGGACTTTTTGACTCTTTGGTCTCTGTGGTTCATCCATCTCTTTGGGAGTTAGACATGGTCAGCACGGACAGAAAACAGGGGCTTTGGAGCCCTAGTTCCTGGGAGGGAGAGCCATTCAACTGCTAATTACAGGATATTTAACAAGTGACTTCGTGTCTCTGCCCCTCTCCCCCCAAAAAGTAAGATGGCGAATAATAACCACATCATGTGTTTATTCTCCGTTAGTATCTTCTAGGCACTTTGTTAATTCTTGATACGCACTGCCTCCATCTAACCCTCACAAATGTCCTATTATTATCCCTGTTCTACAAATAGGAATCAGATGCTTACAGATGGGAAGTGCAGGGTCAGAACTAGAGAGTAAGTCTGCCCCAGTCAAATGCCCATGCTCTTGGCTTCTACCCCTGAAAGAGTAACTAGCACAAGACTTGCTCTCCCTCTGTAAACTAGAAGCTAAACGAATTACCCAGAGCAACTCTTTTCAGAGATTGGACTACAGGCAGCACGGGAGTGCAATCCATGAGCGAAGGGCAATGGCCAAGCGAGTTCGATGATGCCCCATCTTTCTCTCTGGATGCAACGTGTAGGCTACTGTGCCGGGTGGCAACCCACGCGTAGCCCCAGGGTTTAACTGAGCTGAAGACTCAGAAATAACAGTTCAGGTACAATAAGGAAGATGGGACTTGTAGGGAAGAGTGCGGGAAAGGAAAAACCTACGCAAAGAAAGAGATCCAGAAATCTACGTAACAGTTCCTTCAAGTCTTTGGCCAAACGCTAATCTATGAAAGTCCAGGAAGGAACTCTATAAGGACAAAAACTGACTCACTTCCAGGGAGCTAGAAGATGAGTGACGCCCTGAGCTCACACATGCCCAGGTGTTTTCTAGTAACCATCAACCAGAATGAAGAGACCTTGTTGAATAGGCAGAGCATTAAGAAAAGACACCAGGGGACACCTGGGTCTCTCAGTTGGTTATGCATCTGACTTGACCTCAGGTCATGATCTCACAGCTCATGGGTTTGAGCCCCACGTGAGGCTCTGAGCTGACAACTCGGAGCCTGGATCCTGCTTCAGATTCCGGGCCTCCCTCTCTCTCTTCCCTTCCACAACTGCTGTCTCGCTGTCTGTCTCTCTCCCTCCCTTCCTCAAAAATAAACAAACATAGGAAGGAAGGAAGGAAGGAAGGAAGGAAGGAAGGAAGGGAGGGAGGGAGGGAGGGAGGGAGGGAGGGAGGGAGGGAGGGAGGAAAGACACCAGAAAAGTCTCACCTTGGTAGTATGGCTAAACTAGTCCCAAAATAAAGCCTCAAAGGTATCAAGTTGATCTACAAGGAATTTGACGGCCTGCCAAACTAACCTCAACATTTTTCTTTATTTATTTTTAACCACAACATTTTGAAAGAAAGACACCAAAATTCAAACAGTCAACACATAACTTTCACAATGCCCAACTTCCAATAAAAATTACTAGACTTGTCAAGAAGCCGCACCCGAGGAGAAACATATGAGTCAATAGAAACGGACCCAGAAATGACAGAGGTAACAAAATTAGCACATGGACTTTAATACAGCTGCTCTATGATTTAAATCAGGGACTTAAAGATGGAGCGGTAAGCTTTTTCTGTAAAGGGCCACATAACAAATACGCTAAGCTTTGTGGACCGCATATGCTCTCTGCGGAAAATTTTTATTTTTTTAAATAATCGTTTATAATGTAAAACCCATTCTCAGCTCATAGGTCATCAGTTGGATTTGGCCCCCAGGCCACAGCTGACTAACCCTTAATTTAGAAGAAAATATCAACAAAATGTGGAAGGAAATGGAAGATATAATACACACATTAAAAATATGGATTTTCTAGAAATGAAAACTACAATATCCAAACTGGAAAGTTTATGGGAGTACGGCATATTAAAAGAAATATCAGTAAACTTGAAAGCATAGTAATAAAAACTATCTAGACTAGAGCGTAACAGGGAAAAAGGAACCAGGAATTAAATGGACAGTCCTGGTGACCTATAGAACAACCTCAAATATCTACTACATGTGTAGTTAGAGAGAGAAAAAGCAGAGAAGTCACGGCTAAATTTTCCAAATTTGATTTTTTAAATACAACAACTCACATCACTATCAAATTGCCAAAAAAAAAAAAAAAAAAAAAACAGTAATAAAGAAAAAAGCTCAGAAGCATACAGAGAAAAAAAATGCACATTACATTACCAGAGCCACATAATCCCATAGACTTCTTGCCAGGAATAATGCAAGCCAGAAGACAATGGAACTATACCTTCAAAGTGCTGGGAAAAAAAAGATTTTCTTCACCTCTTCACAAATCTGCCCCTCAACGAATATAGGAATAGCCCCTGTGATGCACAGTTTCTGTAAAAACTTAATGAAATAACAGCTCTTATTTAAAAAAAAAAAAAACCTCTCTGAATAGAAATTTACATGCTATAACTTTAATTTTAATAATATAATATTGTTGTCAGTGTTACTATTCCTATGAGAAGTATTGCTGTGTAAGCATGAGGCGATTGCATTTTTTTATCTGTACTGCAAAAGCCCAAACTTCTAGCATGGGATTCATCCCTAAAGGATGTATTAGTTTCACCTTTCACCTCCTATCTTCCCTATAATATGTTTGCCTACTGGATGATCCCTGTTCTCTAAGCCACTGTTTTCTCACTTCCAAGGCTTTGCGCGTGCTTCCAGGTATCCATTTTTCAAGACCCATCTCAGTCTTCCACTATCATCCTTCCAGAAGCAATGTCTTCATCTTCTATGTTCTCACGATATAGATATTTTTTTTAATGTTGACTTATTTCTGAGACAGAGAGAGACAGAGCATGAGTGGGGGAGGGGCGGAGAGAGAGAGGGAGACCCAGAATCTGAAACGGGCTTCAGGCTCCGAGCTGTCAACACAGAGCCCGACGCGGGGCTCGAACTCACGGACCGCGAGATCATGACCTGAGCCGAAGTCGGACACTCAACCGACGGAGCCACCCAGGCGCCCCCGGCACGATATACTACTTACACCAGTGTTTCTCAGGTTGACTGTGTGTGTGAGCCCCCCAGAGTGGAATCTGATCTCTGCACTTCGACAAGCCCCCAGGGGCTGTCGGTGCTGCTGGTCTGAGAGGAATCCACTTTGGAGTAGCAAGGGCTTGTGTGTCTACCTTCTCAACAGCTAGAAAAATAACTGTGTAAAGAAGAAAAGTGAGGGACTTTCCCTTTTGTCAGTACACAGCACCGAAATACAACAGAGCTATGCAACAAGTCGATACCAGCTACAGAGAGAGGCTGAAACGAACATACACAGGTATTACCTTAGTCAATCTTCTGCTTCCTACGCAAGCCCTGACTTCTCCCTGCCGCTTATGGATACGTATTTAATCTTCAAGTGTTGGGGGGTAGGGGGGGCGGGGTAAAACCTAAAGTGTACTTTAAGTCCTCATCCCAGTGGGTCACCCACTATTCTGTAAGAGCTACAAGAGTTACATAAGATCATGAAAATTTCAGCAAGAACGATACCGCTGAGCAGTGCCAGGGTGGCTCGACGGGTTAAGCATCTGACTTCATCTGAGGTCATGATCTCACAGCTCACGAGTTCAAGCCCCATGTCGGGCTCTCTGCTGACAGCTCAGAGCCTGGAGTCTGCTTTGGATTCCGGGTCTCCCTCTGTCTCTGTCCCTCCCCTGCTCTCTCTCTCTCTCTCGCCCTCAAAATAAATAAATAAAATTTTTAAAAAGAATGATAATGCTGATAAAATGGTCACTTATTTTGCTGAATTTTAAAATACAGATTTAGCAGGCTGCGCTTGGGTGGCTCAGTCAGTTCGGCATCCCACTCTTGACCTCGGCTCAGGTCATGATCTCACAGCTCAGGAGCCCCACATCGGGTTCTGCACGGATGGCCTGGAGCCTGCTTGGGGTTCTGTCTCTCCCTCTCTCTGTACCTCCCCTGCTTGTGCGCGCTCTCTCTCCCTCTCAAAATAAATCAACTTAAGAAATGTTTTTGCAATAGAAATAAACAAAATGTGGATCTACTGACACTTTTTCTTTGTGCAAACACTGTAAGTACCTGTGTATCAGGAGGAAAAAAAAGCAGCACACGTGTGAGATGCTCTGTGCCAAAGACAAAGATCATTCTAACAAAAAACAGAAAAGTATTCCTCTCTGACTCTCATAAACTTAATGGAGTCCCTGTACTTAAAAAGCCTCGGAGCCTTTTCTTTTGCCTTTCCCATCCCCCAGCCCCCTGCTCCAAAGGCTCCTGGGTAGCAGTACCCAACCCACCCTGTATCCTGTCATGTGACTGACAGAAGGGCTATCAGCACCTCGGTATTGTTTTGTACTGCAGGACCCGACATGTGTTTCCCCTTTGCAAAAATTACATCATGTCTCAGGAAGTCTCTTTCCTCCAACAGAACCAGCGGATATTCTCCGTCAAGGCTTTTGCAAATCAGAAAAGAAGATAAATTGATCCTGGGCGGTTGTCTAAAGTGCACATGCCTGCTGCAGAGTGTCGTTCCACAGCCCAGCCCCAAGCCATCCATCTGGGCACTGTGTCCCCAGTGTCTTGCTCCCCAGGAAAACAAACAAGACCGGGACGAGGAGCAGAGTTTGTACTTGTCTGCTATGCAATTCTTTACATAAAGTGCAATTGCTTTCTAGACTGGCCTCTACCCAGAAGCGCGCCAGATGATAGTCTGACTTCCGCTCTGACAAATGCTTTACCCTGTTGCCAAAAGAATTGGGAATTGCAAGATGCTGAAAAAGCCACTTCTTTCATGATGCCTTCTCCAGTTTCTCAGAGGAAGGCTAGCAAAATCTCTTGCGCGGCCTAGTGCGAAAGTAAAATTATCTGTGACTACTTTCCACCCGAAATATATTTGCCCTTGTTCCTCAGTGTGCGATGCGTTTCCATTATCTGCGTATTATGTAAAATCGTCTTAATCATCCCTTTTTAAAGGATTGGGGCTCCCTCCAACTCTCGCTGAGCCCCTTATATCCCAGTCCTTGTTGTTTGTCAGAGGTTGTGCGTCACCAGATGCCAGAGACAGAGAGAATGTGGCTCCCTTTTGTCAACACCCAGCAGAGCACCTCAGTTTCGAGCTTATTTGATAATGATGATAATCTTAATGGTCCCTTAAATTTACATATAACACTTATAAGTTATAAGATAGTTTCCTGCCTATGACATCATCATCCTTCATTTGTTTAGCAAATATTTATAGAGTGTCTGCTTCTGACAGGCAAAGGCATTCAAAGGGGTTACGATGGTAGATAAGACAAGTACAATTGTTGCCCTCATTTCATTTGCATTCACTGCATGTTTCTTTAGTCCTTCCAAGATTCTGGATACTCTATGCTGGTGATATATGTAGAGAAGTTCACAGGAGGTTTTGGGGTTTTTTTCAATCTATAGATCAGAAATGGGGGCTCCAAAAGGCTACGCGACTTCCCCCAGCCCACACAGTTAGCTAAGGGTGATGTAGCAAGTACCAAGTATTGTGTCAGAGACCGACCAGAGCTCAGATAGTCAAAGACAACCCATATCGATGATAATTAGCTTCTAAGCCAAGGTAATAAGTTATGCTGCCCTTACATATTAGAGAGAACATCAGACTAGCAATCAGGATTTGGATATGGGTTCCATTTTATTATTTCCTAATGCATTCAATAAATAAGGTCAGTCGTTTCCAAACAGTGCTACTCAGAGTCCTAGGGTTCTACAGACTAGGAGTCTTTGAGGAGACTCATAGGAGGAGGGGTTGACTCCAAGCTTCTGTTCCAGATTTAATCGAAACACCAAAGCTTTGAGCCATTTCATACATTGAGATTCCGCATATAACTTTGATTTTCAAAAAGAAATTAAAAAAAGAAACAATAAAAAAATTGGAAACCAATGAACTGGATCATCTTCAAGATTTTTTTTTTTAATTTTGATCACCTATAATTCAGTAATCTTTTCATCCTTATTTGCTTGGAGTCTACTTCTTCTCTATTTGAGGTGGTTAACGTGGGGCTCAGTATCCAACAGACTGATCAGGCTGGCAGATTCTAGAATCTTGCTACTCAAAATGTGGCTCATGTATCAGCAGCATTGGCACCACCTGGAACCTTGTTAGAAATACAGAATCTCAGACCCTACCGCAGAACTCCTGAATCTGAATTTGAATTTTATCGAGTCTTCCGAGTAAGCTGGTGAACAGGTCAGAAACACTAATCTAGAAGACACCAGAATCTCTCTTGGATGACTTACATCACTGATCCCCCTCATGTTCTCCCCTCTAGGGTTTATAGCAGGAAGGTTAGGATGGCTGGCCACTCCCTGTCCCACCTCTTCACAGCTCCCTTGGCTGCAGGGAAAAAGTAGAGTCAGCATTTGCCATTTTGCCCATATCCTAACTTACAACATAACAGTCACCATCTGTTAACTTAGTCCTACAAATGGTCCCCCAATACCCATGGCCATTTAGAATGTCAGGGTTATTGAAAGCAGTTCTTCTCCAGTAGAGAGCTATGGGTCCTTTGATGAGATCATCTTTCCAATCGAGTCCAATCCCGAGACCCGCTAATTCTATAATATAGACTTTCATAACAAAAAACTCTCAGATCCTTTACAAATTGCCCCAGGCTTGTCCATGTGTTATTAAAGTTGGACTGAGTAATGAACGCTATAAATGTCCTAGGAGACAGCACTCATGCCCAGTGAGCATGACATCCCATAATAGACCTATTTGGCTTGTTACCCTGGCGCCTCTCTCCACCCTGAGCTCTGGAAACCAGAGAAAGGCAAACATCAGAATGTCAATCCAAAGGCACAGACATGAGTATAAGATGCTTTGCTTGGAGAATTTTCATAAGATCATATTTCTGGCCAGATTCCTATTACTTCTGCGTTGTAGTCGGGAGGCGATTTTTTCATTAGCATTTCTCTTCCCAGAAGGAAAACATTATCCCCCAAATAAAATTCAAGTGAACTAAATCGCTTCCAAACTCAGCATCATTTCAGGCTTGGTGTCATTTGTGAATTCGAGATTGAGTCCTATTTACTCTGCTCAAGTTCTACTCCTAATAGGAAAAATGCCAAGAAACAAAGAAAAGATGCATCCCATTTTCAGAGGCAATCACCTTCTACGTTTTAGACTGATCATAAAGCAGCTCAGTTTATCAACTTCTTACAAAGTCAGCTCTTTCTGGCAAAGTCAAATCTGACTGCACTCATTCTTTCAACAAACATTTATTGAACATCTACCATGTGCCAGGCACTGGGGCTCACCACTAGGGAGAAAACACAGGTGGTGTTGCTCTTGCAATAGAAAAAATCGTAGCTTACCTACGAAGACAGAAATGTAAATAGCCACTAAGTCATATAATCAATACCTTACTGGTGATTTGAATGAGATAATATGGGAATACAGACTAGTAAGCACAGAGGATCCAAATATGGGTTAAGACTCTACTCTTGCTTTCAAGGAGATTTTAATCCAGTGAGAAAACAAGAAACACACACCTTAGCACTGGTAGGCAGTTCCTGCTAAAATGCAAAACGTATAATTATCCAAAATACGCTGAGGGCTAAACGTTGATGGTGACCCTACATAGTAACTGAGCACGATCATGGCGGGCTTTGGGGATCAGCAACAAGAGAGTGGAATGGATTTGAACGGACTGTAAAAAAAAAATGGGAAGTATTTCTATTTAAATTTTATATTGAATTTTAATTGAAATATTTAAATTACATTTCTAAAGAAATTTCCATTGATTTCTAAACAGTAAGAATGGGGATGTCTGAGCAGGGAGACTGCCTTCCATAACAAAGGCATGCAGGTAGGAAGGCCTCCCATCTCCCCACCCTGAAACGACAATAAAGTTTTCAGTTCTGCTTGGAACAGAGGTTTAAAGCCTAGAGTATGTTCAGTGATAAATTTGGAAAGACAGACTGGGGCCATAGTATGGAGCCTTGAACTACATACTTAGGAATATGGCGGGTTTTTTTCCCATAAACAATCAAGAGCTCACATGCATTTTTGAGCAGGTAAATGAAAGGAAATTAGTAGGAAAATTAAGTTTGTAGTAGTTTGTAGGATAAACTGGAGTGGGAAGCTACCAGTGAAAGAGAGGCAAATTTGGAAGTAATTGTTATAAACAGAATCCCATGCCTACCTTTAATAATCACTGATAAACCATCCCAGTACGCAGGCAGGGGGTGTCCATGAAAGGGAATCCACGGTCAATGGCGTCATTCTTTCTTGGGAGTGTATTCTGTGAAAAATGTAATTGAGGACCTTGGGTTTGAACACCAGCTTTACGTCATTTTCTTCACTTAAGTTGGTCAGACCCAGTGAGTAAGCATCAGGGAGGTGCCATGGGAAATCTCAGAACACAGAATGTTAGAGCAGCTGGGAGCTTAAAGGCTGTTTGGTCCAATGACGTCATTCTGTGAGTGGGAGCAGAGCTTCCAGATAACAGCCAGCCGGAGTTAAAACTGGGGTCCTAACTCCAGATCGAGTGCTCGTCCCACCACACCCAGCTCTTTCTTAAATAATGGCAATATGCCTCCCCTCAAAGAGCTTACATGTGTTCAAAACGAAAACCCGAAACAAAAAAAACCAAACACTGTTTTCATGCAAGGAAAGTATAAAAGCGCATGTTCATCCATACTGTGAGAAGAATGGGTTCATCTTCCTCAAAGACTGATAGAAAAATAAACGTCCTGAACATTAGGAAAATAAAATTTACTGGCAGGCTTAAAGGCCAGATAATGAAAAGCTACATTTCTCCTGGAGTTTCAGCTTCCGAAGGCATAGGTGGCCCAGGAGATAAAAGAAAGCTCTTTCCTGGAAAAAGAAAATGTTTACTTTATTTGCCTAATGCTGTTTCCTTTCTAAATGTCGCCATCCAGAAAAGCTAGACCAAATGACTTGCAATTCGAGGTCACAGTATTAAGGGTCCGATTATTCTAAATCAAATCGGTGCGATAGTTCAGAGCCTTGAATGTATTCGTGGACTCTTGAGCAATTAGTCATTTTCTCTGTTGAATCCTTTATGAGTAACTAAATATATAGATATTTGGGGTACAGAAGGTAACATAACAAAATAAACATCACTCATTAAAGCATATCAATTATAGGTCTTAGCCCCCTTTTTGGCCCGGCTATTATAATATGCATGAACATAAGAAAAGTGAGCTGGAGGAGTCTGACTCAAAAAAAAAATTCTATTTTTCCAAAGCTCATTAAAATATATATTATTTAGACCAGGTCTCCTACAGATCTACAGGTTTTCTACAGGTTTCTACAGATCTCTGCACTGGTTTCTCTTTAAAGCATTTTCCCAAACCACGGATTACATTCCATAACACACTTCAGATAATTAAAATACATGTGTTTTATAGAAAAAATCAAACGTGAATCAAAATTATAAAATGTTACAGTGTACCGGCATGTTACCAACCTCCATTGGCTGCTTCAATCCCTACCATGATTCCTTATCGAGTGAGCCTTCCAGCCTCTACTCGAACACCACAAGAAGAAATATACTATTTTCCAAAGCCACCTACCAATTTTATGCTTTACCACCTAATAGAAGCCAAAATCTGCTATCATGTAGCTTTGCAGTTTTGAATTTTGAGATAACAGAGACCAAATAAATCTGTTCTCTCTTGCGCATGACAATTCAAGTCAACAGACATTTTTGAATGTGTGCCAGGCATTGTGATGGGTACTAGATAATGAATCAATGAATGAGTGAATGAATGAATGAATGAATGAGGCAGGGTCCTTGCTCTAGAGATAATTACATTGTAGTGGGGAGGCAGATATGTACCAGTATACTCTGTGTTCGGATGCATAGAAAGGGGCGCTTGATCCCGATTTGGGAAGTTAAAGAAAGTCTTAAGGGAATTTGTAAAGACAAATAAGAGTTAGCCAAGGAAGTAATTTTCTAAAGGGAAAATTTTCAGGAAAAGTGAAACAGAAATGGGAAATAGTATGGTATATTCAAGGAACTACAAGTAGAATGCTATAAGGAAGGAGTGGCATACAATGGGGTTAGGCATAGGCAAGAACCTGATAGAGACTTACCTGTATGTCATACCTAGAGGCTGTGATATGGTTTAAAAAAGAGAATAATAACATCAGATTTACCTCTTTGTTAGATCATTCTCGTGGCGGTATAGAGAAACAAGGGTAGAAGAGGCAAAACCATTTAAGAAGTTATTTCAGTTATCCAGGTGAAAAATGATGAAAACCTGAACTGACTCTGTGCTAATGTGGATACAGTTCAGAAATATTTATGAAATCAAACTGACACGCCCAGAAAACTACTTTTCTTTTTCTTTTTTACAGAGAGAGCGTAAGTGGGGGAGGGGCAGAAAGAGAGGGAGAATCTTCAGAAGGCTCTATGCCCAGCACGGAGCCCGATACCGGGCTTGATCTCACGACCATGAGATCATGACCATGAGATCATGCCTTGACCCAAAATCAGGAGTCAAACACTTAACTGACTGAGCTACCCAGATGCCCCTGGAAAATTAATTTGATGAAAACGGTAAAAGAGAGGTGGCACTTCCACGATGATTCTTTGGCTTCTAACTTGAGTAACTGAATGCCTGTTGGTCAGCCAATTGCTGGTCCACCAAGTTGGAGGTGTCAGGGTGAGGTGAAGATGCGGATTTGTTGATGTCACTTTAAAACGCCAGTTAAGACGAATGGTTAGTAATTGGACACAAGTCAACTCAGAGGAAAGACCGAGTTGGAGAAATAAGCCCAGCATCTCAACGAATAATATGAGCTTAAGACTATATCGATCATCCAGTTACAGAACAGAACCAGGTACAGAAAGGAGAAGCGTAAACACAGAACGTAGGGGAACAGTAACATTTCCAATAGAAAATTTCCAATAGCTGGTGATAGCCATGGAGTTCCTCCTGGGTCTTCTCTTTCCTACAAGAAACATTCACAGATCTTTGTGTCTTCTATTCAGTTGCCTCCAAATATTTCATTTTGCCAATTTCCTTCCTAAAACAGGACATTCTCAATGGACACTAATGCAAGAATTGGAAACTGGCCAAAGCTAAAAATATCTCCATTCTGGATGGCACGAGTGTCTTCCTACTTCCATACCATAGATTTGTCACTCGAAACAGCTGCCCATCCAGGAACTGTATTTGCTAGTCTCCCCTGCTAATGAAATATGAGGGGAAATGACCTATGATGCCTCTGGGCCAAGGTTTTTATGAATCAGAGGTCCCCTCTCTACTCTCTTCTTCAAGCTAGATGCAAATGACATTGAGGCCAAAGTTAGAGAGTTGCTGAGTTCACCAGATGGAAGGACCCCAGGATGTGGGTCTCCATGTGGAGGGAAGTAACACAGGACACAGAATATCTGACTTGGACAGTTAGTTAACTGAGCAAGAATTGAATTTCAATTATATTATACCACTGAGATTTAGGGATCTGTTTTTTTTACAGTAGCTCCTGCCATAACACCATACACCTTTTGCAATAGCATAAGAAACCATTAATTTTGAAAGGAGGGACATCATATCAATGAGTCGTCATTTAAAATTCTACATCTTTATTGGGGAGCCTGGGTGGCTCAGTTGGTTGAGCAGCTGACTTCGGCTCAGGTCATGATCTCGCGGTTTGTGGGTTCGAGCCCCGTGTCGGGCTCTGTGCTGACAGCTCAGAGCCTGGAGCCTGCTTCAGATTCTGTGTCTCCCTCTCTCTCTGCCCCTCTCCCCCAACTCACACTCTGTCTTTCTCTCCTCCAAAAATAAATAAACATTAAAAAAAATTTTTTTTAATTCCACATCTTCATAAACGAAGATTTTCGGGGTGCCTGGGTGGCTCAGTCGGTTAAGCGCCCGACTTCAGCTCAGGTCATGATCTCACAGTTCGTGGGCTCGAGCCCCGCGTCAGCTTTGTGCTGACAGCTCAGAGACTGGAGCCTGCTTCAGATTCTGTGTCTCCCCCTCTCTCTCTCTGCCCCTCCCCTGCTCATTCTCTGTCTCTCTCTCTCTCTCTCTCTCTCTCAAAAATAAACACTAAAAAAAATATTTTTAAATGAAGATTTTCTCCATTCTGTAATTATGCATTAATTTCTTTGATCCAACTTCAGCACCTCACATTTACCCCTATTACATTTCATCTTTTTAGATTTTAGCTGATCTCTGGATATTTTAGTTATCTGTTTGGAATTCAATTCTTTTCATTCAGTGTATTAACTATCAACTTTCAACTCTCTAGCATCTACAACCTTGACCAAGGTTTCCATCTTCAAGCCATTAATACAAAAATAATTGAAAAGCTGGGCCTGGACCAACATTTCCAGAAATATCCTCATAATAACATTCCTTGTGAGCTCTCTGTGGACCCTTCCCAAGTCTGGCAACACTTCCTCTAATTGGAGCATACTTAGCATCATCCACTTCAACTACTGCTTTGAGTTTTGCAGGACTTGAAGATAAGAAGAGTCAAAAAAAAAAAAAAAAGGATTACAATCAAAGAGAGTCTATTCTCCTCCTTTCCAGGTCTTCTAGCCCAAGCTCTTCACCAGTTCCAAATCACCCCTTTGGATGCAGTGACATCCTAACTGGCCTCTCTGTTGATCTCTCCCCACTCCCGTTTATCCTAGACTTGTCTCTCACAGGTCTTTTCCTTTAAAACCAAGCTGCTGTCACTCTCCCGCTAAAGGTGTCCAATGACTTCCCATTAAATCCAAACCCCTTCGTTTCCTGAACAAAGATCTTTCTGACATGGACCCCCACTGTCTACTCAGCCTTCTTTTCCTCCCTGCCATTGTAAACTTCTTGTCATTCACTGAACATGTTAGGTCCTTCCAAACGCCCACGCCTTGTAAATGTTCTTCTCTGACGTTTCTGCTCCTGTCCTACCCCCCACCCCCCCCCCCCCCCCCCAAAGGAAGAATAAACTGCCCTCTCCTCTTTGTTTTCAGATTTACTCTGCTCAGCTTCACTGTTTACAGGCCTTCTTCCTCTGATAGCCAGTGAGCATGTTGAGAACAGGGTTGTGGCTTTCACCCACGTTTCCCCAGCTCCTACCACAGCGTATGCTTCACAGTTGGTGCGCACAAAATATTCATTGAAATAATGAGTGATGAGAAGGAAATACAAATGGCGGATGAATGGGAAAGGTGGTGAGAGGTAAAAGACACCGCTCTGATGTGGAAGCAAAAAGTTCAAATTGCCAATGTTTACACCGTGTTAGGCTGCACAACAACACGTGGATGTTTCCCCTATCACCATGTAACCGTAGAACCAGCAAATTTGGGGTGCCTCTGTGGCTCAGTTGCTTAAGCATCTGACACTTGGTTTCGGCTCAGATCATGATCTCACTGTCCCCGGGATCGAGCCCCCCCACTGGGTTCCATGCTGATAGCTCAGAGCCTGCTTGGGATTTTCTCTCTCCGTCTCTCTCTGCCCCTCCCCTACTTGCGCATGCACTCTTTCGCTCTCTCTCGATATAACTAAACAAACTTTAAAACAAAACCACAAAAAAGAACCGACAATTTTTTCTGTCCAGAAAAGGGGAAGATCACCATATAGACACAGAGCTTTAGCATTACAAGCCCTATGCTGATACACACAGTCTCTTTCCAGTTAAATATAAAAATATTTAAGAAGCATGACGCTCCCTTAATATTTATATCCTTACTATCAGTTCTAAAATCGGCACCCACACCTGGTCAGGTCAAATCATTATGACGATTTATTGTTGTGTGTTTTGGTAAAGTAACAAAGAGCATCAATGAAAAATATCCAAATACCTAGAAATAAACTGAGTAAGAAGAATGAATCCAGTAATTAGCCTGGAAGTACAAAAAAGGGTTGATTTCATTACAGAATAGTTTCCAAAGGGAACTAGCAGTCTTCCTTTTGAATCTTGATTACAGGTGTGCCTAGGAAGGGTATGCCACTCAATGCCCCTTGGGGATTTCTTTCCATGATTTGGTTTCCCTTGAGTAGTTGGTATGATTAACGGGGCTGGTTTCTTTTATAATTGTCCTGAAGCCCTTTATATTTTCAAACTGATTTGTAATTGTTTTTTTTTTCTTTTCCATAGATATCCTTAAAAATGAACCCATCAGATGATGTGATATGGGCAAGCTCAGCTCACAGTGGTTGTGGTTGGCAAGGCCAGAACATAACCATAGAGAGTCTTTCTACTTTCTTAGGGTACTCGGGTGCTCTTTGCAGAATATTTTCGTTTCCAAAATTCAAAGCAAGCTTAGCTTTCCCTCTTTGGACTCAGGATAAGGTTGCCAGATAAAATACAGGACGTCCAGTTAAATCTGAATTTCAGATAAGTCATGAATAATTTTTAAGGACTAGTATACCCATCTCATCGACACTAGAAATCCTGTATTTTTAGTGCCTAAACCTGGGAACCCAAACTTAGGAAGATAACATTTTTCACCCCAGAGCTATATGAACTGGGGCAAGGCACTTGATCTTTCCGGGTTGAAATTCCGTCATCTCTAAAAACAAAGGGTTGTGCCCCACGACCTGTAAGGGACATCTGTGGCCAACTAGGCTATGGTATAATATTTTCCCATCATCAAAGTGTACCCAGGAGTATAATAACAGTGTGGTAGAAAGAGTGCTCCATTCGGCATAAAAAGATCTGAGTTTGAATCCCATAGCTATCACTATGTGATCTTAGGCAAATCAAAGCCTTCAGATCTCAGGTTGCAGATTCTTCATCCACAAAAATGGGGATATTATAAGGATCAAATTAGTTAATATGTGTAGAAGTGCCTGGGTAAAGTTATAAACAAACGATGACTTATCAGGAAGATACTCAACTCCTAGCAGAAGTTACTCTCAACCAATGCGGAAGGGAGTTATTGTCAAAACTTACTGCCAGAGACCCTGTTCCCCCGCGTGACCCAAAGTTTTCAAGCTTGGATTAATCCTCACAAGGTGCCCACAAGTAATCGCTTTATCATCTCCGCCTTTTATAGACCAAGAAACATGGGTTTGGGGTGCTGGGTGGCTCAGTCGGTTAAGTGTCAGACTCTTGGTCTTGGCTCAGGTCATGATCTCATGGTTCATGAGTTCGAGCCCTGCTTCTGGCTCTGCACTGGCAGCATGGAGCCTGCTTGGGATTCTGTCTCTCCCTCTTTCTGCCCTGACTCCTCTCATGCATGTGCACGCATGCTTTCTCTCTCTCTCTCTCTCTCTCTCTCTCTCTCTCTCTCTCTCTCTCTCTCTCAAAATAAATAAATTTTTAAAAACTTAAAAAAAAAAAAAGAAATATGGGTTCACATGTTTGCCCTAAACCTCGATCCCGTCAAGTAATCAATGGGCAAAATAATACCCACGAAACACATTTATTATGAGAATTAAGTGAGAAAATATATACAAAGACCTGGCCCAGAGTTTCTCACCAGAAATACCCATTCTTTCCTTTCTCTGCTGTTCTCCTGGACACCACAACTGAGGTCCATTGGTGGAGGGTGTCTAAGTAGTAGGCCTCAGTTTCCATTCCCCTCCTCTACCTGGCGGCTCTGGTGTTACAGCCCAGAAGGATAAGGAAGGTCTCCTCCAATCCCCAGACTCCCCTAGGGTGGAGTCTGAGACCCCCCCCCCCCCCCTCATTTAGCGTCCCCTGGCCTCTACGGACCCGTAGAACAATAATAACCTTCCCTAACCTCAACCAGATTCAAACCAGAAAAGCAGCAGGAGAAAAGTCGCCTTGACCCAAAGGGGCATCCAGCCCCTCCCACGCCAGACGGAGGATAATGCACTCCAGACCACACGAAATTCCCCGTATCTGATTACTGCAGAAGCCCCCCCCTGCACCAGCCTCTGTCCCTCTTGCCTCAGACACAGCTCTTCCCCGGCCCCATTTTTCAGGTCAGCAGGCCAGGCCTCCATCAGGACAGCAAGATGCCTTCACCAGGGAGTTTCCGACCTGCCCCGGGGATGTCGGATTCACCGTTTCCCAGACGCCAACTTGGAAAGGGCCTCGCCGCGCCTTGCGCACACATCTGTGGTACAACAGTGACCTCCAGCGGCTGGCTGGGCCGGAAGGACAATGCCCGCCTCCCTTCTGAGGGCAACCCTATCTTTCCGGGAGGCTGGCATGCAGGACAACAACTTCTTTTTGGAACCACCTTCTGGAAAAGCTACGCGCAGCATCTTAAAAAAGCAACCCAACAACCTCTGAGTTATGCACCAAATGAGTCTAATCCCATGTCGCTCTACCATTTTCTCTCTCTCCCTCTTTCTCTGCCGCTCCCCAACTTGCGCTGTCCCTGTCTCTCTCAAAATAAATAAATAAACTTAAAATACATATTAAAAAAAAAGAAGAAGAACAGAGGTCATTACTTCAGCCTGTGAAAAGGCAATTAATGACCGCACCCCCGTAGTGAGAGGCCTTGACTGAGTCTGAAGAGTTAGCCAGGCAGATGTGGGAATTTTCAGAAGGAAAACAATGAATGAAGCATATTTGGGGCATGAAGTAACTGACACAGAAGCTGGAATGGGCCGAGGCCAGGAAGGGGTCCGCATCGGCTGGAGTACTGTGCAGTAGAGGGATATGGGGCCAAAATACAGGCTGGCTTCAGAAGGCAGGATCAAGGATTTAAAATATTTGCTGCAGTATGGGCGCCAGGGTGGCTCGGTCGGTTAAGCGTCCAGCTTCGGCTCAGGTCGTGATCTCTCAGTTTGTGAGTTCGAGCCCCACGTCGGGCTCTGTGCTGATAGCTCGGAGCCTGTTCCAGATTCTGTCTCCCTTTTTCTCTGCTCCTCCCCTGCTCACGCTCTGCCTCTGTCTCTCTCCAAAAATAAACATTAAAAAAAAATTTTTTTTGATAAATAAATAAAATAAAATATTTGCTGTGGCAATGAGTAATCTTTGAAGGTTCTTGAATTAAGGTGATATTTGGGAAGAAGAATTTGGCAAAAGTAGCCAGAGCCTGTGGGCACTGGCAAAAAAGAGATCAAAATCAGGTTTTTGCTAATTATTGACAGTCACACTGCGGGTGTCAGTCAAATCCAGTCTGAGAGACTTATGGCAAAGTCAGTGAGTGGGTAAAAGGACAGGTGGGGCACAGGACATCAAAGAAGAAGACTTTAAAACACAAGGGAAATCAAGCAAAGTGTAGCTGTGAATAGGAACCAAGGCCAAGGTTTCAGAGAATGGGATATCCAGGTGGAAACAGACAGAAGTCCCACTTTTTTCTCATGAACAGCATCTTGAAAGGGCTGGGGCCTTGAATGGCAAGGCAAGGGGTCTGATAAATCTACCCTAAAAGGTCCAGTTCAGAGACTCTGGAGGACCTGTTCCCAAGGGGCCAACGGAGATCAACTCTTGGCTCGAATCCGTGTCTGGGAGACGACAGGGTTGTGGGCCTGTCCCTTGGCCTCCAGGTAATAGATACTGACTGTTACAGGGTTTGGTATTGTCCCTCTGTTCCTTCTGTCCTGAATGGGGGAAGACAGCTGTCCTTTGACATCCAGGGCAGGAAACTAAGTGGTCGATGAGGTGGGAGACAGTGAAATCGGAGACTGTATCTGCCTTTCCATATGTGTGTCTCCCAAAGACCTCTCGCACACAGAGGAAGAACCACAATCAATCTAGAACAAGGCCTCC
Source organism: Panthera uncia (assembly GCF_023721935.1). NCBI lineage: Eukaryota > Metazoa > Chordata > Mammalia > Carnivora > Felidae > Panthera > Panthera uncia. The sequence goes on along the minus strand of NC_064808.1, from coordinate 92,128,025 downwards.
CCAGGGAAAGGCAAATACCATGATGAAGACGAAGAGGACATTATGGTTCTCCATCCACGTCCCCATAGTGAGCTGCCTCCTTCCGTTGTGACACTTACCACAGGAAAGAGTACGTATCTGTTTACTTATCTATTTGTCCCATTAGAAAAGAAGCTCTTGGGGGCGCCTGGGTGGCTCAGTAAGTTGAATGTCCATCCAGCTCTTGACTTCCTGATCTCAGGGTTGTAAGACAGGGCCCTGTGTCAGGCTCTGGGCTGGGCGTAGAGCCTGCTTAAGAATCTCTCTCCCTCCCTCCCTCCCTCCCTCCCTCCCTCCCTCCCTCACTACCTCATGTGTGCAGCTCTCTCTCTCTTCCTCCCCCGCAAAAAAGAAAACAAGCTCTTTGAGGGGCAACAAACACATCTTCCTCAACTAGCACAGGGCCTAGCACAGATGGCACTCCATAAATACTGTCTAGAATTTAAAAATAAATAAATAAGCAAACCTGGGATGGGGAACGTTGGTTATGAAGTTACAAAGACAGTCCTCATGAATACCCTTCTTGCTAAACCGTGGTCAGAATAAGAAACCGTCCATGTAAGATGCCCCCCAGCGCAGGATGAGGCAAAGTGTAGACTTCTGGCCAACGGTATCTGCTAGGACTACGATACGGCGTCTCCTCTTGCGACAGACCTTGAACGGACACAACCCCCGAAGCCTTAGTGAAGAGCCTCATCCGACCGACACTTTTGCTGCAGGACGTGGGAAGTGGAGACACTTCCATGGCACAACTGGAGGGCTCGTGTCCATGACGGCATGGTGGAGACATACAGGTGTCTGCTTGTACACGTAACAGCCTGACAATAATAGGGACTTTTCTATTCTTTTTTTTTTTAAGATTTTTTTTAACGTTTATTTATTTTCAGAGAGAGAGACAGAGCATGAGCGAGGGAAGGGCCAAGAGAGAGGGAAACCCAGAATTCAAAGCAGGCTCCAGGCCCTGAGCCATCAGCACAGAGCCCGACGTGGGGCTCAAACTCACACACCCTGAGATCGTGACCTGAGCGGAAGTCGGACACTCCACCGACGGAGTCACCCAGGCGCCCCATTTTTATTTTGAGCGGTGGGGAGGGGCAGAGGGAGAGGGAGACAGAAAATCTTAAGCAGGACCCACACCCAGCCTGGAGCCCCACGCGGGGCTTGATCCCAGGACCCCGAGATCATGACCTGAGCCACGATCAAGAGTCAGATGCTCAACCGACTGAACCACCCAGGCCCCCCAAGGGGCTTTTCTGTTCTGAGTCGTGAAATCATGTCAGTATGGAAGCGTCACTGTCTCATATGTCAGTCTGTTGTTGCTAGACTTAGAGAAGGTATGCCAGGAAATCCTTGACAGTGAATCACTTGCGAGGGTTACACAAGTATTCTGACACCCAAGACAAAGCAACAGCACCACAGAACTAGCTCTCGGGACTACAGGTGATAAGAGAAGGCAGTAGGGAAAATAACGACACCACAGAGATGTTCAAATACCTTAAAAATCGGTCAGAGCAACCACCGGCTATCAGCCACCTTCAGTTAGGGGCACCACAATCCGGGGCCTGGCGCTGCTTTTCACATACGAACTAACTCCTCGGTTGGCTTTCGTTCCTTCAGGGAGAGTAACACCCAACTTCAGACTCTTCCTGGGTCAAATGGCTACATTTATGACATTGGTTTCAATCAAAAATGGCTGACCAAGATATAGGTATGCCCCCTATGGTCTTAGGCGATCCGGAATGGAAGGCCCTAGAAATCAATCTGAGGAATCAGAGGGCAGGAGAGGGATAAATGTCCCCCCGACTATCCACTGGGTATGAAGGGAAGCTATCTCATTCATTTTGCAATGTTAATTCTCAAATGTGAATCCACAGCCCAGACTTCTCTTCTAATGTCCAGACCCGATATCCAACCACCTAGTGAACATGTCCACTCAGAGATCACTCATATTGCTAAAACAGCTTTTCCCACGTTAAACCATGGCAACAGCATGGATTCCCAAGCACCTTTCTTGATCCTCCATTCTTCCCCAATGTCTAATCAGTCACCATGTCCGACTAATTGACTATTTTCCGTGCCTGCTATAGGCAGCACTGGGCTGAGCTCTCTGCATAGGCATTATTTTTCTATTGCAGCTGTGACAAATTACTGCAAATTTAAAGGTTTAATAAGACACACGCAACTTACCTTACGGTTCTACAGGTCAAAAATCCAACACCAATCTCACCAGAGTACCATCAAAGTACTGGCATTCCTTTCTGGAAGCTTTAGCGGAGAATCCATTTCTTTGCCTTTTCCAGCTTCTAGAAACCACTCACATTCCTTGGCTCATGGCCCCTTCTTCGTCCATCTTCAAAGCCACCAACAAGACATCCCTCTGGCCTATCTCCATTTCACACCCTTTTCTGACCACAGCCAGGAAAGGCTCTCCACTCTTAAGGACATATGTGATTAGACTGAGGTCACTTGGATACTCCAGGATAATCTCCGCACCCGAGGGCTCTTACTTTTTCATCACACCTACAAAGTCTCTTTTGCCATAGAAGGTAACATAGTCACAAATTCTGGGGATTGGGACTGGAGGGCCAGTATTCTCGCTACCAAAACATGCATTATCTCATAATCTTCTCAAGAACCCTGAGATGGCTACTATTACTCCATTTTACAGACGAGAAAATAGATTTGGCAAAGGTGCCTAAAATGTGCCAGGTCACTTTAATACGTGGCAGAGAGATTCGCATCGAGGGCTGTTTGGCTTCCTATACTACATTCCTACTTCCTTACTGTCTGTTCCCTCAATAATCCCACCACACCTGTTCAGGCCACTGTCATGATTTACAGTTGACCGTTGAACAACACGGGGATTCGGGGCACCAACCGCCTGACCAGTTGAAAATCTGTGTACAACTTTTGCCTCCCCCAAAACTCGACTAATAGCCTGCCGTTGACCAGAAGCCTCAGCGATAACATAAACAGTCGATCAACACACATTTTTAGGTGATACGTATTATACATTGTGTTCTTGCAATAAAGGAAGCTAGAGGAAAGAAAACGTTATTGAGAAAAACACAAGGTAGAGAAAATACAGTACTGTACTGTATGCATTTATTTTTTTTAATCCACACATAAGTGGACCCATGCAGTTCAAACTTGTGTGTTGTGTAAGGGTCAACTGTACTTAGAACACTGGGTTATCATAACTGGTCTCTCTCCCTTCAGTCTTATGGTCCTTCAGTCCACTGTCTACTCTGGAGCCACAGCTAGCTTTGTAAAGCACGGATCTGGTAAGGTCGCCACCACTCATACTCCATTACTCTGGGAATCAAGCCCAGTCCCCTGGACATGGTGGTACAAGGACCGTAAGATGTAGCCTCTGCTTCCCTAGAACTTCACCACCTTTCCCCACACCCCTCCTCCACCCTCACCATCTCTGTGCTAAAAGCAACACAGAACTGCTATCGGTTCCCCAAATTTATCGTGTTTTCTCTCGGCCTCCAGATGTTTCCACGTGCTAAGCCTCCCGAAGTTTGTTTGGGCCGATTCAATAAGATAATAGATGTAAGGTGCTTATTTCTGCACTTTGAACACAGAAAATGCATAAATAAAGGGCTGACTGCGGAGACGGGCAATGCTTTGTATGAGAGGGAACAATGTGCGAGAGGCCTTGCCAACATAGATCCAAAGTAAATGAAAATAGGAAGTTGAGCAGAAATTTATCAAATCTGCTTTTTTTTTTTTTTTTTCCAATTTGTTTTTCACGGGCCGCCTCCGAGGATTGGTTTGCATAGAGATAGGGAGAACAAAAGCGTGTTTCAAAAACAACATAGCTAAGAATTACTGAATAACCCATCCTCTCCGTCCTGTTGTCTAAGACGATAAGCACATAAATGGAACAAAAATAACAGGAATTCTAAGACTGAACCACAGCGCCCTCTGTTATAAACTAGGGTAACTGCAGGGAATGGGCCGGTCAATGTAAAGATATCTTTGTTCTTGAAGCACCGTCATCGGAAGCAAAGGTCCAGGTGGTTTAAGGAAGAGGGCGAGGGATCTTTTTTTTTTTTTTTTTTTTAACAATTTGCATCTCTATATGGAACAGAATTTTTCACAGTATGATTTAGGGGAGAGATTCAAGCCCATATGTTGTCCTGGACCTATACATGGAGTAAGCTCTATCTGACAAAGGTTAACTGCACATCTGCACATACTGGGCACTGATACAGACACAAATAAGCCATTACCTGCTTTTAAGGAGCCTGGAGGTAAGGCAAAGAGCCAACCATGAAAATGCTCTATGGATATATAGATAATCCCGTACAGAGGGAGCGAAGGGAGCTCAGAGGGGAAAAATCTCTTCCTGTTCAGGATGGTCAAGACATCTTTACTAAAAGGCGTAATGCTTTTGCTGAATCCTGCAGAATGCTCTAGAATAAACCAGGCACCGAAGCGTGGGAGAGGCAACATATGCAGTGACACAGAGGCACCAAACAGTGTGAGGGGAAGAGCCACAAAGATGATGCTGGAAAGGGAGATGAGACCAAGACCTTGCAGCATCTTGATCATTAACATGAAGGAGTATGAACTTTATCTGAAGTAGATGGGAGCCCATGATGACTCTTAAGCATAGCAGTGACATCGACAAATTTGAATTTTAGAACTATTACTGGGGCTACCGTCTTGGGGGGGGGGGGTGGGGGAGAGCAGAGGTTTGTTCAGAGGTATCATAGTAATCCAGGAAGTGGTCTGAATGATGTCTGAACATTGATCAGTAATGCAACTGGAGATGTAGGGACAAAAGTCAACAAAGAAAAAGGACTGCTGTCTAATTGCACCTGGGTGATGCCATTCCCCAACACAACTCTTTAAGGAATTTCAGACGAAGACCAGTCTGGGGAGAGAAGAGATTATGTAGAGTTTGGACATTTTCAGTTTAGGATGTCTGTGAAACATCTAGGAAGAGATACGCAATAAACATCAGACATCTGGACTTGGAATTCAGGAAAGAGGTCTACAATAGATATAAATTTGAGAATCGTCCCCACGAGGTGTTGGCTGAAGCCATCAAAGGGAGAGTAAAAGAGGAACAGGAAAGGCCTCCGGAAAAATCTGACATGTAGGATTTTAGACGGATGGAGAGAAGGTCATCGAGGGACTTGGGTTGTAATCACCAGAAAGGCTGGAAGAAAAACCATAGGAGACGAGTATCATTGGAGCCCAGAGAACACAGCGAGGCCAGGAGGAAAGAAATGGCACAGCACGGCCACGCAAAAAGCAGCAGTAAGTGGAAAACCACTGAGAGCCTCACCCACCCTGTCTGCCCTGACCTCTCCATCTATGCTGCCCGCCCTCCCCACATCTGCCTCCCTGATTTGCCAGTCACTTTCTACTACCCCATTTTACTTGATGCACCCCATAAAGTCTAGCTGAAAATACTGTGTCGCTGTCTGCCTTGTCCGCAACCCTTTACAGAACGTACGGGCCGCGAAGGCAGGAATCTGGTACAGCGCATTCGCCACTATCTTCATTTGGGTTTCACAAAAGCAGACCCTGAGACTGGGACGGGAATGCAAGGAGATGAGATGGGAGGGAATCCAAAAAAAAAAAAAAATGCGAGGAAGGGAGTGGAGAAGGAAGACAGTAAAGAGTGAGGATTTAAGTCAGTTACTGCCGTGGGCAACTGATGTGTAATTGTACCAGGAACCTTTGTCGGTCTGCGGGAAATAGACGCACCAGAGATTTCCCACCCAGGGGCCAAGGGGACGGGGTGTCCATCCGCCTACTTGAGGAAATCTGGGGGCTGGGGGAAGAGAGCTTTAATTTCCCAGCATGCGTGGGCCACCCTAGATGTAAGAAGAATAACTCCAGCAGCCAGAGAGAGCCCCCCGGCAAAGAAACCAAGTGGCAGTAAATGGAAGCGAAGGTGGGACAGAGCCCACAGAAATAGGAGGTTCAACGGAACAGGCCCCTCACAGCACCCACCGTAGATCTCAAATCGCTCGCACAGAAAATCGTGCCGGGTACATGGCTCTCCAAAGATATCTGAATGAAGAGTGTAACCGGTGAATGAATGAGAAGATGGCCCTCCGAGTTTTACCTCATGCCGTGTTCCGCTCGAGCTCAAGGTCCAAACCATACTGGACTTTGCCAATTTCTCACCTCAGAGCCTCCCAACACATGCTGCTCCCATTGGCTGAATGTTCCCTTTGCCACCAAGGGTCCCTGCTGGAGGAAAGCCGCCTCCGACCTCCCTCCCAACAGTCCACGTTTCCAGGTTCTGTATCCCCCCCCACCCCCCGCCACGGCACCCTGCCTGCCACCTGCTTCCCCTTCCAAACGCTCGCTGCGTTTGAAATCACCGTCCACCCCATTCATCAGTGTGATTCCAATATAATAGCCTACTATGTAGCAAGCCCTCAACATGTATTTATTCAATAACGTACGGGTTAAGATTAGAGTCAGAGGATCCTGTGGAGGTTCTGGGTACGCAAGCGAGAGACCGAAATAGCAGCTGGAAGGAATAGAGAAACCTGGTGACTAGCAAACAAAGATCCCAGGCAATGCTGAAGACTGGAGTAGAAGAGTCTGGAGTGCATTAACGTACAGTGGCACTGATCTCCATGATTCCGTGTCTCCCACCCCACCCCCGAGTCACGCTCTGCGAAGCAGATGTGGATCCACAGATGGTGGGTGGTCAGGTTGACACCGCCCTGTGGTTTTGAGGGCAGGGCAGGGAGAGACGAACATGGCAAGGGGGTTGAGGCAACTGGAGGAGCGACTGGAACGATCTGCTCAGCACCTAGGTCGGTCTCGCGGGGAAATGTAGAGCCCGGATGGTCAACAGGTGTGTGATGAAGAGGTTAAAAAGGAGGTGAAAGATCAGACATCTTGGGGCGCCTGGGTAGCTCAGTTGGTTAAGCGTCCAACTTCCGCTCGGGTCACGGTCTCACGGTTCGTGAGTCTGAGCCCCGCATCAGGCTCTCAGCTGTCAGCACAGAGCCCACATGAGATCTTCTGTCTCCCTCGCTCTCGGCCCCTCCCCTGCTCACTTCTCTGTCTCTGTCTCTCTCTCAAAAATAAAAAGCATCTTAAAAAAAGGAAAACAAGATCAGACATCTTGATAGGGAGGAGGAAGGAGGTGCCAAGAAGAGGGAAGAGTGGTTAGCGAATAGCATGTGAAGTCTCTGATTCCAGAGATGGAGGGATACTGTGATTAAGGAACATGGAAGTTCCGGTTCAGCAGGGTCAAGACTGAATTTAGCAGCTTCAGCTGGAGAGGGAAGGGTAAGCCAGATTCTGGAAATTGTGGCATTCTTTTGTGAGGTGTCAGTGAGGTCTCTTGCAATACCCCCTTGCCTGCCTTGTTCACTGCTGTATCCCTAACGTCAACAAGAGCACTCAGAACAAGGCAAGAACTCAATGAATATTTGTGTAAGGAACATCTGGCTTAAACAAGTGAGGAAATGTATTGGCTTATGCAAGCTAAAACCATAGGGAAAGGCCATCTTCAGTTACCACTGGGCTCAAGGATGAAATAATCAGGCTCAGGTTGTCTCTATAGCTAGCCTATCCTCTCCATTGTTTTGGCCTGGGTTCCACATGACAGGAAGACCTGGGAAGACTCATTTTCCCACAATTCCTAGCAGAACTCTCATTGTCCCTGACTAATATGCCCATCCCCAAACCAGTCACTGTGTACAAGAGAATGATTCATTATGATTGCTTTCGGCCCGGGTCACATGCTCTACCCTGAAGGCTAGGATAAAGTCAACCTCACTGCAGTTCTAGAATCTGAGATCGAGGGGAAATTACTGTAATTCTACCAAAAGTGCTGCTAATACATCATGGGTAGCAAAGACAATGGGAGCCCACGACAAAAAAGCATAACTCATATTCTGTCCAGTAGCAGTAAGGCGCTGCTGAAGGATTCTGGGAAAGCAGCACGGACAGATTTGCATTTCAGAAAGAGCATCCTGGAGCAGTGTGGAAAACACCCTAGAAAGGTTGAGGCCAAGAGGAGAACACACAGGACATCACTCAAATTCAAAATCTTCAACTAACAATGGATCACCTTTCTTCTCTGTCTGCAGACAGAGAGCAAACCTATGCCCCGAGGCAAAACAATGAACAAGGCATAGTCCCAGTCTTCAAGAAGGTTCCAGTTTAATGAGAAAGACAGACAAAGCCAGCATTCACGTTACACGTAATCATGGGAAGGCTTCCTGGTGTACAGGAAGGACCATCTAAGCTAAGGTCTGAAAGATAAATAGGCATTGACAGTTCTTATAACCAGAGTCAAGTGGAAACACTGCACATTTGGAAAAGTACTAAGTGTAATATAGCCAGAGAGCATGAAGTTCCAATAGGGAAGCAGAAGGGCATGAGGCCAGATTCTATCAGAAGGCCAGATCGTGAAAGGCCTAGCAAAGACAAAGTAAGGCACTGGGCATCATCCTGAAGGCTGCAGAACCATGAGCATTTTAACGTTTCGGAGTGGTGTTACCCACTCAGCACGTAAAAATGATCGATCCTGGGGTGCCTGGGTGGCTCAGTCAGTTAAGCTTCCGAACCTCAGCTCAGGTCATGATCTTGCGGTTCCTGAGTTCAAGCCCCGCATCGGGCTCTGTGCTGCCAGCTCGGAGCCTGGAGCCTGCTTCGAATTGTGGCTCGCTCTCTCCCTCTGTTCCTTCCCCGCTTGTACTCTGTGTCTCTGTCTCTGTCTCTGTCTCTGTCTCTCTCTCTCTCAAAAATAGGTAAAGATTAAAAAAAACAAAAAGATCAATCTGGCTATGCAGGATGTGGAGTAGGAAATCACAGAGTAATATGCAAGATCATGATAAAAGGGGCTTTGCAGTAATTCAGAGAAGAGACGGTGGCACCATTCCTGAAATGGTGGCAACGGGAATGATAAGAAATGGACACATTTGAGAGTCTTAACATTTGGAGCTTGGGGCACCTGATGGCTCAGTCGGTTAAGCCTCTGACTCTTGGTTCTGGCTCTGGTCAAATGGTTCATTTTCATGGTGTTGTGAGTTTAAACTCCGCATCCGGCTCTGTGCTGACAGCCTGGAGACTGCTTGGGATTCTCTCTCTCTCCCTCTCTGCCCCTCCCCCACTTGGGCTCTCCCTGTCTCTTTCAAAAAATAAATAAAATAAAATAAAATAAATAAAATAAAATAAAATAAATAAAATAAATAAAATAAAATAAAATAAAATAAAATAAATAAATAAAATAAAATAAAATAAAATAAAATAAAATAAAAATAAAATAAAATAAAATTTGGATCCAACTATCCTTGGAAACAAGGCTAAGGGTGTAACGGAAGTGAGGGAGAGAGCTGGGAGTCCCTGATGGCATTTAGATTGCCAGTTTGTGTGACTGAATGGATAGGGACACTATTGAAAGGAGGGGAACAGGTTTAGGGGAGAAGATCATGAACTTGCTCGTGGACACACTGAGGGTGGAATCCCATGCGGTGGTGCCTGCCCTAGATGTGCGGACTTGGAGCTCAGGAGATGCTTTGTAGCCAGAAACATATTCAGGTGGCTTCAGCATGAAAATGAAACGAATAAAAAGTCACCCGCACGTAGGTCTGTGTTCAAAGAGAAGGATCCTGGCAGCAAACGCCTAGGAAAAACTAACATTTAAGGGATGGCTTGGGACTGGGAGCCCTTGAGGGTGTTCAGAAAAATAAGTCAGGGGGCAGAGAAGCAGGGGCTTGGGCCAAATGAGGGTTGGAAAGGAGTGCACAAAACAGAATCGAGAATTATACATAAGGTGTAAAATGAACAGAGCTCCCCAATATCCTGGATGGGGGAACTAAGGGGGAAGAAGGAAGGAGTCAGGAATGACTCCCGGGTTTGTAGCTTGGGTGACCAGTTGGCTGCTCTGCAAAAGTAAGAGGAGGCTAGATTCGAGAATTAATTGTTTAAGGTGCTAGTGGGATATCCAGCAGAAGAAGTATGGCATCCAGGGGGCATGCCCAAGAAGGCATCGGGATAGCAGCTAGCCTTGGAAGTAGTCAGTGCAGATATGGTGGTTACCATCAGAGGAGAAGACGAGATGGCCGCATATTAGCTGAAATCAGAGCCCCAGGGTTACTCTCATTTAAGGAATAAGCAGTGGAAGAAGTTTCAGCAAAGGAGACTCTAAAGAAACTGAGAGCAGGAAGAACAGAGCTGGTCTTTCAGAAGAAAGCCTTCTTGCCTGTAGCACAGAGTGCTTTGGGATATCGATCCTCGTACATTTCTCTGCCATCAATTTCCTCATCTGCTTTGGGTCTTAGGAAGTCTAATTATGTAATGACTCCACATATCTTCTCAATTCATCCCAAAGCTCATCAAAGGTCCTAGGACCCATAGGAGTTCTTTAGTTTCCTAATTTGCCTTTGAATAAAGGACTTTCATGGGTTAAAAGAAGTGTACCACTTGATGGAGAAATGGCTGGATATTTCCATATTTGGAAATACTTCAATCATTAGGGTTGAGCAGAAACACACCGCATCCTTCAAACACTGTTCCTCTTTCTTCACATGGTATTGTGAATGGCTCAGCAAGTGGGCCCATCATTTTCTTGCTAATTAATTTAGGTCTAATTGGTTTCAGCCCACACAACCGTGCAGGTTGTAAGAGAGGGCAACAAAAGTCATATTCCACTAAAAGTACCTGCCAGCATCAAAGCCTCCACCATTAAGCAATTCACTATAGAGGGAAGAGCTCTTCAGAGCTAAACAAAGTGAATTAAATCCCCCACCTCCCAATTAGCTTCAGAAAAATCTCAAAGTGCTCAGAACTCTGTCAAAGCACCAGGAAGCATTTAATCTCCCGATCACCCTTCCAGCCTAACACAGCCTTGCAAGGAGTTACCAAACATTCACCAGCCTGCATGCTGGATATTGTTTAGGAGGACTTCAAGTTCCCCAAAGGACTGTTCCCTCCGGAGGGGCCATGGCCAAGACTGGTTTTGCTTATGATTTTATCCCCAGAGACTAACACTGTGCGTGGAGACGACGCAATTACTATTTGTTACACAACTCATGACCAAACGAAGGGAAAGAGGGAAGACAATAGAAAGGAAAGCAGCGAGGGGGGAGGGATTGAGTCATGGAGTTACTCCAATTCAAGAAGTCCTAGTACCAGAGGCAGCCCCATCACCTACACGCTGTGTGACCACAAACAAGTCACCTAACCTCTCTGAGTCATAGTTTCCTCTTCTGCTGAATGGAAATCATGCCTGCACTGTTTATCCTAAAGAGTTATAACAAAGTGGAGCTTGTGAACTTGAAAGCATCTTGTCCACGGTAAAAGACAGCCATTGCTATTAACATTAGGGACCCCGCTTTAAATTGTTCTCTATTGTGCCCACAGTTAACATCAAGCTCCTGTGTCACGTAATGGTCTTTTAGTCTCACTAACCTTCCAAGTTCATAGCCCGAGTGTACAAAGAAGAAAGCAACTGAGTCGCCGTCCTTCGGGGGCTCACAGTGAATGCAGGAGACCCATGTGCAAAGGGAAACTATAATTCAGGGAGTCTGAACACGCAGTGGAGACCTGGATGAACGACTGGCGGGAAGTCACGGAGGAGGAACAACGATTCTACACAGCAAGCAAGTCAGGGACTTGAGAAGCAGGGTGATCTGTCAACTGTGTCATAAAGGACAGTAGACGCTTGCCAGGTGAAGACAGCACAGGCTTCGAGTGCTCGAAAAGCCTTCGTAAATAATATTTTCCTGTTATGTATTTTTCAACTTTCTACACTCAACATGTTTAAGGAATAAGCTCAAACATGTTTTTACATGTACCCACATATGAGAGACACACAAGTTCGACGGGTTTTCTGGCTTTTTCCTACGCTTGGAACATTCCGGGATTAAAATTAATTTTTCAGGGAACGAAGAAAGGTACACGGCTGGGGCAAAGGATAGGAAATGGGCAAGAAGTAGATTTGGGTTGGTCTGGGCCAGACTGAGGAAGACACTGCATGATGGAATGAGGATTCTGCGTTTTGTTGTCCTAGCAAAAATGGGGATCCACAGTAGATCACACAACCGGATTGAAACGACTGTTGTCATCGCTGCTATCAGGCAGCTAAGTCGAGGCATGGCGGAGAATGCACGAGCTGAGGGCAACCGGTTGAGACCCGGCCCCCACTTTCACCTTTCGCTTCCTGTTTCCAGAAACAGTGCCCTCCAGATGCTGGGCGTGAACCCGACAAGGAAGGATCATTCGGATCTGGAGGGACTAAGGATGCACGAGACGTGACTGAGCTGGCTGTGGTGTTCCCAGGGCCGGTACCCAGGGACAAGCCTCCGCTTCGTCTCCAGGTAGGAAGAACGGGGGGCCGGGCCAGGCACCCACAAACACTTCCCGGTTCACTCCGACTCTCCCGCTTTACCAAGAAGTCATCCTCGCGTCACCTTGTACCGCACGAGGTCCCACCCAGCCCCAGGATGGAAGGCCAACTGTGTGTTGCTGTGACAGCAAGTATTTAAAAGGAAAATAAAGCAGTGACAAGCTGTGACATCCTATCATTAAGTAATCATAATTTCCTCCCTATATTACGACAATAGATGTCACTCTCTCATCTGGAAGGCAGGCCACGTATAGAAACACCATGTCAAAAACCTTTTCAGACAAAGACGGGGCGGGGGGGGGGGGGGGTGAGTGAGCTGGGCGCCGAATAGAATATTTTGATGGTTGCATCCAGCGCACTTCCCACCCCCCGACTCCTACGTGCTCTGATAAAAGTCAGATCTGTAAAGAACTTCAAAGGCTCCCCGGTCTGACAAACAGTAATAAAACAAGTAACTGGAAAGAAAAAAAAAAAATCCGCCAAAGTGCGTGGAGGAAGCCGAGCTGACAAGTGTTATGATGGTTCTGTTTTAGCAATCAGCCGACTGACTGCAGGGCACTTCCTCCTAGTGGGAATCCCAGTCTGGGCTGTCAACTGTGAAGGAATACAGAAAGGTCAGGCGGCAAAGGGGTTCTACAGGCCTGGGATAAGCGATTGCACATTCTTCCTGGCTATTTTTCTTCCCCGTCCACATCCCACCCCCAGCCCACAGCCTGCTCCAGCCCAACTGTGACCTCAGCTCTCCCTCACCTCCTCCTTCCAAAGAGAAATATGTGAAAAGCAAAAAAAAAAAAAAAAAAAAAAAAAAAAAATCCGTCAGTCTGGGCCCACCTTCCCTTCCTCCATTTAATGGGGGTTTGGGGGATAGGGGAAGCGTACAACAAGGAAATAGCTCTGGAATCCAGGACATCTGGCTTCTATTCAGACCCAATCACTGGCCTTGGGAGCATATTGAAAGCATTTGGCTGTCTCAACAGTCTAAAAGAAGCTATTTATTTCAGACTCAACAACCAACCCAAACATATGCTTCCATTTGGAAACAATTGGAGGTAAGACAGAGTTCCTCTTTTTTTTTTTTAAAGAGGAAGGTGGAAAGAACACAGGACTTTGAGTCAGAAGACTGACCTCCATCCCAACCGCTGATCTGCCACTTGCTTGGGACAGCTGTGTGACTTTATCTGGCTTCCTTAATCTCTCTGCAATTTTACTTTCTCGACCGTCAGGCCATGATTAAATTCCTCTCTCGTGGTGTTGGTGAGAGGATTAAGTCGCACAGTGTATCCCCAGGCCTGGTGCAGTGCCTGGCATACGGTCACTTCTTTCTCAGACAAATGCGCAGCCACAGTGTGGTCATTGAATATGGAAGTGACCTCACCCAGTGCCACCATAATCACGTGGGTAATGTATGTCTAAGGGTTTGGTAACCTTAAAATGGTTGGAAGGTAGCAGGGATTATTGGTGGGATCATTATTACACCGATAATGTGTAATCAGGGTCAAAGCCAGATGCATCGATTCCTAAAACCAACCCAGGGGAAACTGAAAATGAGAAGTTCCTAGACAATCACTGGACATTTATTTGGCCAGGCTGATGGCCAACACTGCCATGGCATCAGCCCGCCCACCCCCTCATCGTTATCTGGTTCTCTGTCATCTCCTGGAAACTACCTTCGCTGTGGGTTCTGCTTTCCCGAAGGACACCGAGAACTTAGAGGAGTGTCACTACAAATGCCTGCTAAAATACACGTAGCGTGCTTTGTCCAAGGCCGGGTGACAACTGCCTGCGCCTCCACGCGTCTGTGTTTGAGTCCGTTCCCTACGTGTTCTGCAGCCTAGGTAAAGGTAAAACCCAAGCTCCTGCCATTTGGTCAACTGGTGGAGCCCAATGTGTCTCTCTGGGCTTGATGCCCCTTTCAGAACTTTGCCGAACCCTCACTTCCCTAAGCTCTACAACTAAGAAACTCTAAGCTCTAAGAAGAAGGGCTCTTCGCGCAGTATTTTAGAACGTGTGCTCTGACCTAATCCTAAAATCATCCTCTAACTGTGTGTAATACTGCAGGTGAGGCAACGGTCTCACCCAAGGGCACTGAAGGGTTCCTTACTCAAAATCTCTGCTTCACGTGATAGCTTCCAACCAAGTCGGCGAGCACTGCCTCTGTGTGTGGAGTCATGGGTATGAAGGAATCCCAGGACAGGAAAGTAACCAGGAAAAGCCAACATTTGGTCCGCAGGAATCCTGGAGAAACCCCTGGAGACACAGAGAGGTATTCAATAAGGACCCTACATGGCCTCAATCAGACAGTCCCAAGAAACCCGCTCTCCCCAGGAGGAGTCTGGCCCAGTGAAATTATACCCCACTCCCATCCCATGTTCGCATAAAACAAAGTATCAGCCCTATGGCCTTACAACTGTAGAGGAATAAGGAGGCCTGAGATGGAAATATCTTGCTTCCAGACCTGGGAGCAGCCCTTCACGTCCTTTGCCCCCAGACTACTCCATGTTTCTGCCTCTGCCCTGGCTTTGTCCCCGGGGTTCTCAGCACACCCATAACATTGAGCGACCTGCTGTCTGACCTGCCTCCAAACCCAGCTCATGCCCTAGTAGACATTTCCTAGGCCTCCTACAAGCTAAACAACCAAGCCTTCTGGAAGGACTTTTAGTATCACTCAAAGGTCATGAGAGTCCACCGTGACCTTGAGCTCAGTGGAGGAAGTGAATTAAGAAAGCATTTCTTCACCGTGATTGAACTTAGATGCTGGTCCCTCTGGGAAGCCTTCTTTGAATGCTCCTTCCTTCTCCAACTCCTTCCCTGGTCTGGAATTATGTACAATCACATGTACCTCCATGATGCCCTCCACCTTCCAGTGAGGTACCCCCTGTCCCACCGTGTCATAGCGTGAGCCTGTCTGCCACCACCACTGCTCTCCTTAACCACCAAGTTCATGGTCCCTGGTGCAATGTCTTTAACATTCAGTAAATAAATAAATGAGTAAATAAATGAGTGAACTATGTTTTTTGAAAAGGCTCTGTAAATATCAGGACCATAACAGAGCATAAGAGATAAAAAGTGTTTTGTACAATGATGATAGAAGTGATTCAGGTGCTTCGTTTTGTGATCTAAAATATTATTCCCTCTGGCCCCACCCAAAAAGAAAGAAGACATGCTTCCAACATTTTTATAAAGTAAGAATAACACTAACACCTGGAGACAGACACAAAATGAAGCTAAGGCTTAAATTTCAGAATCCCTCACTAACAAAGGCTCCTTCCAAAACACTGCTGCAAAATTTATGTTCATAGTTTTCTATTCTTTTTCTTAGAGTGCCTCCCAAATTGTACAAGCTTCACACCTCTTAAAACCTAGGTCTGCCCCTGCTGAAATCAACACCCAATCAAAATAGCACAGAAATAAGAAAACCACAGTACAGTTTCGCTTATGAATATCAATACAAATAATACTAAATAAAATTGTATTTTAGAACTAATTGTACTAGAACTCAGCTACACAGACTTCAAATATGGACTTTGTATTACCAAGCTGTAATCATCAAGACAGTATGGTACTGGCACAAAAACAGACACTCAGATCCATGGAACTGAATCGAGAACCCAGAAAGGGACCCACAAGTGTATGGCCAACTACTCTTTGACAAAGCAGGAAAGAATATCCAATGGAATAAAGACAGTCTCTTCAGCAAGTGGTGCTGGGAAAACTGGACAGCAACATGTGGAAGAATGAACCTGGACCACTTTCTTACACAACATACAAAAAGAAACTCAAAATAGATGATAGACCTAAATGTAAGACAGGAAGCCATCAAAATCCTCGAGGAGAAAGCAGGCAAAAACCGCTTTGATCTCGGCCACAGTAACTTCTTACTCAACACGTCTCCAGAGGCAAGGGAAACAAACACAAAAATGAACTATTGGGACCTCATCGAAATAAAAAGTTTCTGCACAGCAAAGGAAACAATCAGCAAAACTAAAAGGCAACCGACAGAGTGGGAGAAGAGATTTGCAAATGACCTATCAGATAAAGGGTTGGTGTCCAAAATCTATAAAGAACTTATCAAACTCAACACCCAAAAAGCAAATCATCCAGTGAAGAAACGGGCTAAAGACATGAATAGACACTTCTGGAAAGACATCCAGATGGCTGACCGACACATGAAAAAATGCTCCACATCACTCATCATCAGGGAAATACAAACCAAAACCACAATGAGACACCACCTCACACCTGTCAGAATGGCTAACATGAACAACCCAGGCAACAACAGATGTTGGCGAGGATGCGGAGAAAGAGGATCCCTTTTGCGCTGCTGGTGGGAATGCAAACTGGGGCAGCTACTCTGGAAAACAGTATGGAGGTTCCTCAAAAATTTAAAAATCGAACTACCCTACGACCCAGCAATTGCACTACTAGGTATTTATCCAAGGGATACAGCATCCATTGAAGGGGCACATGCACCCCAATGTTTATAGCAGCACTATCCACAATAGCCAAAGTATGGAAAGAGCCCAAATGTCCATCGATAGATGAATGGGTAAAAAATATGTGGTATATATACACAATGGAGTATTACTCAGCAATCAAAAAGAATGAAATCTTGCCATTTGTGACATGGATGGAACTGGAGGGTATTATGCTAAGAGAAATTAGTCAGGGAAAGACAAGTATCATATGACTTCACTCATATGAGGACTTTAAGACAGAGAACAGATGAACATAAGGGAAGGGAAGCAAAAATAATATAAAAACAGGGAGGGGGACAAACAGAAGAGACTCATAAATATGGAGAACAAACTGAGGGTTATTGGAGGGGTTGTGGGAGGGAGGGATAGGCTAGATGGGGAAGGGGCACTAAGGAATCTACTCCTGAAATCATTGTTGCACTATATGCTAACTGACTTGGATGTAAATTTAAAAAACTAAAATTTAAAATACATAAATAACTTGAAACACACACACACACACACAAAAGAACTCAGCTACATATAAAATTATGACTGAGTTTTATTTCAGAAATGCAAGGATCGTCTCGTATCAGGAATCCACTAATATCATTTATCATGATAGTATCTCTATGGAGAAAAATCGTGTATCTTCATAGCTGCTGAAAAGCTATGAGTTAAAATATACTATTCATTTTTTTTTAACATTTATTTATTTTTTGAGAGACAGAGACAGAGTGTAAGCAGGGGAGGGGCAGACAGAGAGGGGGACACAGAATCCAAAGCAGGCTCGAGGCTCTGAGCTGTCAGCACAGAGCCTGATGCTGGGCTCAAATCCACAAACCGTGAGATGATGGCGAGCCAAAGTCAGATGCTTAACCGACTGAGCCACCTAGATGCCCCAAAATTCAGTTTTTTTATTTAAAAAACTAATTAAGAATAGGTGGATTCTTCTTTAATGTGAAAAAGCTACATCTAATTTTACTAAAAAGCCAGTGTTCTGGTTATCTATTGCTGTGGAACAAGCCAATCAAAAACAGTAGCCTTAACACCATAATAATTACTTATTTTGCTCACAAAGCCGAGGGTTCCCCGGGCTAAACTAGGCAGCTCTTGCCAAAGTCTGTCCGGGATGTGGTCAGACACATCTGGGGCTAGGCCTTCTCCAAGACTTCTTCATGTCAATGCCTAGTGCACAGACCGTGAAGACAGAAATAGCTGGCATGTTCCTCAGGCATCTCTCTATGTGAGACCTCCAAGTAGAGACGTCAGGGGAGCTAGATTTTTTTAAATGGCTGCTGAAGGTCCCCAAAGTGAGCGTTCCAGGAGAGAAAAACAGACCTAGTCCTCTCTAGCCTTGCTGGGAAAACCAATAGGCAATGTTGCTGTGCTTTGTGGCTACTGAAACAGCCATCAAGTCCTATCCTAGTTTAAGGAGACGTGACATAGACTCCGCCACTAGGAGAGAGTCCCCAAAATTTATAGATACGTTTTAAGAAAATCACAGTTTTTCTTATCGGGGCGCCTGGGTGGCTGAGTCGGTTAAACATCTGACTTCAGCTCAGGTCATGATCTCGCCGTTCATGAGTTCGAGCCCCGCGTCGGACTCTGTGCTGACAGTTCAGAGCTTGGAGGCTGCTTCAGATTCTCTGTCTCCCTCTCTCTCTGCTCTTACCCCGCTCATGCTCTGTCTCTCTCCCCTTCAAATATAAATAAACTTAAAAAAAAAAAAATCATAGTATCATACTTAAATGGGAGACACCAGAAGCATTCCGTGGAAGTCCAAAACAAAACAAGAATGCCCAGGGGCGCCTGGGTGGCTTGGTCAGTTAAGCGTCCGACTTCAGCTCAGGGCATGATCTCACGGTCTGTGAGTTCGAGCCCCGCGTCGGGCTCTGTGCTGACAGCTCAGAGCCTGGAGCCTGTTTCAGATTCTGTGTCTCCCTCTCTCTCTGCCCCTCCCCTGTTCATGCTCTGCCTCTCTCTGTCTCAAAAATAAATAAACGTTAAAAAAAAAAAAATTAAAAAAAAAAAAAAGAATGCCCACTGTTGGGTGATGGGCATTGAGGGGGGCACCTGTTGGGATGAGCACTGGGTGTTGTATGGAAACCAATTTGACAATAAATTTCATATTAAAAAAAAAAGAATGCCCACTGTTAATTATGATTTAGTATTTGACATCGTTCTAGCATAGAGATGAGCAAATTTTTTCAATAAAAGTTTGGACAGTATTTAAGGCTTCTCAGGCCAGATTGTTTCTGTCAAAACTACTCAGCTCTAGAGAAAAGGCCACAGATAATATGTAAATGAATGGGTGTGGGTGGGATTCTATAGAACCTGACTTACAAACACAGGTGGCAGCCTGGATTTAGCCAACAGGCTATCATTTGCTGACCTCTGTTTTAGAGTTTCCAGCCAACACTTATTTAGAAAAAGAAAGTAAAAAGTATAAATATTAGAAAGGAAGAGATAAATTATTGTTTGCAAATTGTACCCTATAAATCTGAAAAGCCCAAAAGAATCAACTACAAAACTAATAAATAAAACTAATAAACAAAAAGGAAATTCAGAAAAACAGATGGGTACCTAATTGGGAGTACAGAAATCCATAGCTGTAATACTGTGATATAATTAAGAAATAGATATTTGAGGGGCACCTGGGTGGCTCAGTCGGTTAAGCGTCCGACTTCGGCTCAAGTCATGATCTTGCGGTCCGTGAGTTCATGCCCCACATCAGGCTCTGTGCTGACAGCTTAGAGCCTGGAGCCCACTTCAGATTCTGTGTCTCCCTCTCTCTGCCCCTCCCCTACTTGTGCTCTGTCTCTCTCTCTCTCTCAAAAATAAACAAAAACTAAAAACATTAAAAAAAAAAAAAAAGAAAAAGAAATAGATATTTGATCTTCATCTGGGTTCCTGACACAAGAACTTCTAAAACTCTGAGTGATAAGGGTGAGGGGAGCATCTTTTGTTATTCAAAATAAGCCCCTCTCAACCAAACCTGAGTTTATGCTAATGAGGTGACTCTTGGTGGGCCCCTAGATAGCTTGAGGGTGGGGGCTGGTTGCCAGAGGAACCAACCATGTGATTATTTGGTTGGAATTGTCAGCCCTAAATTCAAGACAGAGGACCCAGACGGAGATTGAGCTAATCACCAATGGCTGATGACTTAATCAATCTTGTCTGTGTAATGGAACCTCCATAAAAATCCCTAAATGATGAGATTCAAAGGGCTTCCAGATTGGTGAACGCATCAAAATGGTGGCAAGATGTTCCCGCAGAGGGTTTGGGAGCTCCACACCTCCCACACCATTAGCCTTGTCCTATGCACCTCTTCAGCTTGGTCTTGCCCCATGTACCTGTCCTTTGTAATATCCTTCATAATAAGACAGTAATGGTGAGGGAGCTCTTTTCACCGAGTTCTGTGAGCCATTGCAGCAAATTACTGAACTGGAGGAGGAAGTCATGGGGAAACCCCAATTTATAGCCAGTCAGCCAGAAGTATGAGGGACCTCCCCCCCAGATGTAACTGACATCTGAAGCGAGGACAGATGGGTAGCTAACTCTGGGTAGTTAGCATCAGAATTGACTTGAGGGGCATGTGGGTGGCTCAGCTGGTTGAGCATCCAACTCTTGATTTCAGCTCAGGTCATGATCCCAGGGTCATGGGATCAAGCCCCACGTTGGGCTCCACACTGAGTATGGAGCCTGCTTGAGATTCCCTCCCTCTCTTTCCTTCTCCCTCTGCCCCTCTCCCCTGCTTGCACATGCTCTAACATAACATAAAAATAGAGAAAAAAAATCTTTAAAAATTGACTTGAATCATTCACTCAGTTGGGTCTGGAGAGTTAGAGAATTGGTTTTTGGTGTGGAAAAAAACCCACATATTTGGTTTTAGATGTAAAAATAGGTCAGATTCACACTCAGAAATACAAACATTAGAAGTTTTGCTGAAGGAGTAGCAATAGAGACCTAAAATACTTGGGAAGCAGAACTCAAATACCCAAGAAACAAGAATTGCATATAACTGAGGATGCAAATTTTAAAATACACCTGAAGAGCACATCATTCTACGTACTTACTTCTGAACACGCAAAATATGCACATATATAGTACAGTAGCTTTGAAACAGCAAAATATTGCAAACAACCAGTCCAGCAAGAGAGGTGATTAAATTATCGTACGCACATCCAACATATTAAGCATCCATCAGCGTGAGGAAGCCCTCTGTGCACGGATGTCGGCTGTGCTTTCAAGATATATCGTTAATTAAACGCACATCGTGCAAAACATACTTGTAGCCTTCTACTATTTGTCTCAAAAAGTAGGAAGAGGAAATAGATATAAACATACACATACAGGCATTTGCTAAAATGTTTGAGGAACAATACCCAAGAGATGGATAACACTGTTTGCTTCCAGAAAGGGGACCTGGATGGCTGGGGGACAGAGGTGGAAAAAGACGTTGCACCAGATACCTGCTTTCTGTGTTTTGATTCTTGAACCATATGAGCGCATTAACCACTCAAAAAGTACATATTGCTTTTAAAATACGGTTTATTCGCTATATAAAAGTCAAATGCTTTTCGGGGCACCTGGGTGGTTCAGTCGGTTGAGCGTCGGACTTTAGCTCAGGTCATGATCTTGCAGTCCGTGAGTTCGAGCCCCGCATCGGGCTCTGTGCTGACAGCTCAGGGCCTGGAGCCTGCTTCGGATTCTGTGACTCCCTCTCTCTGCCCCTCCCCTGCTCACACTCTGTTTCTCTCTCTCCAAAATAAATAAACATTAAAAAATATTTTTTAAAAAAATCAAATGCTTTTCAAGCTTTTAAGAACTTTTGTTACGATTTACTTTTCTTTACCAGTTATCACACGCCAGTTATAATCTGTGTGATCTTGAACCCATTAATCAACATCTCTGTGCTTCCATTTACATACCTGTAGAAGAGTAGTATTTATAAGTCCTTTGTGCAATAAACGGCATGGTCTCTGTTCACTGCGACATCCAGTGCCTTGATGGAGTAACTGTGCAATAAAATTATGCTGCAGTGTCTATCTATCAAAACAAAGAGAAGATGGAATTGGAAAGGTAGACTTGCTCCTGGGGATATTTATCTTACAGGTTAGGGAACCATAGAAAGTATGAGACCTTAAAGCGACCTTGAGAAACACTACTCCCTACTATAACCTTCTATCAGAGCTTTATAACGCAGGATAGGATGCCTGTTTGACTTTAGTCAAATCCACCTGTTAAATGCAGGTGTTCCCAAGCTTGACAAAGGTACCCTCGTCCTACGGAAAACTAATATTAGGGGCGCCTGGGTGGCTCAGTCGGTTGAGCACCCGACTTCAGCTCAGGTCACGATCTCACTGTCCGTGAGTTCGAGCCCCGCGTCGGGCTCTGGGCTGATGGCTCGGAGCCTGGAGCCTGCTTCCGATTCTGTGTCTCCCTCTCTCTCTGCCCCTCCCCCATTCATGCTCTGTCTCTCTCGGTCTCAAAAATAAATAAACGTTAAAAAAAAATTGAAAAAAAAGAAAACTAGCATTACCTCTCAGGAAACTACTATTCAGAACAGAGATTCCCCACTCCACCCCCCCCCAAAAAAGAAGAGGGATTTCCAAACTTTAATACACACGTGAGTCACCTGAATTTATTCTTAACACGTAGATTCTGATTCAGTAGGTGTGGGATAGGGCCTAAGAGCCGTCATTTCTATTTCCCAGGTGATTCCAATGTAGCTGGTCCACAGACCAGTTTCATTAGCAAGATTTTATATAGAAGCAGCTCGCAAAATGCGTACCGTATTTCTATAGATTTATTCGTACACAAGGTCCCATTCATCTTTCCATTACCTAAGTGCATTGACATGTCAACCTGTGTTTAATTGTATCTACACCTTTCACAGGATAGGTTTTGTTAATTAAATGTGCCAGTCAGCTTATTATGCAGTCAAGGCAAAAAAAAAAAAAAAAAAAAAAAACCCAACAACAAACAAAAAAACTCAACCAACCCCAGTAATAGTGACAGACTCCAAAACTTACAACAGTGCATACATTTTGTTTCAAATGAAGATAGCAGCAACAACAGATATGTTATTTCTAAACAACATTAGCATGACCTTTATTAATTAGATATTTTTTGTATTTTATAAATCTTAGGATAGTGGACACAGCCCTAAGTTACATACTTTCTGAACTTTAATTTCAGAAAATGGACATCTACAAAATCTATACATCTATACATTTCTATCTATACATCTATATTTCTAAAATCTATACATCTATAATTTCATAAAATAAACATCTCTAAAATGACGGTAGTAACCCACATGTCAGAAAACTAAATAGAAAGCATCAAACAGAAAGTCCTGGCATTTAGTAGTTAGTAAATACATTAATTTTTACTTGAAATCATTAAAGATTACATTTGCTTAGGAGCCCGCATCATGTAATTTCAGATTTCTCTAGAATAATTATTCTCAAATTTTAGCAAGCAGCCGAATTACCTAAAGAGCTTGTTAAAACATAGAAACTCCCAAAACGTCTAAAATGGTTAGCCTGGATCCAAGAACTTGCATTTCTAACAAATTCCCAGGTGATGCTGTTACCGCAGGAACCACACTTTAAGAACCCCACTGCTAAGGGGCGTCTGGGTGGCTCAGTTGGTTAAGCGTCCGACTTCAGCTCAGGTCATGATCTCAAGGTTCATGAGTTTGAGCCCCACATCTGGCTCTGTGCTGACAGCTCGGAGTCCAGAGCCTGCTTTTGGATTCTGTGTCTCCCGCTCTCTGTCCCTCCCCTGCTTGTGCTCGCTCTCAAAATAAATAAGCATTAAAAGAATTTTTAAAGAACCCCACTGCTTTAGAAGAAAAGAGAGGGGCCCCTGGGTGGCTCAGTCGGTTGAGCATCCAACTTCGGCTCGGGTCATGATCTTGTGGTTTATGAGTTCAAACCCTGCATCGGGCTCTGTGCTGACAGCTCGGAGCCTGGAGCCTGCTTCGGGTTCTGTGTCTCCCTCTCTCTCTCTGTCCCTCCCCTGCTCGTGCTCAGTCTCTCTCTCTCTCTCTCAAAAATAAATAGAAACATTAAAAAAAAATTTAAAAAAAAAGGAGAAAAGAGAAAAAACATGTGAGAAACTATATACATTTCTTGAAAAGGCTACTGTGACACACAATGCTTTGCCACAGTCCTACTGATGGGACTTTGTGACACAGCGGAATTCTTTGGAACAGACTTAATTTCCTAATTATATACCTTCAACCTTTTGGCTTTAAGTTTCCTGGGCAACTAAAACACGAGACCCAGGAGAGTGCTGGCTGATAACTTTTTCAAACGCGTAACTTCAAATATAAAAAGAAAGCTTCATTTTATTCATTGGTGTCCTGATGCTTATAAATGCTTGAAAATACATTATTCCAGGTGGTACTCATAATCGCCCACTTGGAAGGCAGACCGGGGGAAAATCTGTCTCTGAATTTTATCGGTGAAGACCCACGGCACACAGAGATTAAATAATCTGTGCAAGAACACACAGCCAGTAAATTAACAGAGCCAGAATTTAAGCCTGAGACTTCTGATCCGCTAGCCTGTGCTGTGGGCCCGAAGCCGAAGCCGCACTGACTGATGAGACAGTATCCAATTATGTATCTATTCACTCCTACAGAAGTTACCCCATTTCCCCATCTTGACGTTTTAGTTCTTATTTCTCCAGAACTCAGAGGCATACATGGTGCACAACTGAGCCTGAATTTCTATTAGCAGCGGGCTGTGCAAGCTTTTCAAGCCAAAAACCAAAGGTTACATAAGTTGTTTGGGAAGAATTATGATTGGTGCTGGCAGTTACACTAACTAATACAAGGCTGGCTATTTAGCTAACAGGTGTCACATTATTTCAGTCCAGAGCTGTATTCTCCCAGCAGGTGGTAGAACGGCAGTGACAAACTGTAACTGACCAAAGTTCTAAGAATTAAAAAAGGAGAGGTACGTGGGCCCTGCTTCCTCCATATCCTTCCGACCCCATTTTGAATGACTGTCTTTGCTTCACTTTGGAACCTGCTTTCACATTCCCCCCCTTTTTGATCAAGATATTTCTGGCAGGAGAGTGGCGCTGATCAATTTCATGACCGTGTATCCATCCCATTGCTGGAATGGTTGGCAACCTGCTCTCGGGCCATCATGCCCCTCAGAGGGGGCAGTTTCACAGCTGGTTGGGATTTGAGATGTTCAACAAGCATGCTAGGTGACGGTCTTACGGCCACTTTTGGGTAACAAGGCGGTTTGGGGAAATGAGGTCTAGACGTCAGCTAGGTTCTCGTTTCTTTTAGTCAAAGCGAACATCTGATGAATGGCCTTAAGTCTTGGAGCAATCATGGCTTTGACATTTTAAGTAGTGGTATGGCAACAAACAATACACAAAATGAGCAGGTGGGAAATAGCAGAGAGGGCACAAATTAACATAATATTCAATAATAATTTGTAAGCCTGAACATAACCTAAGAGAGCTCTTACGTTCCTGAAGGAAGCCGGCTAAAAATATCAGAAAACTTAAAATTAAACCAACCCTGGATAAAACTCGAATGTCCTTCTAAGGATGTGGCTAGTCTGAGTAACTCAGTGGTTTCTACTTCACTTATTGTGAGGTGTTTACATAAATACAACAAGATATATTGGCTGTGGCACAAATCCCTCCTTCGGCTGTGAGCAAGAAATCTACAGCAATCCTGTTGTCAAGGACTATAGGGAATCTAAAGATCCTTGCTGGGTTCTGATGGTTCTCATGGTGGAGCGAGCGGTTTTCTGTTACCATGTCTTTTTTTTTTAAGTTCATAGATTTTGAGACAGAAAGTACAGGTGGGGGAGGGCCAGAGAGAGAGAGGGAGGGAGAGAGAGAATCCCAAGCAGGCTCCACACTGTCAGCACAGAGCCCGATGCAGGGCTCAGTCTTATGAACTGTAAGATCATGACCAGAGCCAAAACCAAGAGTTGGAAGCTTAACCGACTGAGCCACCCAGGCGCCACTCTGTTACCAGTTCTGGTAAGATTTCTCATGCTAACTTCTAAGCCTGCTGTGCTCACTCCAAGCCATGAACCTAGACTTCTAACGTATTGGTAAAACTGATCCCTAGAAGGTCCGGCAAGAAGGTCACACCCTTCACTGTGGCCACAGCAGTTGTCTTCATATTCAGAAGGGCCCTTACCAGGGTAATCATCTACAATTGATAAGGCCCTTTTTCTTCTCGGTGAAATTAGGGAGTAGTGGCTGTAGCCATTTTGAGAATAAATAAAAGGGAGATATTCAAAGACCCCCGAAAATATGGGCCCCCAAAGCCCCTCCAATTATCAAGATCTTCATATGCCCAAGATTGATGATCATATCCACAAATAATAATATATCCTTTAGGCAGGCAGAGCAAACCAGACAGGTTGACAGTATAGATTATTTAGCAGGCAATGAAGAAAAAGCAAGCTCAAGCCAGGGGTCAGTTTTGGGGAGGTGCGCAAAAGTTTCATTAAGTTGGCAAGCTTGGGGAAGGATGGTCAAGGGGAAAGGATTGCATGAGAAAGTCTTACAGGGATGCCTGGGTGGCTCAGTCAGTTAAGCCTCCGACTTCAGCTCAGGTCATGATCTTGCGGTTCACGGGTTCGAGCCCCACATCAGGCTCTGTGCTGACAGCTCAGAGCCTGGAGCCCGCTTCAGATTCTGTGTCTCTCTGTCTCTCTTTGCCCCTCCCCCGATCAGACTCTGTCTCTTTCTCAAAAATAAATAAAACGTTTTTTTAAAAATTTATAAGTAATAAAAATAAAAATAAAAGGAAGTCTCACAGATTGGTGAATTCTTGTTAGGAAAGGTGGGTCCCTGAACTTGCACTACAAGTACAAGTAAGAGCCTGGAAACCCCCCTTCCAGGAGTTTGTTATAGGGGGGAAGGTGGACATGGTGAATGGTATCCAGATAAAGCATGGGATGAGAGTTTGGGGGCTGAAAACTTGGACTTGGTGGGTATAGCGGAAGGCCTCTTATCAAAAGTTACAGTGAGCAATCCCTATCAAAATAACACCAGCATTCTTCACAGAGCGAGAACAAACAATCCTAAAATTTGTGTGGAATCAGAAAAGACCCCGAATAGCCAAAGCAATCTTGAAAAAGAAAACCAAAGCTGGAGGCATCACAACCCGGGACTTTAACATGTATTACAAAGCTGTAATCATCAAGACAGTATGGTATGGCACAAAAACAGACACTCAGATCCAGGGAACAGAATAGAGAACCGAGAAATGAACCCACAAATGTATGGCCAACTAATCTTTGACAAAGCAGGAAAGAATATCCAATGAAATAAAGACAGTCTCTTCAGCAAGCGGTCCTGGGAAAACTGGACAGCGACACGCAGAAGAATGAACCTGGACCACTTTCTTACACCAGACACAAAAAAGAAACTCACAATGGATGAAAGATCTAAACGTAAGACAGGAAGCCATCAAAATCCTAGCAGAGAAAGCAGGCAAACACCTCTTTGACTTAGGCTGCAACTTCCTACTTGACATGTCTCCGAAGGCAAGGGAAACAAACACAAAAATGAACTATCGGGACCTCATCAAAATAAAAAGCTTCTGCACAGCAAAGGAAACAATCAGCAAAACTAAAAGGCAACCGACAGAATGGGAAAAGATATTTGCAAATGACATATCAGATAAAGGGTTAGTATCCAGAATCTGTAAAGAACTTATCAAACTCAACACCCACAAAACAAGTCATCCAGTGAAGAAATGGGCAAAAGACATGAATAGACACTTCTCCAAAGAAGACATCCAGATGGCCAACCGACAGAGGAAAAAATGCTCCACATCACTCATCACCAGGGAAATACAAACCAAAACCACAATGAGATACCACCTCACACCTGTCAGAATGGCTAACATGAACGACTCAGGCAACCACAGATGTTGGCGAGGATGCGGAGAAAGAGGATCCCTTTTGCACTGCTGGTGGGAATGCAAGCTGGTGCAGTCACTTTGGGAAACAGTATGGAGGTTCCTCAAAAAATTAAAAATAGAAGGGTGCCTGGGTGGCTCAGTCAGTTGAGCATCCGACTTTGGCCCAGGTCATGATCTCGTGTTTGTGGGTTCGAGCCCCACATCAGCCCCTGTGCTGACAGTTCAGAGCCTGGAACCTGCTTCTGATTCTCTGTCTTCTTCTCTCTCTGCCCCGCACCCCCTACTAATGCTCTGCCTCTCTCTGTCTCTCAAAAAATAAAATAAAATGTTAAAAAAATGTTTTTAATTAAAAATCAAACTACCTTACAACCCAGCAATTGCACTAAGTATCTATCCAAGGGATACAGGTATGCTGTTTCAAAGGGGCGCATGCACCCCAATGTTTATAGCAGCAATATCAACAATAGCCAAAGTATGGAAAGAGCCCAAATGCTCATCGACGGATGAATGGATAAAGAAGATGTGGTATATATATACAATGGAGTATTACTTGGCAATCAAAAAGAATGAAATCTTGCCATTTGCAACTACATGGATGGAACCACAGGATGGAACTTATGCTGAGTTAAATCAGTCAGTCAGAGAAAGACAAATATAGGACTTCCCTCATATGAGAATTTTAAGAGACAAAACAGATGAACATAAGGGAAGGGAAACAAAAATAATATAAAAACAAGGAGGGGGACAAAACATAAGAGACTCTTAAATATGGAAAACAAACAGAAGGCTGCTGGAGGGGTGGTGGGAGGAGGGATGGGCTAAATGGGTAAGGGGCACTAAGGAATCTACTCCTGAAATCATCGTTGCACTATATGCTAACTAACTTGGATGTAAATTAAATAATTAATTAATTTTAAAAAGTTACAGTGAAGTTGGGAATACTTTTAAAAATTAGAGATAGGCACATGTATTGGGCTATTGTTTTTTTTGCAAAACTTTCAGTGGGGAAATGATGGCAAACCCATCTATTGAATAGGCAGCCAGATGAGGCTGAGGATGGGGACATTTGAACAAAACATTATCCTTCCAGGTTTGGGAGGAGAAAAGAGGAGGGAGAAAAACTGATAGGATTTAAAAAAAATTTTAAGATTTATTTATTTTTAAGAGAGAGACAGACAGAGTGGGAGCAGGGGAGGGGCATTGAGAGAGAGAGAGAGAGAGGGAGACACAGAATCCAAAGCAGGCTCCAGGCTCGGAGCAGGGACAGAGCCCATCGCAGGGCTCGAACCCACAAACTGCGAGATCATGACCTAAGTCGAAGATGGATGTTTAACCAACTGAGCCACCCAGACGCCCCAAGATGAATAGCCTTCATAATGCTGGAGATCTAGGTAAAGAAGGGAAAAACAAAAGAAGGGAACAATAGGTATACAGAAAGCTTTGGGATTTGGTAATCACCAGTGAAGAAGTCCTACTGAATATAAAACAGAAACACGTCAGAAGTCCCCCACAGAGAAACTGTAGACCAAAGATCTCAGTAGTTTTTGAGTTTCCACTAAGTGTCCGACAGATATGAAAGAGTTATTGTACTGGCCTGGTCGTGACTCGGGAAGGCATTCTACTCAAATGTCTGCTTCTTTTTCCAGGGTATGGTCAGTTTAAGGTCTACATTGGTTTAGTAATCCAGTTGGGATTTTGGAACCTTTTTTATTCTTATTTTTTTTTTTTAGTAATCTCTACACCCAACTTGGGGCTCGAACTCATGACACTGAGATCAAGAGTTGTTGTGACTAAGCCAGCCAGGTGCCCCTGGGGAAATGAGGGGCTTTTTTTTTTTTTTTATGAGAAACATGGATCCATGAGTCAATGCCTTCTAGTTTAGCAATGCAAGGACTGGTTAGCAATACCTGATACGGTCCCTTCTGGCAAGGCTAGAGGAAGTCTTTGTGGAGGGGTCTTTTCTAATAAACCAGGTCTCTGGGTTGAAGGCTGTGACGTTCGATGTCTTCATTTCCTAGGAACATACCATGGGAAGACTGTTCTACCAAAGTATGGTTATTCTCTATGGATTTCATCCAGCTTTTGCAAAACTGAAGTATGTCCCCTTTTGTCACCTGTAGATCCAAGGAAGCAGGGGTCAGGTGCATCAGGCATCCGCTACAAGGAGAACAGATTCTTATTGAATGTCTATCAGAATTTTAGGAATTTCATATAAATTTTGGAACACTTACATTAACAGACACCTATGTAAATACAATATTAAAAAGGTTTAGTATTACTTATTTGACAATGCTCCCTATATGATTTCACATAGTAAATAAGCCTAAGTAGTTCAATAGATCCTTTGGAATGTTCCAAGGGCCCTCTGGAAAAAAATCCCAAAGTTTCTTCCAGATTGAAATGACTTCACTCCCCAAGACTTCGACTTGGGAAGTTTGTCAAAAACATCAAAAGGCTTGGACGGTTGGCTAAATAAGATCACGGAAAATTTTATAACAATACTTATTTACTTAACCAAAGTAACAAAAAGATTTCAAGGGCAGGGGCACCTGGATGGCTCAGTTTGTTAAGCGTCTGACTCTAGGTTTGGGCTCAGGTCATGATCTCACAGGTCCATGAGTTCGAGCCCCACATCAGGCTCTGCGCGGATAGTGCGGAACCTGCTTGAGATTTTCTGTCTCCCTCTCTCTCTGCCCCTCCCCTACTAATGCTGTCTCGGTCCCTCTCAAAATAAAATACACTTAAAAAAAAAAAAAGATTTCCAGGACAAATATATAAAATTATGTAGCTCCAGAAGTCTCAGCTCCTTTTGAATAGAGAAGTCTCAGTTTTTCTAAGTAATTAAATACGTGATGAAAAAACAAAAACACAGAAGACAAAACACAGGATCTTTGTTTCCCAGGCAGATTACATTCATGCTAAAGAAATTTTGTTTACAATTTCTTATCGAGAACAGACCAACAATCTAAGAAAATGTTGTTGTTTTAACAGAAAGAAACCAAACACTAATTTGGTATCAGTGCACTATTGAGCTAATTTTTTTTTAACCCTATAAATAAGTCAATTCAATCTTAGCTTTGACCATACAACATAAACCTCCTTTTCCCCCAACTTTCTACAACTTCCTATGCCCATTTTAGTTTGTCCCTCGTTCTTCTCATTTCCAAAATGGGACTTTAGGACAAAATCGCTTTCATTTTTCCCCCAACAAAATGCATTTCAATTCCTCGTATCTTCTTTTATCAAAAACACACATCCTGTTTCCTTGCATGTTTTCATATATAGTCCGTTTCCTTTCATGTTTATTGTTTTTAGTAGTTTTATTTTTTTACACGTTAATTAGAATTCTTTACCTTTGGAATCCTTAATTCCCAGCAAAAACTAAGAAGCAAGCAATTGTGGGGCGCCTGGGTGGCTGAGTCCGACTTTGGCTCAGGTCATGATCTCGCATTTCATGAGTTCAAACCCCGTGCTGGTGTCTGTGCTGACAGCTCAGAGCCTGGAGCCTGCTTGGGATTCTGTGTCTCCCTCTCTCTCTGCCCCTCCGCTACTCATGCTCGCTCTCTCCCTCTCTCTCTCAAAAATAAATAAGCGTTAAAAAAAAATTAAAGAAAAAGGAAGTAAGCAAGTGTGGACTGGCAAATGTATAAATACATGCTTTCTCAATGTGGCATAAAATGTTCATTATGTTTACTAAAAGACCCAAATATTTTTAATTTCTCTAAACTAAGAAACCCAAAGCAGTAGCACAGGTAAGCCTGTGCTCAGTAATTAATTTTGAGGTACTGTAGCTTTTTAAGAAAATACAGTATTAATTGCCCTAAGAGCCTGTACAAATCCCATTCCTCCGTCCATGTGGCTCAGGGACTGGGAGGATGTGAGTGTTATAGGAGCCACTCACAGAATAACGTGTGAATAACCATCAAGGATAGGCTTGATTCCTTGGATTACCTCAGCATTTAAAGGGTATTGTTTGATACTGGCCAGAGGCTTTCTTTTACCCATTTGGATTTTAGTGGGCAGTACAGAATAAATACACCCAATATAGGTGGCATTTCTTGGACCAAAGAGTCTCATGAATAAAAGCCAAGAGGGGTTCAGTGTTACAGTATTTTACAGAAAAAACAGGGATCGATATTAAGGTGCCAAGATTTTCTTGAAGCTTTGGATTTGGGGAGTTGGTATTCAAAAACATTTACCCCTTTTGGGAAAAGAAGAACATCCTGATGGGTTTTAAGAAAATTTGGACCCAATATATGCATAGGAGCCAAAGGGACCAGCAGGAACAGATAATGTCCCTGACTAGGTCCCAGTCGGAACCGGATGGGGAAGTCATAGGGCCATAAGAACCCAAACCATTTCCAGAGTTTGAGTACTCTTGAGAAAGGGGATGGGAGAGGCTGGTTAGGTTTTAAACGATAATGTTGCTCTTGTCTCCATCAGGGCCTACGTATCCCTCCTCCTAACGTTAGGTCAATTCGTCCCAAAGAATGGGTCTGGAAGAAAGGGGAGATCCCCTGTAAATCTTCGTAGCAGCCGTATTGGGGAGAATGGCTGAAAGGGACCCTTTCCTTAAGAGATTGAGGAGATTGGGGTGCCTGGGTTAAGCATCCGACTTCAGATCACGTCATGATATCACGGGTTCCAGCCCCAGGTCGGCTGTGTGCTGACAGCTCAGAGCCTGGAGCCTGCTTCCACTTGTGTGTCTCCCCCTCTCTCTCTCTGCCCCCACCCCCTCGCGAGCGCATTCTCTCTCTCTCTCTCTCTCTCTCAAAAATAAACATTAAAAAAAGAGAGAGAGATTGAGGAGATTGACTATCCTTGCCTTGGGCCAATCTTTTTAGTTTCAGACAGTCCTTTTAAATTTTTTAAAAACGCCCAGACTTTTTGCGGTCATAACAGGTACCCTTTGGAGTAGCAGCAGAGCCCTGAAATAGGGGTTTGCTTTGATTTACAGTTAGCTGTTGCAAGTTGAAGGCTAATGATGTGCGTGGCTTTCTTTTCACTGTTTTGGTTATTTCAAGCCAGTGCGACAGGAACCGTGGGACTGCGCCAGTGAAACACATTATGCACCCAGTGTGCCTCGTGTTGGCTGCTCTCGCGTAACCCCTTCAATTACGAGGCGGAACCAAATTGGGCCCTTCTACAAGCTGGACTTAAAAAGAGGACCCTGGCTCCAAAAAGCACCAATGAGCTGCCAGAGTTGCCTGCCGATATTGACCAATCAGGACGAAGCTCTTTTCAACCAATCAGGATGGGGCACTTTTTTTTTCTTTTCCCTCATTAGCATAGTGAAACCCAGTGGAAATCGCCATGCGCACCTGAGCAGGAACTTGAACTAAGCGGCGCCTCGCCTGTGTTTGTGGAGGTTAGTTTACTCCGTGTTGGTGTTGTGTCTCCTTTCAGCTCTAGCTGTAGCCCCAATAAAGCCTTGACTGTGCTGTTGACTTCTGGGTCCAGCCCCATTTCAGGTGCAAGAACCCAACTCCAGTAATACTCCTGGATTAGCTAGGTTAATGAGATCAGGAGTTTGCATAGTCTGCTTAACAAGTAACAATAGTTCTTCGTCTAAGCCATCAGCAAAGGTATAATTAAAAATAGTATAGGGGTGTCTGGGTGGTTCCGTTGGTTAAGTGCCAACTATTGTTTGCAGCTCAAGGCATGATCGTAGGGTCGTGGCATGGAGCCTGCCAGAGATTCTCTCGCCCTCTGCCCTCTCCTGCTCACACTCTCAAAAGTAAAACGGTATAGCTGGCTGTATGGATGGCAGAAGGCCAGAGTTTTGGCAAGGACGGTCTCTAGTCAGTTACAATCAGATTCATCAGGCCTTTGAATACCTTACTGAATCTTCCCAATCAAAAGATTTGGGGAAAGGGGCGCCTGGGTGGCTCAGTCGGTTAACCGTCCGACTTCGGCTCAGGTCATGATCTCACAGTTCGTGAGTTCAAGCCCCGCGTCGGGCTCTGTGCTGACAGCTCAGAGCCTGGAGCCTGCTTCCCATTCTGTGTCTCCCTCTCTCTCTGCCCCTTCCCTGCTCATGCTGTGTCTCTGTCTCAAAAATAAATAAACATTAAAAAAAAAAAAAAAGATTTGGGGAAAGTCTTAGGTATATTTTAGAGTCTTTTTCCCACTTTAGGGGCGTCTGTTCTATCAGTGGCTCTCCGCTTGGAGAGGTCTTGTTAGTGGGTTATAGCAGTCAGTTTGTCCTGTAGGATCGGAAGGCTATCAGGGTCTCAGGAGGAGAAGGGGTGTTCCGGTAAGGAAGACTACAGAGAAGAAGGTGGTAGAGACAGGGTAGGAACAATGGTGAGAGGTGGGGAGGAGGAGGAGGAAGGGGTTGAGAGGCTTCAGCCAACGTTTCTAAATTTGAGAGGCTCCCGGGAAGGTCTGAATCAGCTTCCTCGAGTTTGGAATTAACCACCCAAAGGAAAGTAAAACTTCCCACGCAGTGTTTCTTTTGGAGGCCTCCAGATACCCATTAAAATAAGCTTCCCCCTCATTTTGTTTGGTCTTCTAACGCTTTTCCAGTTATGCACACAAATTAACTAATTTGGGGATATCAAAACTGTCCCGTTTTGGCGAATGGAGTTCTAACTCATCTCAGATAATGTGTCCGACGGGACCAAAATTTTACAGCATGAAGGGCCATATTCCTCAAACCTACATCCGGCAGGAGTTCCAGCAGGAAGCTATCAGAAGTCCCCTTAGAAGAATTATTTCCCATAACAGTACTCACCGAGAACCTGAAACCCGGCTCTCCAACTCAGAATGGGTGAAGACAGAAGGCTCCCCTCAGCTATGAGTGA
Source organism: Panthera uncia (assembly GCF_023721935.1). Lineage (NCBI taxonomy): Eukaryota > Metazoa > Chordata > Mammalia > Carnivora > Felidae > Panthera > Panthera uncia. The sequence goes on along the minus strand of NC_064808.1, from coordinate 92,093,468 downwards.
AGACAGAACCTGAACCGGAATCTGTGTTCCAGGAGGTGGTGGGCGTGCAATTGACAAGATGTAATTGATTAAAGTCAAAAGTTCACCTCGTGCTGAGAATTGCAACAGGACAGGTGCATAGGCGCGGCTTCAGTATCCTCCAGACCCTGTTTTGAATGACTCTCTTTGCAACGCTCACTTCATTTTGGAACCTTCTTCCACAACATCATCACCTAGAGACTGTAATTATTACAAGCACACAGTATACCACAGTTCCAATATTTGGCTGGAATGAAACTCAGATGAGGTCTTCCAGGTGGACTAAGAATTAAATCTACACGGGACACATGAATAGGAGGAAAAAAAACTAGGTTTTATTCAGTGCACGTGGAGGCCTAATAATGCAATTGAGACCCAAAGAAACACCGAAGCAGTTTTTATGCTTTTCGGAAAAAAAGAGATAACAAATTGGTGAGTAATTGACAGGATAAAGAAAATAGATGTTTGGGAGCTTTAATTAGCAAGGAATTATGAAGTGGAATTTGGGCCGAGTTAGTAAATTACAAAAGAAAAAAAAAAGTAACAACGTTTGTCTCCACACCTTTCTCAGCTTTAAAGTCTCTGTCTCTGGTGATAAGGATGTCTTTTTAACTTCTTAGTAAGAGGAGGGTATCTTTCAAATGGAAGATGTATTTCCTCTTTGGAGGGGGGGGAGACAGAGGAGGGTATGAGTGTTCTGCACCAGCTGTTTACTAAGTAACTTTTATTTAAAATACTCACTATGCCAGGGGCACCTGGGTGGCTCAGTCAATTGGACATCTGACTTCAGCTAGGGTCCTGATCTCCTGGTTCGTGAGTACGAGTCCCGCATTGGGTTCTGTGCTGACAGCTCAGAGCCTGGAGCCTGCTCCAGATTCTGTGTCTCCCTCTCTCTCTGCCCCCTCCACCACTCGCATTCTGTCTCTTTCTCTCTCTCTCAAAAATAAACATTAAAAAAAATTTTTTTTTAAATAATCACTCTGCCAAAGTGGTACATTTTGAGGCGGTCTACCCTTAGCCCCTCCATTACCGATTCCTTACTTAAAAATTTCTTACTTACAAAATAAATAATGTGTAGCTTTCTTCTTGAAATTGAGTGTCTGAGAATTACATGAATTTGCCTCATAGTATGGAATCATGAACTCTTCAAAGTTTTAAGGCTCCAAAGAATCAGTTTAATGAAGATTCGTCCATCAGGAGGTTCCTGTTGGTGGATCCTGAGCCAACAGATGAAGATTAGCCTTATTGTCATGGGAACTCAAGATAGTTGCCTTCAATGTTAGGTGGAACCATGTAAGAACATATTTTTATACATCAAAGATGTCCAAATATTCAGCCTAATAGGTGGGCAGTTGTCCCATAATAACATCCCCTCTTCTAAATTTCTTTGATGATTAATGCTCATTGCTCACTGATACAGCTACAGATTCTCCCTCCAGGGTGCAAATTAGCCCCAAATTTCTGGATCTACATTCCATCGTGGCCCAATATATGCCCAACATTTCCACCAAACTGGGTTACACACTATCCTCCAAACATCCCCCCAAACTTACTTGTCTCTGCCTTTTTCTACAGCCTCTAAAATTCCCTCCCCCTATCCCATAACCCTCCTCTGTATGGCATACGAGGTTGGAGATCTATCCCATGACCCTCCTCTGTATGGCATATGAGGTTGGAGATCTCACGATACAGTCACCTGTGAGAGAAGATGAAGCTTATTTATTTCGTGTCTTACCAGATCCAGTGTTCCTCATCAGCCCCAACGCAATGGTTTAGAAGGAAGGCGAGTCTACCTAGATTTAGTGGAACTCAGTACGGCAATCGAAATCGTCCCTCTGGAAAATACTTCATCTCTATATGAAAAACTGAATGCCTGTGCCCTCAGGTTCCTCTGTCTCCTGCCTGCCTCCCAGCTCTGCTCTGCAGCAGCATCCAAAGGAGTGTGGGGAGGCAGGGGGTGGCTTGCTGGACCCCATGGGGCACGCAAAGACTCAAAGTCTTGGATGTCTCAGCCTCAGAAGGGAGGGAGAAAATGAAAAGGGGGAGTCAGCCCTTTCTCTTCTTCCTCCCTCATTCCCTTTTTCTTCTTCGCGTTCCTTGTAGAAGACTCCCGATCTACTTCTAGGCAGATGGATACCTAAGACCAATAAGAAGAAGGTCATATACTCAGAGAGCCTTAAAAACAAGGACCTATATTTACGCTCCTTCCTCAGCGCTTCCTAACACCTCTTACCGTTGGAAATTGTACAGTTTTGCCTTGCTTGGGTAGTTATGGTATCTGCAGGAAAGAGAGCAAGATGATGAACAAGGCCATTCTAGAGGGACCAGAACAGGTGGGGCAGGATGAGGAGGACAAAAGTGAAAACATTATCTAACTAGAAGGTTCACCAGAAGGAGAAGAACAAATGATTCAGAATGCTTTGGCAGAAAGAAGCCTTCTTTCTTTCCTCCAAGAAGCCGTCTGTGATCTCCGACTCTGTATTGGATGCTTCTCTTAATGTGCCTCCTCTGCAGAATACCTAACGCAGTTGGGCTTCAGACAGGGAGGTCGAAAGTCTTGTAAGCTCTCCCTGTGTTGCGCCTGCAGTATGGCGACAGCAGGGACGAACACGGGTCAGCAAGGGACACACTCACAGAGACGCCAGCCATCAACCAGAAAGGCCTCCCCAGTGTTGAGCACCGGGTGACCTTTGGACCTTCGCGTGTTCCTGGAGCGAGGGACTCCAGTAACGACTGAGGTGTAATTTCCTGCCAGCGAGCTGATTGGAGATTCTCGAGTCGGAGGCAATCTGATTTAAAGGAAATTAAGAAACCTGATACGCTTGGCGCACCTGGGTTTGTACCCTGAGACCCGTTCCACTGTAACAGGTGAGTTTATCCTGAGGGAGTTTGAACGTGGAGATGAACCCGTGCCTTCCTTGAGTCCAAATGGCAGGCGCTCTGTATCCATTCCCTGAGTCAGGTTCCTGAATACACGTGCTCACGGGTGCCCGGGCGGCTCAATCTGTTGAGTGTCCGACTCTTGCTTTTGGCTCAGGTCCTGATCCCAGGGTCGTGGGTTTGAGCCCCACGTCGGGCTCTGTGCTGAGCATAGAGCCTGCTTGGGGTTCCTCTCCCCCTCTCTGCCCCTCTCCCCTGCGCGCGCGCTCTCTCTCTCTCTCTCTAAAGAAAACAAAATGAATTCAAACTCAAAACCCCCAGAAGTTTCTAAGACCCGTAGAATCCTAAGGCCTTTCCCGTGCTTACCTCAAACTACCTTTCCGGCTTCATCTTCCACCAGCCAGCCGCATACACACCCACCCCCATACCACACCACACTACAATGTAGCCATGCCAGTTGCTTCCTATCCTGAGCGTGCCAGGGTCACGTATACTTTGGTGCTTCTCTGCACCTTCTTCCTCTCCCGGGAGTGCCTTCCTGCTGACCTCTCCCTTCACTTGGTAACACCAACTCAAACTTCAAGACCCATCTCAGATGTCACCACCTCCCCCACCTCGGGACAAGTTACAAGTCCCTCCTCTGTGGGCTGGGAGCACATGTATTTTACAGCAACTGGTTTCCGTGCCCTGGGCACTAACCCACCAGCTCCCACAGGAGGAAGGACAGTGGCCTGCCCATCTCTGTGTGCCCAGTGTACTGCAGGGTCGAGCGCACAGTGAGCACTTGGTAAATCTTTCTGGGAGACGGGACGTAGAGCACTGGCCAGGGAGCCTCTCAGTGGCCCTGGTGATGCTGCATGTTGGAGCACCGTGTCAATCAAGGCTTTTCCTACTTTTTTTTTTGTTTAGCTTTTTTAAATTTATTTTTTTTTTAATTTACATCCAAGTTAGCATCTAGTGCATCGATGATTTCAGGAGTAGATTCCTTAATGCCCCTGACCCCTGTAGCCCATCCCCCCCTCCCCCAACCCCTCCCGTAACCCTCTGTTTGTTCTCCATGTTTAAGAGTCTCTTCTGTTTTGTCCCCCTCCCTGTTTTTATATTCTTTTTGTTTCCCTTCCCTTATGTTCACCTGTTTTGTCTCTTAAAGTCCTCATATGAGCGAAGTCATATGATATTTGTCTTTCTCTGACTAATTTCGCTTAGCGTAACACCCTCCAGTTCCATCCACGTAATCGCAAATGGCAAGATTTCATTCTTTTGGATTGCCGAGTAATACTCCATTGTATATATATCCCACATCTTCTTTATCCATTCATCCATCGACAGACATTTGGGCTCTTTCCATGCTTTGGCTATTGTTGATAGTGCCACCATAAACATTGGGGTGCATGTGCCCCCTCGAAACAAAGGCTTTTCCTACTTCTGACATCTCCAAGAACACCGAATTATGAGAGAGGCTCTGCTTGATCCCAAGCGAACATTCTAGAACAAGAAAAAGAAATGCTTTTAATTAACAAATTAGAACACCACCAAGAAGATTGGTTACTCCTGGGGTGATGTAACAGTGACAAGATACCAGACATCCCCACTCTCCCCCATCAGGATTGGAACAGCACAACTGGAAAACACAGTAAGCACTTGGTAAATCTTTCTGGGAGACGGGGCATAGAGCACTGGCCAGGGAGCCTCTCAGTGGCCCTGGTGATGTTGCACGTTGGAGCCCTGTGTCAATCAAGGCTTTTTCCAGTCGGCGTCTTTGAAAGTCCCTTCTCCCCACACAGCCTTCTGCAGATTCTTCTCTTATTCGTTAACTCGGTCTCAATAACAGAAGCCACACCCCCAGGCGTATGGCAGGGCGAAATGTACTTCATTGCGTGGTCTTACGTGATTCTCTTGATGTTCCTGAAACACAATCCCGGTAGAAGTGCTCAGCAGAGCCAGGCAGACCTTGTCAACTAGGTCAGTCGCTGTTCCCCTCCCTCCTCTTGCTTCCAGGATCGGGCACTGTCCACACACCCAGATGCTGCAGGCATCCCTGAGTCATGGCCCGGATCAGACCCCAGCCCTGCTCCAGCTCTCCCTTGGATTCTACCCAGCTGAGTATTTCTCTGGCGACTCAAATCACGGCTACCACTGAGCTCTTCATCTGTTTCCAATAGTAGCGCCTCCTTTTTCTCCTGTTTCTGTTCAGGGGGCCCCCTCCTCCAGCTACGCAAGTCAGCACCCATTCAATTCTGATACCGACTACCCTGAGTTGTCAAAGACCCCACAGGCCCAGCCCCCAGAAAGACGGCCCTCACTTGAAACGCCAGCCCCAAGTTGGGGGCCCCAGGTCACCTGCACTTGTGGCCAGCTGGATACAAATTCAGGGAGTCTCCTGATCTCCTTAGGTCTCGTAATCCATTGGACAGACTCACAGAACTCAGGAACACATTGTATCTATGATCGCAGTTTCATTATGAAGGATCAGGACCAATCAAACAAAGAGACCAGAGGGCGAGGTTTGGGGAGCCAGGCCCAACAGTGTGTCCACCAGCCACGAAGCTCCACTGAGCTTTTCACTGGGGTTTCACTACGTAGGCATGATTTACCGAATCATTGGTGATAAGACTGAGCTAATTCTTCAGTCTCCTTTCCTCCCCAGAAGAAGTCACATGGTACTCATCACACGGGTGGTGTTTCTGGCAGGACCAGCCCCCTTCCCCCGAGCCACCTCATTAGCATAAATTCAGGTGTGGTCCAAGGGACCACCAGGAATAACAAAGCTTAGAAAATTCCAAGGATTGGGTCACGTGGGTGGCTCAGTCAGTTGAGCATCTGACTCTTTTTTTTTTTTTAATTTTTTTTTTTTTTAACGTTTTATTTTTGAGACAGGGAGAGACAGAGCATGAACAGGGGAGGGTCAGAGAGAGGGAGACACAGAATCTGAAACAGGCTCCAGCCTCCGAGCTGTCAGCACAGAGCCCGACGCGGGGCTCGAACTCACGGACCGAGAGATCATGACCTGAGCCGAAGTCGACCACTTAACCGACTGAGCCACCCAGGCGCCCCGAGCATCTGACTCTTGATTTCAGCTCAGGTCGTGGTCTCATGGGGCCCATCAGGCTCCATGCTGGGCTGGGTGTGGAGCCTGCTTGGGTTCTCTCTCTCCCTTTCTCTCTGCCACCTCCACCCCGCTTGTGCACGCACTTTCTCTCTCTCTCTAAATAAACTTAAAAAAGAGAAAGAATTCCAAGCATTTCGAGTCTTCTCAGGAACCAAGAACAAAAGTAAGTCAAATTCTTTTTTTGTTGTTGTTTATTTTTGAGACACAGAGAGAGACAGAGAGCAAGGGAGCATGGGCAGGGGAGGGGCAGAGAGAGGGGGAGTCACAGAATCCGAAGCAGGTTCCAGGCTCTGAGCTGTCAGCACAGAGCCCGACGCTGGGCTCGAACTCATGAACCACGAGATCATGACCCGAGCCGAAGTCAGACACTCAACTGACTGAGCCACCCAGGCGCCCCTAGTCAAAATCTTTATTGTACAACAGGTACATGAAGGCTAATTACTTGCCCAAGGTCACATGGTTGGGTCTCAAACCCAAGAAATCCGGTACAGAATCCACATCTTAAGTATTCTCTTTCAGTAAAAATGTTACTGTTGTTTTCAAATGGGTCTTGCGCACTGCTTATCAATTTTATTCCGAGATACTTCAGTTTGGGCATTGTAGTGTGATCGAGATTATCTTATAGTTTTAAATAATTATCACAGGTGTATATGAAGATCACTGGATTATATATATATTCGGTATACAGTCCCTTTACTAACTATTATCTCTAATAATTTTTCCATGGATTTTCTTGCAACTTCAAAGCGAACAAACATTTTCTACCCCAATGAAGATTATCTTATTGCCTCTTTTCCCGCTGTTATGCTTCATTTTTCTTCTCTACTTGTGCCTGCTTTTCCTTAAGCAACAGTGTTGACCAAAAACTCCATCCAAATTCAAAGGAGAGATCCCAAGAGGTGTTTTGGGGCTCCAGAAGTCCCTTCCCAGCAGAGGGGGCAGTTGAAACGAATCTTGAAGGAAGACGTGCCCAACGGGAGGGGAGAGGGTTGGTGGGTCAGGACTGGACCTGAGAGGGCTAGACAAATGCTTATTTAGTTCACTGATTTCAGTAGAAGGTTGTAGAAGGTTTGAAATGCCATGCTGCAGAATCAGATCTCCACACAGGGAAGCTATGGACGCGTTTTGAGCAGAGGAGTGACGAGAGAACAGTACACACAGAGCGGATGGAGATTGGGGAGCATGGGAGGGTTTGGAGATAGAATGGGAACTTCTGCTTGAATTTTTTATTTCGTGGTTTTTTTTTAACATTTTGTGTTCTGTGGATGCTTTATAACATGCTTTGTGCCTAACAGCACATTATGAGCTTCATAAAATAAATACACACATAACAATCGGTAGGTATTGAAAGATTATTTTCACAATCAAAATTTAGACACAAGTGCGTCAGAGAAGCACCATGTTACCACCAGTAAGCAACCGCGATACTCTTAGATTCAGGCAATTTATTCCTAAACCATGAAAAGATAGAACCAATGGAAGAAACCCAAAGGAATCTCAGAGACTCAGAAACTGAAATGAGGACAATTTTGTTTTGTTTGTTTTGTTAAAGATAGCCACTAAAATACTTACCTGGCAGGGGAGACACCATAATCACGAAGGCGATTTTCCCAGGGCCAGGCTTATCCATTGCACTGCGGATGTGCTGACCCCTGCGATTCCCCCAAATGTGGGAAACTCGACCATGTAATTTGTGGTAGTGGGGACTGCATTTGCGCTTTCCCCTGAAAAGAAAAAAAAAAAATAGCCACTAAAGACAATTATGAATATGGTGGTTAACTCCAAGTGTCTATGTGAAAAGATTTGAGTGATAATCATATTTATTTATTATAAATGATTTAAAGTAATTATATGAGGGGCTCCTGGGTGGCTCAGTTGGCTAAGCATCTGACTTCAGCTCAGGTCATGATCTCACAGTTCATGGGTTCGAGCCCCACGTCGGGCTCTGTGCTGACAGCTCAGAGCCTGGAGCCTGCCTCGGATTCTATGTCTCCCCCTCTCTCTCTGCCTTCCCCCACTCGTGCTTTGTCTCTGTCTCTTAAAAATGAATAAATGTTAAAAAAAAATTTAATTGTATGAAGTGTTTTGGACTGATGATTCCCAAACATCAATCCTTAGACAGTGCTGAAGCTTGATAAAATTTTCACCCCTTTGTAACTGAATTATAAAACAAAACCAGAAAATGTAATGATCTTTCCATTAATCTAAATATTTAATTAAAGGGCTGTCTTTTGTTTTTGAGAAGGTGAAAACACCTTTTTTAGGGGAGGGTGGGGGTTATTTCCCTTTAAAACTAAGATGATAGTGGGGCACCTGGGTGGCTCAGTCAGTTGAGCATTCAGCTCTTGATTTTTGGGTCAGGTCATGATGTCGCAGTTCGTGGGTTCGAGCCCTACGTCAGTCTCTGTGCTGATAGCCTGGAGCCTGCTTGGGATGCTCTCTCTCCATCTCTCTCTGCCTGTCCCCTGCTCGCACCCTCTGCCATCTCTCTCTCTCAAAATAAATAAACTTAAAAAAAAATTTTTTTTAACTAAGATGATAGTAACCACAGATGCTAGATTTTTTTTTTAAATATTACTTGGAAAAATAAAAAGTTGGCAACCATGTCTTGGCTTTATTTATTCAGCATTTTTGTGGGTAGGGATTTTTTTTTTGCGCTTGATTTTTTTGTTTCTTGTTTCATAACTCATAAGAATCTCAAAGTCTGGGAACCCGAGACTACAGATTACAAACTGCAGGTGCATCTCTGTCCACCAGATGGCAGAGCAGCTCTACACATAACTTCCTAAGGCTCCACCTGTGCTACCTCTGCCTGCTGGCCCTTGGCAAGCATCATGAGCTTATCTTCCGAATAATATCTTAGTTTCTCTTTTAAATATTTGCCCCCAACAAATATTGTGACCAGAAGCATTTTACATCTCAGCCTAGAAATGAATTTCCCCTACGGTATTATGTTTAGGCTTGCCCTGTCTCTCTCTCTCTCTCTCTCTCTCTCTCTCTCTATTATAAACCTCTGTTAATAAAACAAAGACCTAATGGAGCATTTGCAGAGATCTAGAAAGACAATGTGAATCAGGGAGGGACGGGACGGGATGGATCCTAACGTTCATCATTCTGATGCACTATCACACACACACACACACACACACACACAGCTGAGGCTCATTATGTGTAGAGACACGGACATAAGGCAAGAGGGGGACGAAGGCAGGAAAGGGCAGTTGGGTTGATCAGAGGGAATAGAATTCCTTAGGTCCCGGAAAATACAGCTACTTAGGAGAAACAAAGAAGAACGCTATACTGCCACCCAGTGGTGTGAACTGTTTCTTTCCAGACTGATGCAAAGAAGATCTTCCCATTCGGCTGGGGATGGGTGTCCAAGGCCACGGTCCCCACCACTCTTCTGTCACCAGCCAGCACCTGATGCAGGTGTGAGGCGTGAACCCAGTGGTCAGTCTATTCGTAGACCTTGACCATCCAGTCGCAGGCTTGTCTGAATGAGGGGCTGGTGAGGACTTACTCGGTCTCTGGACTTAGCGTTTTGCAATTTCAGGTAATATCACAGCTGACTGTCCATGCACCCTAAGACCCAAAGCATCACCCTAGGGCAAGAGATGCCTAACCATCATATGTGTTCAGCGTTCCCTAAAACCCCCCATTTCAGAAAACCTGAGTACATCTGCTATTCTCCCTCAAATGCTTTGTCTTAGCAGAAAATGACTGCCTGCAGAAAAAGTCCCAAGTCGTCCTGAGAGCATCTTGGGAAATCACCTCCTTGTCCTAAGCCAGGAGAGCAGAGCCCGGGAAAGGACCCAGGGCCCTCTCCGGGTGCACACGAAGGAAAAAACAAGGCACTGTGCTTCCTCCTACTTCAATTTGGACAAGAGACATTTTCATCCTCTTTCCCTCCTTCCGCCTTCTACTTTCACTCCCCAAAGCCCTTCTCTACTACACTTTGGAATTTGGCAAACTGGGGTTAAAATTCAGACTACCTCTCCTGCTAGCTGGATGACATTACCCACGTTATTTGACCTTCTCTTGCAGCAGATGAAGCTAACAGAACCTCACCAGCGCCCTCTTGTGGGGCTTCATCCTCAGTCTAACCTCTCCTATCACCTACCCCCCCCCCCCCCCCCCCCCCCCCCCCCCCGCCCCCGCCATGTTTCCAAATCACACACTCTATTCCTGCTTTCTAATCAAAACTCCTCTCTCTTCAGTGTCGGGATATGCCAGTTTCTGAGAAAGCTCATTGAATTAATTTACAATAATGTGAAAATGACCTTTCCCTCCTAGAGTTATATAATGCTCTGTTGGAATTCTAGAACTGCAGGAAGTTTTGGAAGAGGGATGGCACCTGTCATCTGGTCCAAATCCCATATTCTTTTTTTTTTTTTTTTTTTTTTTGGGGACAGAGAGAGACAGAGCATGAACGGGGGAGGGGCAGAGAGAGAGGGAGACACAGAATCGGAAACAGGCTCCAGGCTCCGAGCCATCAGCCCAGAGCCTGACGCGGGGCTCGAACTCACGGACCACGAGATCGTGACCTGGCTGAAGTCGGACGCTTAACCGACTGCGCCACCCAGGCGCCCCTAAATCCCATATTCTCCAAATGATGCTACTGAATCTTGACGATGTCAAGTGGATGGACAGACCAAGCCCCAGAGTATTTCACAGAAGAGCCCAGACGGGAACAAAATAGATTCGGTGTACTGATCTCTGCCCAGATTATTGCCAGGATTCTACACCGATTCTGAGGTTCTAATCCTGAATATTTTCCTTGGCTTTTCCCCATTGTCCACTTCCCAAGTACCATTGCCTTTTCCTCTCCCCTTTTCTATTTATTTTATTTTAATGTTTATTTGGTTTTGAGAGAGAGAAAGAGCACAAGTGGGGAAGGGGCAGAGACAGACAGAGACACAGAATCCAAAGCAGGCTCCAGGCTCTGAGCTGTCGGCACAGAACCCAACACGGGGCTCGAACTCATGAACTGTGAGATCATGACCTGAGCCGAAGTCAGACGCTTCACCGACTGAGCCACCCAGGCGCCCCACCTCTCCTCCTTTCTAATGATCACCATCTCACATAGGTGGCTCAAAGACCTCATTCACATTTTCCAGACTTCAGGGCTTAAAAATTCTTTAGAGAATGGCTCCAGTATTCCCATTCAAGATAATTTAAAAGAGGAGTCATTCTGTAAGAACAGGTGGAAGAAATTTCTGGGAGAGAGAAAACTACATGAACAAACCACACAGGTGCAGCGTTTACCCTGATGGCTATAAGGCAGTGCAAACTACGTAAACACTTCAGAAGGCCCTAGAAAACCCAGAGTTCCATATCCAGCAAAAATGTCTTTTAGGGATGAAACTGACTCTGGGGGGTTTCCAGGGGAATTCTGTCAAAATTAAGATAAATAAATAACAAATGGATACGATATAAAAGAAATAGCTGTATAGGCATATTACTTAGAAATAGGGATGGAAATAACCTAAGAATCAGCTGACCGATTACAATGAGCTGCTTGTGTGGAGTGGATGGTCTTTCTTTCTTTCTTTCTTTCTTTCTTTCTTTCTTTCTTTCTTTCTCTTGTCAGAGCTGGTCTTTTGACATAAGCTTTTTCGAATCATTTGATTTTTAACTACAGACCCGTAGCACTTTGCTAAATATAGAAACTAATGAAATGTTTCAAGCATTCATTTGAAACAGGACAGGTGGCCCAGGTTATCTGTTATTCTGGCAGTCAAAGGAGATGTCCTGCTTCGTGCCTGGGGAGGTCAGGTCCCCGGAGCCTTGGACTGAGCCGGCTCCCTCTGCTTAGAATATCAATGTGTGCGAGGCTTTCAAGCCTCTCTGATGGCCTCCACACAGCCTCCATTCTTCTACAGGCTCCCCGCTTCAGCCAGGTGAATAGGCTCTTTTCTGCACACAGATTACTTCCTACCCCGGGGTGTTGGCAAAATGTCTCTCGCTGAGATACTTTCCTTGCCCGTAACATTTTCCCCACGCCCTTCTGTTACAAAGGTTTTCACAGGCCACTTTAGCAAGGTGACGTCTGTGCGTGGCCTCACCCGCCTTATTGGGCTTCTCAGCATACTGAGACTCGCTTATGGATGAATGAATGTGTCCCCGATAAGTCTGGCACCTGGCAAAATGCTAGGCAGCTAGCTGGCACTTGGTGAATATTTGTTGAGTTGGGTTTGGTTTTTTTTTTTCCAATCAATACTCTTCTTATGTGTCGTTTGCCATTGTTCCCTCCAAGAAAGCTGTCATCGTTTTTGTCCACTGCCCACCATTTCCAGGCACCCTGGCTAGCTGATTTGGGTAGGGCAATGAGGAAACCAAAAAGCTAATGCTATGGTCCTTCTGGGGCTGCCTAGGGTGTCCCTGCTCCATGGTTTCTCAAATTATGAGTGACAGAACAGTATTGTCTCCTGAAGGGTTAGTAGATGTTCTGTAATGAAAGAAAGGTTTTGTGGTAGACAGTCTCTGGAATGACCCCAATGATTGCTACCTTGGGTATTCACATCCTATGCAATCCCCTCCCCCATGAGGGCAGGCTTGACTTATTGACTGGCCTCTATTAAGTAGAATATGGTGGGGCGCCTGGGCGACTCAGTCGGTTAAGCGTCCAACTTCGGCTCAGGTCATGATCTCACGGTTCAAGCCCCATGTGGGGCTCTGTGCTGACAGCTAGGAGCCTAGAGGCTGCTTCTTGTTCTGTGTCTCCCTCTCTCTGCCCCTCCCCTGCTCATGCTTTGCCTCTCTCTCTCTCTCTCTCTCAAAAATAAACATTAAAAAAAATTTGTAAGCCACTGAACTGTACGTTTAAAATGGTTAAAACAGTACATTTATGTTATATATTTTTCCCCATAATAAAAAGTAACTTAAAAAGAAAAACACACACTGTGTCTTCTTCCATCTTGGCCTCTCTCTTCTTCTCATCGCTCACCCTGGGGGAAGCCAGCTGCCCTGTGCAAAGGCCCACATGGCAAAAAATCATCGCCTGACAGCAATCACGTGACCGGGCTGAGATGTGGGAGTCCACAGGCCTGTCGACGGCCACACGAGCAAGCCATCAGCCTAGCCATGGACGACTGTGGTCCTGGCCGACACCAGGCTTGCAGCCTGGTGAGAGACCCTGGGACAGGACAACGTGACTAAGCCCCTCTCGGATCCCTGACCCACAGAACTCGCGAGATAATAAAGGCTCACGGTTTGCAGCTGTGACGTTGTGGGTGATTTGTTGCCCAGCAATAGGTAACCCATGTGGGCTGTATGGTCAAATGAATTCGGGAAATATTCTAAACCATGTGCTTCTTTTGCAGATTCAAAAAGAACATTGAGGTGTTAATTTTATTTTATTTTTTTTTTTGATGTTTATTTATTTGGGGGAGAGAGAAAGAGAGACAGCACACGAGTGGGAGAGGGGCAGAGAGAGAGGGAGACAGAATCCAAAGCAGGCTCCAGGCTCGGAGCTGTCAGCCCAGAGCCCGACGTGGGGCTCCAACTCACGGACAGTGAGATCACGACCTGAGATGAAGTCGGATGCTCAACCAAGACTGAGCCCCCAAAGGCGCCCCGAGGTGCTAATTTTAAAGAAGAAGAAAAAGAAGACTTTTTGTCAAGAAAACCCATTAAACCTTGTTGATCTCAGTGTTCCAGACTTGCTCGGCTATCAAACCCTTGCATTATGGAATACCTATCAACATTTCATAATATGTATATTTTAACGTTTATTTATTTTGGGAGAGAGAGAGATCATGTGCGCAAGCAGGAGAGGGGCAGAGAGAGAGGGAGAGAGAAAATCCCAAGCAGGCTCTGCGCTGCCAGCACGGAGCAGGTGCAGAGCTCGGGCTCATGAATCGTGAGATCATGACTTGAGCCAAAACCAAGAGTCGGATGCTTAACTGACAGAGCCACCCAGGTGCCCCACATTTCATAATATAATGCTATTCCAAGAAACATAATTGGGTAATATATATATATATTATATATAATATATTACACTTATAATAATATATATAATATATATATGCCATTTACATCCAACTTGTAAATTCTTGATGATTTAGTAAATCCTTTGGGGGGCCAGAAGAGAGGAGGAATCTTGTGCAGGAAGTATTCACCTACAAATAACAGGAAACTCGTATTTTAATGGTTAAATAAAAGCATAGGTTCAATTTCTTGACAACAAAAATCTGAAGGGGAGTAGCTGTCAGCACTGGTTCAGGAGCTTAGTGATGTCAGGGTCAAATTCTCTAGGACCCTTGTCTCTCTCTCTCTCTCTCTCTCTCTCTCTCTCGTGCCCAGTGCTTCTGGGCGGCAAGATGAATGTACCAGCTGCAGGCATGCTAGCAATTCTCAAGTCGGGAAGGAGACGAATAATGTCTATCCTTTTTCCTCATAGAAAGCAAATACTTTATAGGAAAGATTTCCACTTATATAATTTGTTGCCCAGATCTGCGTTCCCCGGCCACTAACACCTGCAGGAGAGGTTGGAAAAGTGATGATCTAATCTGAGGCTGTGCACATTTCTGCCTTGGACAGAAGGGATTTATTAGCAGGGAAGAAGTAAGTGTGCAAATAGCTAGAGTCTTTAGCAGCGAGCATGAAAGGGACAGCAGAAACACACCCTGACTCCTGGAGAGACGATTCACGTCCACGTGTCCTCTGCACATATGCGCCCATGAGATAGTTAGACCACAAGACACTAATGAGAAATTAAATTTCTGAAGCCCAGCTGCTTCAGAGGGACAGATATTTAAGAGGGATATATAGGCAGCAGAGGCGGGGCAAAGAGTTTCTCGTTGTAGGATGAAAAAATCTCAGGAATAATTGAGCCGGGAAGTTGTTCTTCCCCTGCCAAATGTCGAACAATCTAAAAATCCCCCGAATTCACATCCTCAGAGGGTTGGGATGCGAGAAGAGCAGAAACGTCTAGAGAAATGCAAATCCAGGTGGTGGACTTGAAGCAGTTCCAGGGTAAATAACCAAGACCCTTTGCAATTGGTGTGTCCAGACCTGATGCTAAACGTGTGATGGGTACTGTTGGGCGGCACACAGAGGAAGTTCAGAGGATGATCACAAAAAGGCGGGGAAGGAGGAGAGAATTTCGGCCAAAATCGAAACAAGACATTCCCCAGCCATTCCCCTGACCAAGAGCTTCATGAATATCCTAGCGAGGAGGTATCGGCCAGAATCGGTTGAGGATGCTGTCTTTGCCATGGCCGCTATGTCCAGTGATTGTTAAGCGCGTTCTACGGCCAGAAAGAGAGTTACACGTTTCGCCTTTACAATCTTTATTTTCATGGAGCCTTTGCCCACAAATACTATTTTCCCCCGACGCGCAAACGAAAAGCATAACATTCGGAAAGGTTTAGACATCTGACCCAAAACCACACGGGTGGTAAGTGCGGATATAGGATTCTGACCAGGATCTGAATGTCTACAAGAGCTGGCTATTTTCTACTCCACCACAGGGCCACCTCTGATCACTACAATGCAGGCAAGCCCTATGAGTCACATTTTCTTATCTGTAGTTTGTTGAATAGGTATGAATCCCGCGGTAAATTCGTTTCAATCTAGTCTTTAACACTTCACCATGTGATCACTTTATTTTTATAATTTAAAAAATCTAACAGCCTAAGAACATGTTAGAGACTGTCTCAGTCGGCCGGAGCCACCGTGACAAAAGACCACAAACTGGGTGGCTTGAGCAACAACAATGGACTTCTCACAGTTCTGGAGACCAGGCATCCAAGATCGAAGTGTCATCGGGGTTAGTTTCTTCCAAGCTGTCCTCCTTGGCTTGCAGATGTGTGTCTTCTTACTTACTATGTCCTCACATGGCCTTTCCTCCCTGGACCCACAGGTCTGTATCCAAATTTCACCTTCTTTAAGGATACCAGTCATGTTGAATCAAGACCCAGCACCCTACGTGATCATGCCCTCTATTACCATGAAAAACCAACTAGAAGGAAGCCTTGAAGACTCATCGATATCATCATATGACGGTTGTACATTCTTATGGGAATTAGTCCAGGTTAACAGACTCTAACAATTGTCTATCGTTCATAAGTAAAGTACTAGAAGGATCTGTGAATGCTTCCCAGAAGAGAAGCTGTAGCTTTGCAACAAAGACAAGAACATATCATGTTTGTAAATTTCCTGTGAAGAGTACATCTTTGCCCAGAAATTATACGACTGTGTTTTCTGAAGCTTTTGTTAAAGAATCGGGAAGAAAAATGTCTCAGTGTCCAAACGACGTTTTTAAAAAGCAAGTTGGGATGTGATGACCCTGTAAAATCTGCTTCAAATTATGTAAGAGACTTATGTTTGAATAACACAACTATCCTACAATTTCTGCACTGAGAAGCCCAATAAAAGGGGTCACAACGCTTCCCTCCTTCCAGGTGGACCCTGGTTATAATGGCAGGGACGTGGCTGCAAATATAACACCCATCTCATCTGTCATCTGCCTTCAAAGACCAAGTAAATTGTACCTATTCTGGGGCCCTGAGCCATTTGGGTGATCAAAGACATCCACCTGCAGAAAGAGGGCAGGAATGGTGCACAGAATGTAGAGGCATTTCTTGACACTATATTTTGATGTCCTCATTGTGATTTAAATAATCGAATTATGATTTGGACTAGACACAGGGGTCCCAAGTTTTAGCAGACCCTAATACAAGCCTATATAAGACAGAAGCAGAAACAGATTCCTGTTACCCCTTAGTCTAGGGGTCTTGTCTTGCCCTTGGTGTATGAAGATACCATTACATTCAGTCTTTAAAAAAAAAGAAAAAACCAAGTTCCTCTATGTAATTACAGGCGAAGCTGTTTATTTTCGAGGAGATGACATTGGAGGGGAAATAATTAATATACAAGAAGTACAATAGAAAAGTTATAATGCCAACATCTAGCCATCTATATCCTTCTTCCTGGAGGACCTCAGTAGCAAACAGGGTCTGAAGGAAAGGGTGAAAGTTTCCTGCTCTGTTGAATTATCAGGACGCTATGGATTGTCAAATCTCTTAGGGTTTTACTACTACTCAACGCTAACATGAGGGGTAATCCGAACCACAGAATGTTAGAACTGCAAAGATTCTCCTAGTCCAGTGTTTTCAAACTTTATTTAAAACTCATAATTTATTTAAAAGTCGTAATTAAAAAAAAGGAAGGAAGGAATAGAAGGCAAAAAGAGATATGGAAAGAAAAAGGAATCCTTACTTAATGGGCAAAGCAGAAAAAGGATTACTGCTTAGCCTGAAGAAACAAGGAGAGGGGGGCTCACTGAGCTTCCACTTTTTTTCTGGAAAGGCGCCTGAAAGTTCTACAGACTATCTTGGTCTTCTGAAGTACAGTATGTATACCAATCACTCCAGCCCAATCTTTCTCTTTAACAGAGGAAAGAACTAAGGTCCCTTGTGGGGTAACCACTTGTGCAAAGAAAGAGCTAGAGCTCAGATCTTCTGGCACCAAGTCCAAGAGTTGGAGAAAGAAATTTTCCTCCTTCGAATAGCTAGGATGGAAAGGTGAACCCTAAAGATGTCTGCCCTGAATAGTGAATTTCCTGATAGAAAACATGAGATTAAATCGGACCCTAGAGGGGCGCCTGGGTGGCTCCGTCGGTTAAGCGGCCGACTTCGGCTCAGGTCATGATCTGACAGTCCGTGGGTTCGAGCCCAGCATCGGGCTCTGTGCTGACAGCTCAGCGCCTGGAGCCTGCTTCAGATTCTGTGTCTCCCTCTTTCTCCGCCCCTCCCCTGCTCACGCTCTGTCTCTCTCTTTCAATAATAAATAAATGCAAAAAAAATTTTAATCAGACCCTAGAAACAAGCAGGAAATTGATGTATAGCAAGACAAGAACAAGAGAGAGTGCGTTTGCAAGGTTTGGCTGACGAATCCATGTTCTGTTGGCCAGAGCTCCAGAACCAAGGTGGCAATGAGCCCAATGGCCCTCCTCGAATGTAAATATGTCACAGTGTCCACAAACCAGTCTCCCACGGCCCTACACTGACATAAAAACCCTTTTCTGAGTTGGTTCTTTTGGATGGACAGTGT
Organism: Panthera uncia; assembly: GCF_023721935.1. NCBI lineage: Eukaryota > Metazoa > Chordata > Mammalia > Carnivora > Felidae > Panthera > Panthera uncia. Next base: position 92,075,401 of record NC_064808.1, on the reverse strand, counting down.
TAGCACTTGAAAACTGAAACATGAATGGGCACCTAAAGAACATAAAACACTTACCAGCATTGGCACGTGACAACATCGTACAGACCACGGTAGAACACTGACCTTCTGTACCATGTTTCTATGTTTGGAAAACTCATACACAAGCTCGGTCCACATGTGCACTGTGATTCGGATTAAAAGGGAAATGTTCGGAATCCCAATAGAAGTAGGGCTCGTGCGAACTTGTGGGTTTGCAGGGAATGGGGTTGCGGAGAAATTCCATGGCTACTAGTGGGACAAGAACCGGGACAAAGATCCACACGAGACCTGCTCGAGGCCACACTCGCGAAAGGCACTTTTTGTGAAGTGCATCGAATTGCCACACACACACACACACACACACACAGCCCTGAGGCATGTATTATTATCCTCGTTTTTCAGAGAAAGACCGCTAGCGCTCAGAGAGGGTGAGTAACCCAACCCAGCGTATTCAGCTATCATCTGGAGAAGCAGGATTCATTCATTCGACAGACAGGCATTCAGCGGCTATGGAACGCCAGGCACGTGCTGGGTCCTGCCGGGTCCGTGGGGAGCAAGAAGGGCAACGTCCCCCTGCCCCCCTGCCCCCTGCACGGGCGTGCGGTCCATGGAGGACACAGACAGGTGGACAATTCCAACAGAGGGTCTTGGGAGCCATCAGAGAGCCAACGAGCCCATTCAAGGGGGTTGCCCGCCTGGCTCCACAGCCCGTCATCCTCACGGATGCTGAACCATTTGGGAAGAGAGCCTGTGCAACCTCACGTACTCTCCCCAGAGCACCTGACGACCCCTTCTTTAAGGTTTCTATCAGAAGAGCCGACCCCCATGGGCCTCCAAGCACTGGCCTCCTCATTTGCTCTCTAGGCTTAGACAACACAGCCCCAGGGAGGGCACAGTCAAACCGACCGAAAGCTTAACATATTACTTGTCTGACAGTAAGTGGATACGTTGTACCTGCTGTATAAATTCCTTCTGGGGGACTGAAGTGTTTGAGAAAGGATTCCCTCCTTTGAATTTGTTCCGAAGAACGAGTCCCCAGACATGCAAATAACCCCAGGAGATCCCTACCGTGCACAGGCTGTTTCCACACCCACATTGTACCTTGTCCCTCAGAGACGCTCTTCTCCTCACCCTCCTACACCTTCTTCACATCCCAAGTTCTTCTTGCAACAGACACCTTTGGAGTCCTCCCCCTCTTTTTCCCTCCTGCTGTTTCCCCCTCCCTCCCTCCTCCTTTGTACCTTCTCCCATCTGACCATCTTCCTCATTCTGGTTTCTCCAACGGGTACCTTTTGCAGCTTTTTCCCTCCTCTATCATCCTCCGTAAAAAAAATCAATCAAAAAAATCAATCCAAACAAGGCCGAGGATCCCGTCCCGCTTTGCTTCCTGAACCTGGGTGTTCCCCCATCTCGGTGAGTCACAAACTCGATGCACGTTGAAATCTCCCTGAGTCTTTAGCAAACCCTGATGCCTGGGCTCTGGCCCAGCCATGCTGATCTACTGAGTGGCAGAGGGCAGACCGGGAATCAGGATTTCTCAAAGCTCCTGAAGAGACTCTAATGAGCAGCAAACTTTGGGGCTACCTCACTGTGTGGCTGTCCTCACGCATGAGACATGGTGTCCGTACCACACATGACCTTCTGTCTGAATGGCAGAATCTGAGAAATTCGGAGCCGATGGGGGTCCCTTTTGAACGCTCACAGCCAGGCGAAAGTCCCGCAGAACAGAGCCTTTTCTCCTTTCTGTGGCCTCCAATTCAGATTGACATTCTGGCATGAATATAAAATCAAGAAGACAAAGCTAAAAAGTACCCTGACCTGCTCAGCAGGAAAAAAAAAAAAAGCATGGGGGCGGGGGAGGGGCCACTGGGCTCATTGCCACCTTGGTTCTGGAGCCCTGGGGCTAACAGAACGAGGATTCGTCAGCCATACCTTGTAAACACACTTTCTCTTGTCCTTGTCTTGCTATACATCAGTTTCCTGCTTGTTTCTCGGGTCTTATTCAAAGGAGGGGGGACTTAATTCACGATCCTGGCAATAGGTCGAGTCTACACTGTAAAAATGATACACCTGAAACTCAGGAAGGTGAAATCACTGTCCTAGGGCCATGCAGTCAGTTCATAGCAGACCCAGAACTGTAAAAACGCCGGAATCCTACGGAAATGGTTAGGAAAGTCAAAAGTGCTGGGGCGCCTGGGTGGCTCCATCAATTGCCTGAGTCAGTTGACTCTTGGTTTCAGCTCAGGTCATGATCTCATGGTTGGTAACTTTCAGCCCCGCATCAGGCTCTGTGCTGACAGTGTGAAGCCTGCTTGGGATCCTTCTCTCCCTCTCTCTCTGCTCCTCCCCTGCTTGCGTGTTCCCTCTCTCTCTCTCTCTCTCTCTCTCTCTGTAAATAAACTTTAAAAAACAAAAAAGGGCCATCACAATTCTCCCACCATTATTACCATCTGACAAAGAACTCACGACTACCACTAACATTTACAGTGACAAGGAGATGGCCACAGCCCTGCCCACAGACAAGAAACCAATGTGGGCTTGTGGATGGCCCCTTGCCAGAAATCCTTGCATTAACCTTCCCCATCCTCACCTCGCTCCCCAAAGCACCCGATTGATCGATTGATCGGCCTTCCTGATAATAATACCACAAACTTCTCAGTAGGAAGTGACGCATTGCCCTGAGTGCCTGGGTGGTCCTGAAAACAAGCCATTCACTTTGACACAGTCTGCCCCCCAGAGGGAAGCCCCTCCTGCTGGGTTTTCCTAAGTTCCTAAACAATGACAACCTGGTGTGGAAGAAGGCGCCCTGCTCAGGCCCCAGCCATGAATCCCAGCCCTGGCTCTCCACCAACAAGCAGTGTGGTCTTGGCCGGCCATGCCTACTCCTCATCTGGAAAATGAGGGGCTCGGACAGGGCCATCTTGAAGGAACCTTCCAGCTCTCAGATTCACAGATTCCATGATCTGACTCACAGAACAGCCATGTGGAGCCAGGCAGCCTCAGAAATTTGCGGTTCCCTAGAGTTCCATAACCTTGACTGAGTTTCTAGGAGTGGATTCAAAAGTTGTGGGAATTAGGGGTGCCTGGGTGGCTCAGTCGGCTGAGTGTCTGACTTGGGCTCAGGTCATGATCTTGTAGTCCGTGAGTTCAGGCCCCGCGCCGGGCTCTGTGCTGACAGCTCAGAGCCTGGAGCCTGCTTTGAATTCTGGGTCTCCCTCTCTCTCTGCCCCTCCCCCACTCATGCTCTGTCTCCCTCTCTCTCTCTCTCTCTGTCTCTCTCTCTCTGTCAAAAATAAATAAACATCAAAAGTTGTGGGAATTATATGCCTCATCTGATGTCAGGGAAAGGTACGCATGAGCAGAGGTGGTGTGGTTACAGAGAAATCAAAAGTTCAGATTTTCCAAGACATATCTTAATGTTAATTGTTCTGTCCCAGGGTCCCCATAACTACATCTTTCTTGTCAGACTATAGTCCCAGATAGTTAGATCAGAGATAGTTAGATCTGGGTTGGCATAAATCTTCTGGACTTGTACGGGATGCCCAGACTCTGTCCTCATCCTTGACTTGCAAAGACCACTACGTGAATTCTTGTTCTCTGGTTTAATTCTGCAGACATGAGGCATCCATGCATTTTGCCTCAAAATAACACTATTTGTAGGGCTCTCTCCCATATAGTATCTCCATTCATGGTTTTAGGGATTGTTCTCTTTGTCTTGTAAGCCTTCAAGATAGGTGATGTAGTATGTTGTCCTATTTTACAGATGATAAAATTGAGGTCCAGGAAGGGTCTAGCTTTGCTAGTTAATATCAGAGTCTCTGTTGACCCAGTTCCGGTCTTTTGACTTCATTTCCTGTTCAATTTCAATTCAGAACAATTGCCGTTACCGCCCGAAGGAAACGTAGCTACCCCTCAGCGTGGGGTTTCAGATTTGTCGGATATAAAGTAGACTCACTGAGATGAGACAAAGATCAAAAACTGGTTCATAGTCGGAGTCAATGACCATAGACCAGTGGGGAAGGTTCGAAGTCGGACTCAGGACTCAGTGCTCAACACACATACAAGCCCTGGGCCTACTGATACTGGTCTTTACGGGCTTCTGAAACCGGAAGCAGCCCAGCAGCATGGATATCACCCAGGGGCTCGCTACCAGTTACCAGCCCAGAGGCACTGAATCAGAATCTACCTTTTAACGAGGGCCCCAGGTGAGTCGTGTGCATGCACACTCTACTTAAGAAGCCCTTCTCCGAGCTCCCCTCCACCCATGAGGTTCCACAACGACCGTGTGAGTCCATCTTGTTCGGCAAACTTTGGCCAGCACACCGGCAAGTGGGGGAGTCCGTGCAAGTCTTGGACACCAACAGTATACAGATGTGGGTCAACAAAGACAAGTACCTCCACTATAGAGTATCCAGCACTGTATGAGGTATGTGGGCGTTCCTTAGGAAGTAGCTGCTTACCCCATGTTATGGGAGCGGTGTGACCTTAGGGGCGGGGATGGGGGAGAGGGAGAGATTTCAAAAGCTGGTATCGCTGAGCTTTTCACTGCCTGGTACAGATTAGGGAGCTGGTTTCCTCCCTCCGCCCTCTCCTTGTCCTTTCTATGTTTCTTACTGGCTCCTCTCCTTGTCTCCTTCCCTCACCCAACGTGCTCCTGCCCTGCCCACTCCCAATCTCACACACACACACACACACACACACACACACACAGATTTTTTCAAAGGTAAAGAAATGTTGAAGCTCATCTCTTCTGATTAGGACCCACGAGAGTAGCTACTGCAAAGACATTTGCATTAATTACCACATTAATTTCTTGTCCCGGGGAAAGCTCAGCAAGCCCTAAAGCCTTCCTGCAAGCAAACACCTATGAGCCCTGATGGTGGATGCAGGGGGTCTGGGTTAGCGAGGTGGCAGGGAGAGTGCTGGAAAGGAGCCCCCTAATGGCTTCCGCACAGGTGTTCAGCATAATAGGGTGTTAATTGGGTAACAGGTGGCAGCGCAGAGGGTGGAATGAGCAGCAGAGTGAACGGGGCAGAAGCTGACTGCCATAACCTAATTTTAAACAGAGTGGAATTTTCCTGCTCCTTCCTTCAGTCTGGGCTGAGAACACTCAGTCACAACAGAATTTAACGGCGCACCAGCCTTGATAACAGCTAATACGTTTAGCTGCTTTCTAAGCGCCCGGCACTATGCTATGGACATTACGTGCTTTATGCCAGTTCTTCAGAGCGATTCTGCGGGGTAGGTAGGACTCTTGATTTTAAGGATGCAGAAGCCAAGGTTCAGAACAAGATGAAGAACAGCTCAAGGGCACACAGCTAGCACGTGGCGGAGGTGGTACTTGTGCATTAACCCACAGCGCGGTGCTATCTTCCTGTATCGATGTTCACAGGAAAAGCAAGAAGCCTGTTGGACTGTGTGTTGACCACCCTCATCGCGAGCGTCCTCCTTAAATCCGGAGGCCACATTTTAAGAGCAGGTAGAGGGACAAGGGAGTTGATCAAACATAGGAGAGCCTAGAAAACATGAGAGAAATGGCTAAATCAGGCTACATCAATACACTACTGCCCAAATGCCAGCCTGCCCCTGTTCTTGTTAATAAAGTTTTATTGGAACACAGCCGTGTTGCCTGTGGCTCCTTTCATGTTACAATTGCAGGACTAAGTCATTGCAAGAGATTGTACGGCCAGCAGAGTCTAAAGTGGTTACTACTCTGACCCTTCTTAGGAGAAGATTGCCAGCCGCCGGGCTAAATAAATTATTGGCCCTAAGCCTAATTGCAGACACCCTGCTCTAAATCATTACTCAATACTGCCAAAGAAACTGGGGGCATTTCACCCAAAATGGAAAACTCAAGGGCATATATTTGACATCACATAGAAGTGGATTTATTTGCAAGCCAATGGGTGGACATATTTTTGGGGTGGTTTCTTTTTGCCCAGCCCCCAAAATGTTCCTAATGTTTATGAGTTAACTTAGAGGATAATTAGCTCTCCATCACCAAAAGTACTCAAATGGCCGGGTAAGCACCCATTAGTCATAGTTTGTTCTAAATGATCTGTTTCTTTTTGTTGTCCTTTTTTTTTTTTTTTTTTTTTTTTTTTTAGAGAGAGAGAGAACAAGCAGGGGAGGGGCAGAGAGAGAGAGAGAGAGAGAGAGAGAGGGAATCCCAAGCAGACTCTGTGCTGTCAGCACAGAGCCGGACTCAGGGCTCAAACTCACGAACCGTGAGATCATGACCTGAACCGAAACCAAGAGTCGGATGCTTAAGCAACTGAGCCACCCAGATGCCCCCGATCTATGTTTCTTTACAACTCCTATGATCTTACAACATTCAGTATGCATTTCAATCAGACTAATGCATCATGAGAAGTTTTCCTGAGTCTCAGTGTCCTCGTCTTACTACGGTAAGCTCATCATCCCCTCCCCTTAACTGTTAAGTAACAGTTAACTTATCAAGTGTCAGCAAAGAATAAGCGATTGTACTTCAGTGGATAGAATTCAACCTGTTGTCAAGATGTGTGCATCTTCAAATGTCCTTTTGTTTTCCAAGCTTAACAACAAAAAACAATTCTTGTTTTTAAAGTGTTTGTTTATTTTGACGGGGGTGGGGGGGCGGGAGAGTGCCCGTGTGAATGGGGGAGGGGCAGAGAGTGTGGGATAGAGAATCCTAAGCAGGCTTCAAGCCGTCAGCTCAGAGCCTGACACGGGGCTCGATCTCAGGAACCACGAGATCACGATCGGAGCCAAAACCACAAGTCGGGCGCAACAACAACAAAATTATTCTTAAGGCCAAAACAGACATAGCTGCTATCAAAAACATGATTTATTTATTCATTTAATGAATGTTTACGGAGTGCTACTGTGCACAAGACCAGTACTGTTCCTAGTTTGAGAAGGGACAGAGGGTGTCCAAGCCCTGTGGGCAAACAGCAGGGGAGGGGGCCAGAGCCAGGCTCACTAGCAGGAAAGGGCAGCTGGAGAAGCTGTGGCCACCACCTGGGGCTACAGCTTCTATAAAAGGCACCCACGGCCAGAGGGAAAGAGGGAGGCTGAGAGAGACACACACACAAAGCCTGGGCCAAGGCACCTGCCGATAGGGGATAATTCCCCATTTTCAGCGATGCGGACGAGCCCTGAGCTATCAGGACGAGACCCAATTTCTAAACTGGAGGTTCCAGGAGAGCAGGTGGGGCCAGTCACAAAACTACAATCCATCCCGACTTGCCAAGCTGATTTGGACCCTGGGGCCGCCAGTGGCTGATTTTTCTTGGGTCAAAATAGATTTTCAGTGACCCCGTAGATACGGCACAGAGCAGGCATTCCTGCAGTCTTGGGAGGACTCCCTGGAGCCCCCACAGGTCGTTTCTGGCATCTCTTGGCTCAGCATTTCTCTCCCACATGGCTGTCCTCTTCTCTGCCTCTCTCCCGGGCAGTAAACAACATAACAGAGTGGCTAAAAATGGTATCGATGACCCATGATTATTATCGCTCATGGTCCTGGAGTTGCACTGGGTTCAGCTCCACGGATGTCACCGGGGTCCCGCCAGGGTTGCAGTCGGACCACAGCTGGGGCCAGGACATCACCTGAAGCCTTGCTGACTCCCCTGACGGGGAAGATCCCAGCGGCTGGCGCTCCCTGAGCAGCCCTCTCCGTTTTTGCACGGTCTCTGCTTGTGGGCCCTCCCGTGTGCCAGCTGCGGGGCAGCGCGGGGCTCCAAAGTCAAGAGCCTCGGAGACAGCTGTTGGAAGCAGTCTTGTCTCTTCCAACCGAGCCTCAAAAGTCATTTGGTGTCCTTTCCACCGCTTTCTCCTCAATACAAGTGAGTCACTAAGCTGGGTCCACATTCACGAGGAGGAGAATTACACTTCATGTTTTGCAAGGACGAGCATCTGTCAAGAGTTGAGCTTCTGCCGGGGCGTCTGGGTGGCTCGGTCGGTTGAGCGTCTGACTTCGACTCGGGTCATGGTCTCACAGCTCGTGAGTTCGAGCCCCTGTGCTGTTCGGGCCCTGTGCTGACAGCTCGGAGCCTGGAGCCTGCTTCGGATTCTGTGTCTCCCTCTCTCTCTCTGCCCCTCCCCTGCTCATGCTCTGTCTCTCTCTTTCTCTGTCTCTCAAAAAAATAAACATTAAAAAAAATAAAGAGTTGAGCTGAAGTCCTCAGTGATGGTGCTGCCTCAGCATCTGGTTTGTTTGGCCCAGTGGCCTGTGGGGCCTTTGACACTAGTCCCTCACGCAAGTGGATGTCCTAGATAGCATCCCTCAGGAATACAAACAGGTGTGAGGTGGTGTCGTTGTTTTTCTTTTTTTTAAGTTGATTTATTTTGAAAGAGAGAGAGGGAATGAGTGGGGAACGGGCGGAGAGAAAGAGAGGGAGACAGAATCCCAAGCGGGCTCACCGCATTCAGCACAGAGCTCAACGCGGGGTTCGATCTCCTGAAACGTGAGATCATGACCCGAGCCAACCAAAATCAAGAGCTACCTAGGCGCCCCCAAAGTGCGAGTTTCTGATGTGAGCCGCCCAGCGGCCCTGGTGAGCAAGTCCTCCCAGACTCCCAGGGCCTTCCCCTCGTGTGGCCCTGAAACTTACCAACGGTCCACGCTTTTTTGAATTGACCAGTCCGACCGTAGCTCGGGAACCCCAAAGCACTCCCTTCACAGATCTTAACAAAAGCACGCTTCCGGGTCCTGCCGTCCTCTCCCCCTACACGCCGCCTCGACCTCCCTCCAGGCGAGCTGCGCGCTTTTTCCAGGACCTGTGAGTGCTAAATATCTCGGGTTCCCTCGTGGTCTGTTTTCAAACTGCAGCACGCCATCCAAGACCCCGGGACTCCACGTAACGAATACTAATTTTGCAAAGTCACAACAGGGTCCTAGACTTTGAACACGCATTTTAAAACTCTTGACACCAGCCCTACCTTAATATCCATCCGTTGTCCCCGTCGCCTTCAGAAGAAATTTTCAGGCTTCCCGGGCAGGCTCTCGGGGCCTTTCTTGACCTGCACGCCGGCTGGCTGACTGGCTGGATTTCATTCAGCCTCAGCCCTCCACGCCTCTGCCCCTCGCCACCTCGTACCCGAGCGCCAGTCGCACCAAATGACTCTCGGGTTCCTGCCTGAATGTGCCAGGGCCTGGTCCACTTCCCGCACTTCTGTACCCGGATGCCCCTTTGCCTGGAGTGCGCCCATCCCCCGTGGCACCCCGCCCCCCGCAGCTTACTTGAAATCATTTACAATGCAGCTCCGAGTGGTGCCCTCTGACCATCATCCCATCCTGTGGAGTCTGGAGCCCGTCGGTTGCCCCGTCACACACGTGTGTCTTTGTACCACACTTACTTACCGGCAGTGTTTCCGCCTTGGGCTTGCCTGCATCCTGAAGGACGCAGTGGTCTCCTTGAGCACATGGGTCAGGTTTTATTCGGACGCCTATCAGCTTCTGTCAAACCCAGCATATGGCAGGCCCTCAAAACATGACGAATGAATGAATGAGGGTCAACAGTCCTCAAAAGTCCTACCATGGTGCTTAGAATTCAGATTACATATTCTCAAGATATATATCTTTACATAAACATATAAGGATGTATGTATAAAGATCTATGGTCTTGGGGCACCTGGGTGGCTCAGTTGGTTAAGTGTCTGGCTCTTGGAATCAGCTCAGGTCTTGATCTCGGGGTCGTGACTTCAAGCCCTGCGCTGAACTTAAAAACAACCAAAAAAAAGATGGGGCACCTGGGTGGCTCAGTTGGTTAAGCATTGACTCTTGATTTCAGCTCCGGTCATGATCTCGTGGTCATGAGATCAAGCCCCACGTCGGGCTCCATGCTGAGTATGGAGCCTGCTTAAGATTCTCTCTTGCCCTCTGCCCCTCTCCCCACCTGGTGCTCGCTCTCTCTCTCTCTCTCTCTAAAAAAAAAAAAATAACTTCATACAGATATAGGGTCCTCTCTCTCTAGGTTTATTTACATATGAGAAAATCATTCTGAAAGCTGCTTGGTCACTATGACCTATCCATAGCAGTGTTTAGTGAGGGGTCTTCTAGAAACCAGAGCCTGATGCTTTGTGAGACACAAATATAGGGCAGGAAAATTGTGGTAAAAGGAAAATGAGACAAGGAAAGGTTTAAGGCAATGTATCAGCATGCTGGCTACTGTTCATGACCGCCACAAAGGGGCAGAGCAGATCTTTGAGGGGGTGTTTACTTGGCATGCGGCATACGTCCAGGAAGGCTGTCTAGAGAAGACAGTGAGGGAACCAGTCTGCCCAGCTTCCACCAACCTCTGGTCTCCCATTGGTCAGAGTCACCCCGTGGGGGGGTTAACTCTCCCACAGTTTTACAAAAAAAGGAATTTCAGTGGCAGTAGAGGCATCAGAGGAAATGCCAGAGGTGGGTGCCGTATACAAGTGGCCTTTCACAGGGCGCACTACAGAGCAGTGTCCCTCAAACTGTGTTGAGCGACATTTAAAAAAAAAATTCCAACCTATGACGGGCAGATGATGGTGTGACACGCAAGAAGAATGATTTACTTGAGAAATGACATTCCCAAAAAACCTACCAAATACACTCTGAGTACAACTGCTAACAGAACATGTGAGTCACTCTTGGCGGGGACCAGAGGGAAGCTTTATGGCAAAATAAATGTAAAAATACTGTGTGCTTCCTGTCGCCAGCTCCCTGGGCGTCCCTGCAGGTCCTGGGTTGTGAGATAGTCTGCAGTATGAGAACAGGAAGTAGCGAGAGGGGACGTCCTTGCCTTGTACTTGACCTTCATGGGAAAGCTCCAGGTTTCTTACTGTGAAGTATGATACCTATAGTTTTTTGCAGATATTCTTTTTTTTGAGGTTTATTTTTAATTTATTTTTGGAGATGGCGATAGACAGCGAGCAGGGGAGGGAAAGCAGAGAGAGAGGAAGACAGAATCCCAAGCAGGCCCCGCGCTGTCAGCACAGAGCTCAGGAACAGCGAGATCGTGACCTGAGCCAAAATCGAGAGTTGGCCACTGAACCGACTAAGCCACCCACGTGGCTAGATATTCTTTAAATATTCTTTATCGAGTTGAGGAAGTCCCCCTCTATTCCTCGTTTCCTGACAGCTTTTATCATGAATGGATCTTGGGTTTTGTCAAATGCTTTTTTCTGTATCTGTTGATATGATCGTGTGTTTTTTCTTTTGGAGCCTGTGGATGTGATGGAGTACATTAACTGATTTTTTAATATCGTGCCAGCTTTGCATACCTGGGATAAACCCCATCTGGTCTTGGTGTATAATCTTTTTTCCACATTGTAGGTTTTGACTTGCTAATATTTTACGGAGGATTTTTACAACTGTGTTCATGAGAGATACCGGTCTGTAGTTTTCTTCTAAAGTCTTTGTCTGGTTTGGTATTCGGGTGAGAAGAGTTCAGCTTCCATCCTCGGAAAGAAACTAGAGACTTGGTGTAATTTCTTCCTTAAATGTGTGGAAGAATTCATAAGTGAACCTGTCTGAACCCGGTGCATACTGTTTGGGGAGATTATTAATTATTGGCTCAATTTCTTGAATGCATATGGGCCTATTCAGTTCGTCTGTCTCTTCTTCTGTGGGTTTTGGTACCTGTGTCTTTCGAAGAATTGGTCCATTTCATCTAGATTTTCAAATTTGCGGGCATGCAGTTGTTCATAGCATTCCTTTATCATCCTGTTAGTGTCCGTGGTCTCTGTAGTGCTGTCTCCTCTGTCACTCCTAATCTCAGCAATCTGTTCTCTTTCTTTCTTAGACAGTCTGGCTAGGGGCTTGTTGATTTTATTGATATTTTCAAGGGACCAGTTTTTAGTGTCATTGATTTTCTCTACTGGTTTCCTGTTTTCAATTTCATTAACTTTTGCTTTAGTTCTTATCATTTCTTTTCTTCTGCCTACTTTGGATTTAATTTGCTCTTCCTTGTCCAGTTTCCCAAGGTGCAAACTTATTGATTTTAGATCTTCTCTTCTAGTAAATGTAGTCAATGCTATACATTTCCCTATAAGCACTGCTTTTGTTGCGTCTCACAAATTTTGATGTAAACATCTATTTCAATTTCTTTGGAAAGCTCTTCTTTGACCCATGTATTATTTAGAAGGGTGCTGTATAATGTTCACATATTTTGAGATTTTTCTAGTTGCCTTTCTGGTACTGACATAATGGGTTTAAACCCATTATGGTCTGAGAGCAGACGCTGCATGATTTCTATTGTTTTAAATTTGTTAAGTTCTGTTTCATGGCCCAGAATGTGTTCTATCTCGGTGAATGTCACATGCGAGCTTAAGAAGAACGTGATTCGCTGTTGTTGGGTGAAGTAGTCTACAAACGTCAATTGTATCCAGATGATTGACCGTATTGTTGATTTCAACTCTGTCCTTAGTTGTCTTCTGCCTGTTGGATCTGTCCACTTCTGGGGGGGGGGGTGTTGAAGCCCCCTGCGTCATCCCATGTGAAGTCCCATGAGTCACTGTGACAGTGAATTCATCTATTCCTTCTTGTAGTTCTCAGTTTTTGCTTCATGTAGCTTGATGCTCTGTTACTAGGCACATACACAGTAAAGATCTGATGCCCTGGGGAGTCTGGGTGGCTCAGTTGGCTACGGTCCAACTTTGGCTCAGGTCATGATCCTTGCAGTTCATGAGTTCAAGCCCCACATTGGGCTGTCTGATGTCAGCACAGAGCGTGGTTCAGACCCTCTGCCCCCCTTTCTCCCTGCCCCTCCCCTCTCAAGCATGCTCATGTGCACTCTCTCTCTCTCAAAAATAAATACACATTAAAAAAAATTTTTTTAAGATGTGACCCCTTTATCATTATGTAATGCCTTTTTTAAAATCCCTGATAACTTTCCTTATTTTGAAGTTGCTCTGTCTGAAATAGAGCCACCCTTACTTTCTTTAAAAAAATTTTTTTTAACGTTTATTCATTTTTGAGAGAGAGAGAGAGAGACAGAGCCTGAGTTGGGGATGGGTAGAGAGACGGGGAGACACAGAATCTGAAGCAGGCTCCAGGCTCTGCGCTGTCAGCACAGAGCTCAATGCGGGGCTCGAACTCATGGACCGCGAGATCATGACCTGTGCCAAAGTCAGAAGCTCAACCGACTGAGCCACCCAGGCTCCCCTCAGAATAGTTCTTTTCCCCTCTCCCTGCAAGAAGCACTTAAGGATTTTTCTCCAAAATTTACTGCAGGAACCTGGTCAAGCTCTTGGAGGAAAATCTCACAATATTGTGGGGGTCCCCCTATGACTGGGTCTCCCTGAAGTTTTCATTCTCAGACTTGCCCACACAGAACCTCCAACGATTTGTCAATAACAGCTCAGGTTCTCTTACCCCCGCACTGGTTTCTAAGATGGTTTCCACTCACGAGTCTCCACCCTGGGAAGCTGTGACTCTCTGTATTCATCCGACTGTCTCTACCAACTTGGGGGTTGTGGTTTGCCCTGTGTCGTCAGCTCTCTTACAGATCCCAGAAAAGTTGTTGATTTTTCAGTCTGTTGAGCTTTTGACTTGTACATGCAGAACCAGAAACCAGCAGTCCTTGCCTTTTTTAAAGTAAAACATTTTAAAGTAATAGATAAATAAATGTAAAATCTACATTTTAAAAGTGCCATAAAATTGAAAAACAAATGACAGCTGGGGGAAAAGTATTTTCAATTCACATTCTATACAAAGTCCAATTTCTTTAATAGAAAATAGACAGATGACAAGAATACGATTTGAAAAATAAGTACAAATGCCTTTTAAGTATTTAAAAAGATGTTTAAATGTATACACAGTATTCAGAAAGTGCTTATTTAACTGCTACCGTTGTTTGTATTGTTATTATTACCTTTCAAATAAATGCAAAGTAAAGCTATGAGATTTCATGTTTTATTTTTCAGATTGGCAAAGATTTTTTAAAAAACTGGCTAACATCTATTGGCAAAGGTATGAGCATTTCCACATTGTTGCTGAGGGTGTAATTTGATATAGTTTGGAAAGAAATTAGCAATATCTATCAAAATTTAAAAGACATATATCCCTGATCTAGCAATTTCACTTCTAGGATTGACCCCTCAGATATATGTGTGCCCAGATATGTGGGTAGAAGAATATTAACTGCAGAATCTTTAGTTAGTGTAAAAATCTGGAAACACATATACAACCTGATACAGCAATATAATAAAATACTATCTAACTTTTTAAAAGAATAAGGTGGGCCTATAGCATGGCCATGGAGAGATTTTGAAGATGTAATATTAAGGGGGGAAAGTACAGAAAAAAGACGATGCAACTGTTTATGTCAAAAAAGGTGTAGGGGGCATCTGGGTGGCTCAGTCGGTGAAGCGTCCGACTTCAGCTCACGTCATGATCTCGCAGTTCGTGGGTTCAAGCCCCGCATCGGGCTCTGTGCTGACAGCTCGGAGCCTGGAGCCTGCTTGGAATTCCGTGTCTCCCTCTCTCTCTTTCCCTCCCCCACTCACTAGGACCATCTTGGACCATCTTGGAACCCTAGTGCCTCTCAGAGCTCACAGAGCCATCCCTACTCCACTCTGAGTTCTTTACAGCTGCCCCCTAAATAAGCCAAATCTCATGTCCCCACTCTAGCAAAACCCATGGACCACTTTCCCTCCTTGAGCTTGAGAAATCTCTTTCCTGTTCTCCCTTCTCCAAAATATTGCTTCTCTCCCCCAGAGACGCCTAGCATAATGGGTTAAGATTTTCCCAAAGGACAGGATGAGAGGATGTTCTCAAGCAGCCTCAAAAAGCCGATTCTACAACACCCACCTCTCTTCAGGCAGACGAGTATGGAGGGCCTGTCTCCCTGCTTAGAATGAAGACAGTCAACATTTCTGACAAAAATGAAATTACCATCTCAACATACACTCCTGACGCACCTACAAGGTAAGAATCGCTATCGGTAGAGGTTGTGTCCTCTCCCCAAGAGATTATTTGTCATCGGAGGCCTCGGGTCCAGAGAGAGGAACAATGGAGATTCAGTCTATGGTCCGAGAATCATAGCTGACCTAAGCTAATGATCTCAGGTCCAGGTAGAATAGAACTGTGTTAGTCCAAACTCGTGATGGAAATAGGGTTGGAGCCGGAGGAGGCTGGGAACACTGTCAGACCATGATTGAAGGAAAAGAGTGGGAGAAAAGGTTGGGTAGAAGCATCCTAAATTGTTAGGCAGTCGTGTGGGGTTTTTTTACATAAATGTTTATTTATTTATTTTTGAGAGAGAGCACGAGGGCAAGTGGGTAGGGCCAGAAAGAGAGGGAGACAGAGGATCGGAAGCGGGTTCAGGGCGGTCAGCACGGAGCCCGCCATGGGGCTTGAACCCATGAACTACGAGATCGTGACCTGAGCCCAAGTCGGACGCTTAGCCTACGGAGCCACCCAGGCGCCCCCTAAATTGCCACACGGTTAATGGATGTTTCAAGAAGACCAACTGGGAGGCCTTGAGCCAAAGTCAGAAGATGCAAGAATTCTAGGCCTTTCAGGAAGAGATCTGCCTTAGTAGCCCTGCCACTCGTCACTGGCAGGAGCAGTCCCTACATGGATGTGGTGATGGGAGTGCAAGATTGAGCAGCCGCAGCCCCGGGGAAGTCATGCCGCTCTGTAAAGATCTCCAGGGGCCTACGCACGACTACCACAAGACTACTGTCCAGGCCGCAAAGGGAAGAGCCTGGGAGCATGTATGGCAGAAGGGCAAAGGGCTTAAGGAAGAAAAGCCTTCCCCTTCCACACATGTCCCCCCGATGAGGAAAATAAAAAGGACCTGAGGTTTAAGGGTGGTTTTAAGAGGCAGCATGGGGTGATGGAACGACCCCTGGCTTGACAGTTGGCGGAAGGTTCTGAACGAAGGTTCTTCGTTCAGAACCACGTCTGAATGCCACGTTCGTCAATGCCACGACAGGACGAGAAAACTTTGCTCACCTGGTTACTGTCTTTGCAAGGGCTCCAAGACACTTATGCCGTGGATATTTTCAGAGTCTTTGATAAAATTGTTATTCTGCAGGCCCTGTCCTCCCCTGCCCTCTCTTCATGGATATAGAATCCAAGGGCAGGGAGAGGACACTTTGAGTGGCACCCTCTCCTCTCCACCCCGGCGGACATGGTGTTGACTTCTGTCTGCCAGCCCGCCGCCCTTCTCCCTTAGGGTAAGTCCTTCCTCAGGGGGCTCCTGAGCCCCTCATGTAGACCAGGCCCTAGAGATCAACCCCTAGTTCTCCAGCCACGTCCCTCCGTGTCCGTATCCGAGACCATTTATTCTTATTTTGCTGCAGGAAGCCGGACGCTGTTCCGGCTTTTTCTAAAGCCCGGCTTCTCTCAAAACACTTCCCAAAGGGAATCCCGAATAAAACCTTGTCTGAGGAGACCCTGCTCCACTGCCCCGTTTCTACCTCTTCCTGAAACAGGGAGAAGGGAGAGGAATGGCAGCACCCTCCATGGCCACTCACCTCCATCCAAGTGAGGCTCTGAAGCTAGAGCACTTTTAAGGGCCGTTCCCTGAGAAATAGAGACAGAGAACCATTAAAAGCTAGTGTCATCCTTCTGTGACGTTGCCAGGCCTCTCCACTGAAGCAGAAAAAAAAAATCCGAATGTTTTTGGTATCGTAACAGGGACGAGGGTTTAAGAACAGAAGGACAAACGCAGAGCCTTGCCTACCGGGGGGAAATATTTTTCCCCGTGTGGGTTTGGATGGTACTGTCTTCAGGAAAAATCTAACGTTTGTCTTCAAGGAAGGCTCTTATGTAGCTGGTCAACCAGTGAAGCCATGGGCTACAGCAATTCTCACTGGTGGAAAGATCGAAAATGAACCACGCACCAATAGGCACTGCCAACCATAGCACCCAAGCTCTTCCTTTCCCTAGAATACGCAACACTGGGCCGACTCCAGCTTTTCTGCCCATCTGGCTAAAGCACAGAGTGACAGAAAGATCACAGGACTAAGAAAGGAGCCAGAAGTGAGACCTCCTCCTCTGGAATGAAGTAGGGCTTCCCTAATGGATCTTAGGACAGTGGCTTTTATAAATCCTGCCTCAACAAGTGAAAAATAGAACTAGCCTGCAATCCGGCAATGGCATTACTGGATGTTTACCCAAAGAATACAAGAACAGTAATTCCAAAGGGATATATGCGCCCCTATGTTAATAGCAGCATTATTTATAATAGCCAAGATACAGAAGCAGCCTAAGTGTGCATCGATTGATGAATGGAAAACGAAGATGTGGTATATATAAACAACGGAATATTATTCAGCCATAAGAAAGAATGAAATCTCGGCCATTTGCATCAACACGGATGGAGCTGGACAGTATAATGTTAAGCGAAATAGAGTCAGAGAAGGACAAATACCATATGATTTCACTCATACGTGGAATTTAAGAAATAAAACAAACAAGCAAAGGGGAAAAATGAGAGAGACACAAACCAAGAAACGGACTCTTAGTTATAGAGAATAATCTGATGGTTCCCAGCGAGGAGGTGAGTGGGGAGACGGGGAGGAAGGAGGGCATCTGTTGTGATGAGCACCAGGTAATATATGGAAGTGGTGAGTCACTATATTGTACGCCTGAAACTAATATAACACTGTATGTTAAACTGGAATTAAAAACTTTTAAGATAGGTGGATGGATGGATGGATGGATGGATGGATAGGTAGGTAGATAGATAGACAGATACATACATACATACATACATACATACATACATAGACAGATAGATAGATATTAGATAGAATCCTGCCATATGCAACAACATGAAGGACCCTAAAGGACATGTAAGTGAAATAGACTAGACACAGAAGGACAAATACTACATGATTCCGCTTATGTGAAGTATCGAAAATAGTCAAACCCAGGGGTGCCTGGGTGGCTGAGTCAGTTAAGCATCTGACTCTTGATTTTGGCTCAGGTCATGATCTCATGGTTTGTGAGCTTGAGCCCCGCATCGGGCTCTGGGCTGACAGCATAGAGCCTGCTTAGGATTCTCTCTCTCTCTCTCTCTCTGCCCCTGCCCCACTTAGGTGCGCTCTCTCTCTCTCTCTCTCTCTCTCTCTCTCTCTCATAAATAAATAAATAAATAAATAAATAAATAAATAGTCAAATCCATAGAAACAAGGAGTCGAATGGTGGTTGCAGGGACCAGGGAGAGTGGGAAACGGGGAGCCTCTGTCCAGTGGCTATAGTTTCAATCAGGCAAGATGGATACATTCTAGAGATTGCTGTACGGCATTGTACCTACAGTTAATGACACCGTACAATACGTTTAAAAATTTAAGAGGGTAGATCTCATGCTCAATATTCTTGCCACAATAAAAAAAAATGCAAACAGAGACCAAAATATGTTTGATGAATGCATATGACTAAGTAAATAAACGCATAAATACATTTATTTAAAAAAAAAATTAAGCCCCATACACATCAACTGGTTCTGATCCTGAGTGCAGTAACAGATCACAGCGCCAGGATCCATCAAGAACCCAAATGAAACACCGGTATTCGTTTTTTTGAACTCAGTAGAGGCTAAAAAGAAAAATCGGGTCCCCATAAAAGCAGCTCTAACTTTCCTACGTCATCTAGCACAGTCCTCGGAATATAATAGATATACAATAAATATTTGCTCTGGGCTTCATGAGTTTTCCTTAGCATTGAATGTTAATGTATCTGGGTTTATACTTGTGGCCGGTTTCCTCAGTTACAAGTCCTGGATAAAATCTCTTAGAAAACGTAAACATCATGAAAATTTCACCCCGTGGCTTTCAATTCCCTGAGGTCCCTGGAGCCAGTACTTTGCCTCTCCTGGCCGAGTACAAATGAGCTCTTAGATCTGATGGCGGTTCCAGGCCCGTGCTCTTCTTTTCCCGAATAATCCTTTAACTGTGATTTGGAATAACCATAGGGCTGTTATCGGCAGCGGAAGGGAGTGCAGGGGGAAAGCTGTGAGCAGGCTTGGTGGGTTGGCAGCTGCTGGGATTTTCTCTCAGTGCAGCAGTTGTGGGGAGTTCTATGTTTCTGCACAGACACATTCCCTTGGCAAACAGACTGTTCTTTTTGATTCCTGCCTCCAACAGACTGGCGGCAGTGGGCGCAGGAAGGCGGAGACCTGCTCCTCCAGGAATGTGAGCCAGCCCCTAGGGACGCAGGGCCCACGCCGAACCTCAAAAAAGCCTCCGAAAGGTGTGGATGAACGCACAAATGAAAAGGGGTCCGTGCGTATCTTCCTTTAAAAGGAAGGAAATCCTGACTCCCGCTATACCATGGATGAACCTTGAGGACGTTACGCTAAGTGAAATAAGCCAGTCACAAAAAGACAAACACCGTATGATCTGTTCATATGCGGTACAGAGAACGTCAAACTCAGAGAGATAAAAAGTAGAACAGGTGATTGCCAGGGGCTGGGGCGGGGGGGAGTTATTATTTACATTAACGGGTACAGAGGTCCCACTTGGGAAGATGAAAACAAACTAAAGGTGGGGGGAGTGGTTGTTACACAACAATGTGACTATTTTGTGTCGCTGAACTGTAGGCTCTATTTTTTTTTTTAAGTTTATTTATTTTGAGAGACACAGAGCGCAAGCGAGGGAGGGGCAGAGAGGGAGGGTGAGAGAGAGAATCCCAAGCAGACTCCGTGCTGTCACCGCAGACCTGGATGTGGGGCTTGAACTCAGGAAGCCTCAAGATCATGACCTGAAGCGGAACCAAGAGTCAGAAGCTCAACCAACTGAACCACCCAGGGGCCCCTGAACGGTACACTTTAAAATGGTTAAAAACTTCCCAAATTTTTATGTTGTGTAACTTTCACATTATGTATATTTTACCATGTTAAAAATATTATACTTATTTGATAATTTTATGAATCAGAAAATCTTTTTCGGGGCGCCTGCCTGGCTCAGTTGCTCATTTGGTTAAGGGACCGACTTCGGCTCAGGTCATGATCTCACAGTTTGTGAGTTCGAGCCCCGCGTCAGGCTCTCTGCTGTCAGCGCAGGACCCACTTCAGATCCTCTGTGTACCCACCCCTGCCACTCCGCTGCTTACAGTCTCTCTCTCAAAAATAAACATTAAAAAGAAAAAATCTTTCTTGGGGCTCCTGGGTGACAGTCGGTCAAGTGTCCGACTTCGGCTCAGGTCATGATCTCGTAGCTTGTGAGTTCAAGCCCTGCATCAGGCTCTGTGCTGATGGCTCAGAGCCTGGAACCTGCTTCGGATTCTGCGTCTCCCTCTCTCTCTGTCTCACCCCTGCTCACACTCTGTCTCTCTCTCTCTCTCCCCTTCAAAAATAAATAAACATTAAAAAAAATTTTTTTTTAATCTTCCTCTCTCCCTCCCCCACCTCACTCTTTTCCTATACCTCATCTCAAATTCTCCGTTAAATCTTGAACGTTTGGCACATATGTGTCACTTAAAATACGCAGGTGTGGGTCCAAGATGTCACGATTTTATTTCAACGTTTTTTGTTTTTTGTTTTTTGTTTTTTTTGGGGGGACAGAGAGAGACAGAGCATGAACGGGGGAGGGGCAGAGAGAGAGGGAGACACAGAATCGGAAACAGGCTCCAGGCTCCGAGCCATCAGCCCAGAGCCCGACTCGGGGCTCGAACTCACGGACCGCGAGATCGTGACCTGGCTGAAGTCGGACGCTTAACCGACTGCGCCACCCAGGCGCCCCAAGATGTCACGATTTTAAATAGCAAGAAACAGGGACCCTGGGTGGCTCAGTCAATTAAGTGTCTGACTCTTGGTGTCGACTCAGGTCGTGATCTCACAGTTTGGGAAGTTTGAGTTCTGCGTCTGGCCCTACACTGGCATCGAGGAGCCTGCTTGGGCTTCCCTCTCTCTCCCCCTCTTGCTGCACCTCCCCTGTTTGTGCTATCTCTGTCTCTCTCAAAATAAATAAATAAACTTAAAAAAAAAAAAGCAAGAAAAAGTAAGGCTTACTACTTCCCCATGTTTCAGAGCTGGTGACCCAGGGATGAACTTTATAACCTATCATCCCTCCCAGGGGAGAGGTCACAGAGTTCAGCCTCCATCCTGGCAACACGTAAGTACCCTTTCTGCCAGATGAAGCAGTCGGTTGCAAACATGAACTCCTTGAGTAGGCATTTCAGGATAGCCCTGGAAGAAAGCAAAAAAGGTCTATGACTAAAAACAGGTCAAACCAGTAAACAGAAAACAGCGTCGGTTCCCCTATTTCTATTGGGACATACCCAATGCCTGTAGATAATCACATCTGACTCTGAGTCCCCCTCTGTCCCAAAAAGGGGCCCCTCTCCCTGTCCATAGTCTCTTCTCTGAACCTCTCACCCTTCCCCACTGTATATTCCATTCCCAGCCTTCCTGAATTTAGAGCTTGAGTCTCATTTTCTCACCTCATCATTGGGTAATAACCCTTGGCATCACATACGGCTTTGGCATCGCCTTGGTTTAGTTTGGTTTTTGCCTCGTTCACCACAACATAGTTTCCCCCCCAGCATTTGGCCACCAGGACCTGGGATCTGCACTTCTTCCAGGAACTCGTGAGTAGTGTCCCGGCAGACTCCCCTAGCCTGAAAGACACCTTCTCACTTTTTCTGTTTCTTCGGCCATGTTGCCGGGGCAACCGGAACATCAGCGCAACCAATCTTAGGCGCGTGCTGTGTGGACAAGAAAGCATGGCAGTTAACGTGTAGACATGTTTATGCCTGGTATGCCATGTGACAGTGACGGTAACAGGTCATGTGTCTGGACATGACCTTGATACTTTGGACATGTCACCATGCAATCCTAAAAACAGGATTTTTTTTTTTTTAATTTAAGATGGAGAGCAAAAAAGGAAATGGCCTTAAACTGGAAAGATCGGGGCGCCCGGGTGGCTCAGTCGGTTGGGCGGCCGACTTCGGCTCAGGTCGTGATCTCACAGTCCGTGAGTTCGAGCCCCGTGTCGGGCTCTGTGCTGACAGCTCAGAGCCTGGAGCCTGCTTCGGATTCTCTCTCTCTCTGCCCCTCCCCTGCTCATGCTCTGTCTCTGTCTCAAAAATAAAGAAAAACATTAAAAAAAATTTTTTTTTAAACCTGGAAGGATCAAGAAGAACATCTAGAGGGGGGAAAAAATCAACACTGCGAGGGAGGTAGATTTCTTTCACAGTAGAAATAAGAGAAGAAATGGAATTTGGGGAAAATAGGCACACACACACAAAAAATCCAGTCCAGATGAAAAATGAACTCAGGGCTGAACAGACTGAACCAATTCATCTTGGGGAGGCAGCATAGTATAGTACAAATGGCTGTGGACCTGGGAACCAGGCATTTCTAGATTCAAACCCAGCTCTGCCGCCTACTGTTCGGGCAAGTTACTTATCCCCAGTAAGCCTCAGTGTGCTTACCTGTGGTAACACCACCCACCTCATGAGTTTGGGAGAATTACAAGAGACGACATTCACAAGCAATTCCTCGCAATGCCTGACACAGAGTAAGTTCTCAATTAAAGATAATGCTAACTGTAATTAGTCCAAATGAAGCACCGAGTGAAAAATCAGTGAGAGAGAACTAGAGGCCAGAGAAATTAAGTCACGTAACGGACTGAAGTTTTCATCGTAGAAAAACAGATTCAAGAGCTATCTTTGAATCTGTGATGGGCTGTCATGTGGCAAGTGGGCTTAAAAGTGTTTTGCTTTCGGGGCACCTGGGTGGCTCGGTCGGTCGAGCATCCGACTTCGGCTCAGGTCATGATCTCGTGGTTCGTGGATTCGAGCCTCACATCGGGCTCTCTGCTGTCAGTACAGAGCCCGCTTCGGATCCTCTGTCCCCGCTCTGCCCCTCCACCCCGCACACACTATTTCTCTCTCTGTCTCTCGAAAGAGAAATAAACATTTAAAAAAAGAGTGTTCTGGTTTCTTCCAATGGCTGGATTTTAGATCCAAGATGAAAGGTAAAGGGAGACAAAGTAGCTCAACAGACAGAAAACTTTCTGACATTCCCAAGCACCAGAGTTGCCCTGGCAAAAAAAAAAAAAAAAAAAAAAAAAAATGATGACCTTTGGCAGGACTGTCGTCACAGAATTCAGGCCCGGAACTGGATGTTTGTGAAGGTTCCTTGCAGCATTGGGCTTCAGCTATGTCCTATCACTTATCATAAATATGACCAAATAATATTGATCATTTTTTATAGCTTATTTTTTTGAGTATCCTGGTGGGGTAAGAGGAAAGGGGGTACAAAGAAGCAGAGAGTAATAGTTGAAATATTTGCTTTTGAAATATTTGCAGTATCCTTGGGCAAACAAGATACGTAATTCGATTTAATTCTATAAATATTTATCAGAGCTGACTTTGAGGTGAAGCCCATGCTTGTCTGTAGAAATTCAGGGAGGAATTGAGACAGCCCCAAGGATCCTAGAGATGCATACATTAAAGCAAACAGTATAAAACAACAAAATGGTGTATGCTGAGGGCTGAGTTATTTGCATGAGTTCTGCACGCATTCGGAAGAAGGAGAAATCCTTTATTTGAGCAGGAGCGTAATTATGTATAAGCGGTAATGCCTTGGTGAATATTTTGTACACACAGCTCTCCCGACTAATCTCAAGACTAGTCTCTGATGTGAGGCCTTGCTTCGAGCAAGGCTATAGGACAGAAGAAACAGGCAGGAAAAACGGTAAGTCCTTCTGCCTTAACGAGTAGTGACAGTGAAGGCAGGGGGTTGGGAAACCAGGAAGTGAGCAAAGGGTCCCCTTCTGGATATGACAGTGAACGAAAACAACATCACGGACAAAGCTTTCATTTTTTTAATTTTTTTAAATTTATTTTTGAGACAGTGAGAGACAGAGCATGAGCAGGGGAGGGGCACAGAGAGAGGGAGACACAGAATCGGAAGCAGGCTCCAGGCTCTGAGCTGTCAGCACAGAGCCCGACGCGGGCCTTGAACTCACAGACCGCGAGATCATGACCTGCGCCGAAGTCGGATGCTCAGCCGACTGAGCCACCCAGGCGCCCCAAAGCTTTCATTTTTTAAGTTCGGTTGCTTTGTTATTGTGTAGGCAACTTAAAGATGACTCAATCCTTTGATTAGTTCCCATTACATCCGATCTGTCTCAATTACATCGCAGCTATTTCCTGGCAAGAATGTCCATCTTCCTTAGGGAAAGGAGAAATGAATGACAAAGGGAGTAATTTTTGAGCCTGGACATCAGACACCTTACACACTTTATCCTAGTTGCTCCTGAAAACAGTGATGTGCGTGTCATCACGACCTCCACTTAACGCAGAAACTGACAACTAAGAGCGGAAGCAACTCGCCCAAGCGGGGAGGAAGGAATTCAAATTCAGATCTGTCTGGTTCCAAAGCACACGGTTTAGAGCTACCCTGCGCTGTGTTCCCATTATGCGGACGGTGGTGACCGCTGATGCTGGTGGTGGTGATTGAGATGATGGTGGTGATGACGGGGAGGACATGGGATGCAATAAGCTGATGAACCAAGTGGCACATTCATTGTGTTCTCATGGTTCTAGCGATGGAAACAAGACAATGTTAATAACCGACACAAGAGGGACCTGTAACACCAGACTACAGGAAAATAGAGCCGGCTGAAAACTGCCTGCCCACTCTCGAATCCCAGGAGAGAAGCAATCCAGTCGATACAGTGGTCGCCAATTTGCCCAGTTCAAGATTTCTTTTTTATCCTTAACTGATTTAAAAGTCAACAATCATCCCTGGGTAAAATATAAAGGAGTCTGTTAACCAGACATTAAGGAATGTGACCATTGCCTTCACCAAAACGACCCTTGGTTTCATCAGACCTGAGTTTATTATTATTTTACTTTGTTTAGATGTATTTATTCCTTAGATTAAATAGAGAAACTTCATTTTCATGCAAAAGACGATTTGTAAGTAAACAATCTGAGACACCTATTTGGAGTGGGAACACGGCATGTTCTAGTGTTAAGCCCAATGACAAACCCAACATTCTCATTAAAGCAAAGATAGTCAAATAAGGTCACCATGCTCCCAGCTGAGCTGTGTGTTCTTAGGGTGGGGGAGAGGGAGAGGGAGAGGGAGAGGGGGAGAATGAAAGAAAGCCAGAGGAGAGGGAAAATAGAATGAGAAACAGATGGTCTTTGATTTCCAAACCGGAAAAAAAAATTTTTTTTTTTTTTGGTTGTTTACCATTTGTAATCTGAACCAAAAACAGGAGGTAGATACAATTGCCTTCAAGTGACAACTCACAGAACGGATGGCTGAAAGTCAATGCCAGCAACTCCCTCTGGCTTGGAGCAGGGTAAGGGGGAGCCCTGGGGTGTTCTGCCCCACCCCACACATGGTCCTAACCACAGGCTTCTGCTGGCCCCCTAGCCTTCCAGTTTAGGGCTTTGTTTGGGCTGACTGGGAACCAGCCCTGCTTGCGGGGTTCACACTCAGCCCGATCTGCGGCGTGAGGAGTGCAGGGACACCTGGTCCCAAACGTAATCAAGTGCGGGTGATGTGTCTTCTAGTTCTGAAGAGAGGGATCAATGCCTTTCAAGCTCCACTTTGTCTTTCCAGCTTGCTACCACGCTGGCTTTTCAGATGCAACACATCCAAAACTAATTTCACAAACCCCTCTCCTCCTGCCCCCAATTAAGTTTCTCTTCTCGAGGATCCGATTTCTGAGAATGGCACTCTTTGTCTTTGAGACTCAAACATTTTTCATTCACTCCCTGTGTCAAAGTCGTTTCCGATCCTCTACAAGGTGTAGATTTACCTCCAAACTAGCTCTGGAATTTCATTTCTCATTTGCAACTGCATCACCAACAACCTATTCAATGTCCTCACTTGGGTTTTTGTAACATTATGATCAATCTCTCTATATCCCTGAAACGATGCTGACTTTGCATCAGAGGGAGGACAATCCTATGGTCTTTCAGTGTTGATGTAATTCATTCTTATTATGACTTAATGTATTTATTATTATTTAAATATATTTATTTCAATTTAAATAGATGCCAACATAAAATTAATTATGAGTATTTTTACCTGTAGTTCGTATACAGTAAAATTAAAACATTTTACCTTAAATTAAATAGACATACAAAACTAATGAAACATTCATTTTAATGCAGTGTATTGTTTTAGTGAAACTAACTTTGAGTTACTGTCACATTGTTTAAGAATAATCACTTCTTGGGGCGCCTGGGTGGCTCAGTCGGTGAAGCGTCCGACTTCAGCTCAGGTCACGATCTCGCGGTCCGTGAGTTGGAGCCCCGCGTCGGGCTCTGGGCTGATGGCTCAGAGGCTGGAGCCTGCTTCCGATTCTGTGTCTCCCTCTCTCTGCCCCTCCCCCACTCACGCTCTGTGTCTCTCTCTCTCTCAAAAATAAATGAACGTTAAAAAACTTTTTTAGGGGCGCCTGGGTGGCTCAGTCGGTTGAGCGTCCGACTTCGGCTCAGGTCACGATCTCGCGGTCCGTGAGTTCGAGCCCCGCGTCGGGCTCTGGGTTGATGGCTCAGAGCCCGGAGCCTGCTTCCGATTCTGTGTCTCCCTCTCTCTCTGCCCCTCCCCCGTTCATGCTCTGTCTCTCTCTGTCTCAAAAATAAATAAACGTTAAAAAAAATTTTTTTTAATAAATAAATAAATAATAGTGTACCCGATAATTCAAAAATGAAAATCTTAATGCTTTCTTCTTTAGTTGCTAATGCATAGTTGCAAGTGAAAATGTAGACAAAAAGAATGTTCAGGAAACTTCTACTTTCAAGAGGCTCTGGGTATCCATCTAGTTCTTTAGAATCCAGGATGCCCGCACTTCCCTGTGCCAGGTGAATGTCTCCTCGCTCCCCTTTATGTAACCTGCTTCACTTGCCTTAAATTGGCATCAACGCCATCATGACCACAGGTTCATACACTAGACAGTAAACTCCATAAGGGCAGACGTCTTGTCTTGTCTTTTCTGTTTTTCTTTTGTTTTGCTTTTCTTTTGTTTTTCTTTTCTTTTTTCTTTTCTGTTTTTCTTTTCTTTTCTGTTTTTCTTCTCTGTTTTTCTTTTCTTTTTTCTTTTCCTTTCTGTTTTTATTTTCCTTTCTTTTCTGTTTTTCTTCTGTTTTTCTTTTTTTCTTTTCTGTTTTTGTTTTCTTTTCCTTTCTTTTCTGTTTTTCTTTTCCTTTATTTTCTGTTTTTCTTTTCTGTTTTTTTTTTTCTTTTCTTTCTTTTCCTTTCCTTTCCTTTCCTTCCGGGAAAAATATTAAGCATACACAAAATTAAGGAGAATAGCATAACAAGTCTCTTTGCACCCTTTGCCTAACCACCACAACCATCAAATCCTGGACAATCATTCCGTGTGTATCCTCACCCAGTTTCCCCCACCCTGACCCCCCCCCCCACACTGGATACTTTTGAAGCTATTTCTAGACACCAGGTAAATTAATATATAAATATTTTAGTATTTAATATAAATTAAATATATATTTAATATAAATATATAATTTAATATAAATTAATATAAATTTAGTGTTTAAATATTTTAAAACATAACCACCTACCATTATTATGCCTTAAGAAAACCCCAATTTCTTAATATTGATAAATATCCAGTTAGTGTTCAAATTTGCAGAGGAAGACCTTAGTTCTGTCTACGGTTACATACCCGCTGCTTAGAACAATGCCTGGCACATAGTAGATGTTCAGGCAACACTTCCTGCGAAGGCATGGACATTGAACTTGAGTGGCAGAATTCTGTTCTACGGTGCAGTCATTCAAATACTCCAGAATGCTACGATACCTTGATTCTCATTAGGATATCGGGGACCCTGGGTGGCTCGGTCGGTTGAGCGTCCCACTCTTGATTTCGGCTCAGGTCATGATCTCACGGTGTGTGAGTTCGAGGCCCATGCTGGGCTCTGCGCCGACAGCTTGGGATTCTCTGTCTCCCCCTCTGTGTCACTTCCCTCCCACTCTTTTCTAAATAAACATTTTTTAAAAAGATTCTCATTAGGGTAAAATACAAACTTTGAAAATTACTGTGGAATTTTCAGAGCACGGAGACTACATCTACAGCCCCCAGCCGACTGGTATGCAGATGCCCCCGCCAATCAATCTTCAAGTTCTTAACATGATTCTTTGGATCTTAAAAACTTTTAGCGCTCTCCATTACTTCCTCAGTTAAGTCCAAATTCCATGGCCTGGCATTTGGGACCCTTAGTCCTCAGGCTTCAGTCCACCAGGCTTATCTTTCGCTATTCCACTCCCCATCAGGGAGGGAAATAGTCTGAGGGGGCTACCCCCTGCTCCCTCCCCCTACTTCCCACTCTGGTGGCCTTTTGGTCAGCCTGGACACTCAGCTCCTAGCACTCCCCAACACTGCGGACTGAAATCCCTCCTGCCCTTCAACGCAGCCTCAACAATCCCCATGAGACCTTTAATAATGTTCCAACCAAATCCATTTCCTCTCTTTCTTTTTTTTAATTTTTTTTTTTACATTTATTTATTTTTGAGAGACAGAGCACAAGTGGGGGAGGGGGGGCAGAGATAGAAGGAGACACAGACTCCCCAGCAGGCTCCAGGCTCCGAGCTATCAGCACAGAGCCCGATGCGGGGCTCGAACTCAGGAACCGTGAGATCATGACCCAAGCCGAAGTCGGACGCTTCACCGACTGAGCCACCCAGGCGCCCCCCCTTTTTTTTGAAATTTTTTTTTTTTACATTTATTATTTTTGAGAGAAAGAGAGAGAGCACAAGTAGAAGGAGGATTTACTCTCTTTCTTGAATTCAGCTAACATTGGATTTTACCTCTGTTATCGGTTTCACTCTTCTGCCTGGTTGTGGGTTTTGTTTGTTCTGTTTTTGTTTTTGTTTTGTTTTCATTTTTATCTTACCTATCTTTCTAGACCGTGAGATGCTTAAGGGAAAGCTTTGGCTGTTCTTTTCTGGATATTCCCTACTAGGTTTAACAGAGAGCTTTGTGTGATTGTTTATTGACTGAGCAGCGTGGTTCTTTTAATGATTTTTTACTGACTGAGCAGTGAGACCTCTTCTCAAAACCTCCCTCTCTCTCCCTCCCCCGACTCTCTCTCTTCAATTCCTTGTTCACTTCAGGTTAAGCTTAAAACCCTTCACTGGGGTGGGGGGGGGGGCAGCGCCTGGGTGGCTCAGTCGGTTGAGGGTCTGACTCTTGATTTCGGCTCAGGTCATGATCTCATGGTTCGTGAGTTTGAGCCCCATGTCAGGCTCTGTGCTGACGGCGTGGAGCCTGCATGGGATTCTCTCCCTCTCTCTCTCTCTCTCTCTCTGTCTCTCTCAAAATAAACTTTATTTTTTTTAATATGAAATTGATTGTCAAATTGGTTTCCATACAACACCCAGTGCTCATCCCAACAGGTGCCCTCCTCAATGCCCATCACCCACTTTCCCCTCCCTCCATCAACCCTCAGTTTAGTCTCAGTTTTTAAGAGTCTCTTATGGTTTGGCTCCCTCCCTCTCTAACTTTTTTTTTTTTTTTTTTTTCAAAATAAACTTTAAAAATAAATAAATAAATCAACCCTTCCCTTGTGTCCCATAGGCTTCAGGGCATAGTCTGGTTCCTTGGCAGGGCTTAGAAAGCCTTAGCACTCTCTGCCCCCCGGCCACCTCCAGCCCCATCTCCAACCACCCCTTCTTGCTTTGGTTCCGGAACTCTCTGACCTTGCTTGCCCCCTGCATGTATGCATCTCGTTCTGCTTGCTCGAGACACTCTTCCTTACCCTCTTGATCTGTTATCATCACCTAGCGATAGACTTAGATATCACTCCCTCTGGGAAGTCCTCCCTGAGCTCCTATATCTGGCCCAAGTGTCCTTCCTGTAGGTTCCCCTAAAACCCAGCCCTTCGCATAAGAGCACTCATCTGTCCGCGCCGTAATCGCCTGTCTGCCAGCCTTCCTTCCAGAGCACCAGTGCGCGTCTGCAAAGCAGGGTCATCGCTTCACTCACCGTTGTGTTGAATTGGGGCAAAGAGCACGTGTGTTGGTGGCAATGGTCGCACGGCATGTTGTGGAGGAAAACACAGGCCACGGTGAGGTGGGCCTTGAATATCATGCAAAGGAATTTGACTTCATCCTGAAGGCAGTAAAGAACCCTTTTAAAGGGTGGTTAGGGGCACCTTGGTGACTCAGTCGGTTGAGCGTCCTACTCTCGATTTGGGCTCAGGTCCCGATCCCAGGGTCATGGGATCGAGCCCTGTGTCAGGCTCTGTGCTGAGCATGGAACCTGCTTGAGATTCTCTCTCTCTCTCTCTCTCTCTCTCTCTCTCTCTGCCCATCTCTCTGCTCATGTGTGCTCTCTTCCTCTAAAATAAAATAGAATTAAAAATAAATAAAAATAAAGGGTCTTTTAGTTTGGGAAGGACAGGAGTACATCCCCTGTTAAGATTTCAGAGTGAGAGGGGCGCCTGGGTGGCTCAGTCAGTTGAGCGTCCGACTTCGGCTCAGGTCATGATCTCGCAGTTGGTGGGTTCGAGCCCCGCATCGGGCTCTGTGCTGACAGCTGGGAGCCTGGAGCCTTTCTCAGATTCTGTGTCTCCCTCTCTCTCTGCCCCTCCCTTGCTCATGCTCTGTGTGTGTGTGTGTGTGTGTGTGTGTGTGTGTCTCGATAATAAATAAACATTAAAAAAAATTTTTTTAAAGAGTTCAGAGTAAGAGCTTTTGCCTACAGAGGATGGAAGATAGCCAAGACGCTGTCACCAGGCGTGCCCTGCTCTGGGTCCCTCCACAGTCTAGGTCTCTTCTGAACCCCGACCCCTTACCAGAGTTGACCGGTCCTGGAGCCTTAGGGTCTTGCTCTGCGACAGCACTTACATCGTTAACCTGCTCATGTGCTGATAGGGGCCGAGGTCCTTGCAGAGAAGGAAGTACGGTGCGGAGAACGTGGCCCGGAGTCAGGACACCCGAAAGTCATTTTCGCTTCAACTATAGCCAGCTGTGGCACCCGGGGTGAGACCCTTCTGGCTCTAGCCACCATACAAGGTTGCTGCAAGGATTAAAATCAAAGTGACTTTGAGTTTCAGAGAAGAGAAAAAGGTAGGTTTTTTGTTTGTTTGTGTTTTTTTCAGTAAGGGGGAGAAGAGAATTAGAAACATTTCATGGCATAAATACCACCTGAGCTGAGCAAAGGCCTCGTCTGGAGTAACTGGGGAGTTTCTTAGGGTTTATTCTCAGGGAACAGAAAATAATTTAAATATTATCTCAAGAATAGGTTTGGAGGGGGCGCCTGGGTGGCTCAGTCGGTGAAGCGGCCGACTTTGGCTCCTGATCTCTCATGTCATCTCTCAGGTCATGATCTCTCAGTTCGTGAGTTCGAGGGCCACGTCGGGCTCTGTGCTGACAGCTCAGAGCCTGGAGCCCATTTCGGATTCTGTGCCTCCCACTCTCTCCCCCTCCCCCCACTTGTGCCCTCTCTCTCTCTCAAAAACAAATAAACATTAAAAAAAAAAAGAATAGGTTTGGAGATTGTTATAAACTGAATATCTGTACTTCACTCCCTCCCCCAATTCACATGTTGAAACCCAACTCTCACTGTGACGGGATCTGGGGGTGGGGCCTTTGGGGGCGATTAGGTCATAAGGATGAAGCCCTCATGAATGGGATTAGTGCCCATTTATTTATTTGTTTATTTTTGAAAAACATTTTTAATGTTTTTATTTTTGAGAGAGAGAGAGAGAGAGAGCAGGGAAGGGGGAGAGAAAGAGAGGGAGACACAGAATCGGAAGCAGGCTCCAGGCTCTGAGCTGTCCGCACAGAGCCCGACGCGGGGCTCGAACTCAGGAACCGTGAGATCTGTGACCTGAACTGAAGTCAGATGCTCAACTGAATGAGCCGCCCAGGCTCCCCTGGGATTAGTGCCCTTTTACAAGAGACCCAGGAAGCTCCCTCACCTCTTCTGCTGTATGAGGGCACAGCGAGAAAATAGCCATGTAGGAACCAGGAAGAAGGCTCTCATCAGGCACTGAATACGCTCTCACCTTGATCTTGGACATCCCGGCCTCCAGAACTGTGAGAAATACATTTTTGATGTGTCTAAGCCCCCTAGTCTATGGTGTCTGTCAGCAGCTGAAAGGGGCTAAGCCAGAGATCTAGGTGAGTAAAGTATTTGTCCTAGAGATCTAGATGTCCTGGCTTCCAAAGAGGGCTCGGGGGACGCTAATTTTTGCCGTTTGGGCTCCCTTTTGCGTACCCTCTCAAAAGACCACCCTGAATTAGTACGCTATTATTTACAAGTCCATTCCCAATTTAACTGACATAACAGCCCTTTTAACATTACTAATGTTCAATGCTCTTGCTTAGATCCGGGTCACATTCCGGTTACCTTAGTACAGGTGCAAAAACCCCATTTTAAGTGGACTCCTAGGCGGATGGCTGAGCTCACGTTTGCTCTATTGGATTCTAAGTCACCTGGTGACATTTTCCAATTCCGTCCTTCCCTCCGGGAGAAGGGAAGGCGCTAACACATTCAGGACCCCTGTGCCTCGGCACACCTCACACTCTGGACGGGGCCAAGTGTGAAAGCCAGACACCTTCGTTCCCTTAAGATAGATACTTTGTAGGGATCTCCTTAAGTGCACGAGGCACTGAGAACTGCTTATGATGCTTCCAAACGTGTGACTCTGGATTCTCTTGAGAAACGAGACAGCGCTTGGGTTGGACGTTGGTGGAGGGGTGGTTCGTGTAGAACTCTCCCGCTATATTGTATATCATTCTTATTCCAGTTCTGTTAAGGTGCAAGTTTCATCAGGGAATTGTCCCCTTCTGTCCACCCCCCCATCCCCTCAACACTTACCACTCCACTCCTAAGACAGGCATAGAAGAGGGGAAAGGCAGGGGTCCCCAGGGGTGAGCCCCAGTCCTGGCACTTACAGGCTGTGTGCCTGTAGGTCAATCCGTTCACCTCATTGGACCACAGTCCCCCACCTATCCGATGGGGGTGACAATAGCAGGAGGCTTGCTGGGGTCTCATGTGACATCACGAATGCAGAATGACTGCAAACTGTCCCACGGGGTTCAAACGCTCACGCAGTGGCCATCGCTTCTCCCTTTTGATCGTCTCTGTGGTTGCATAGCTCAGGTGCTATGAGGGACCAGGAGCCACCGGGCGATGCGTGATCCGAGGAGGCGCTGGGGATGATATTTACTGGGGCGAGCAGAGCAGAGGCTGTGGGCGGCATAAATAAATGGGGAACCATCCCGCCTTCCTTCGTGCCTTCCTTCTGTCCATTCAGCCCCTCTTGAAGGATGCCATCGAAGAGCAGTCATTGCATTTTCCTCCCAGTATTTCTGCAGCCAGGTAAGGAGAGGGTGGGAGAAGGGGGCTTGCAGGGACGAGTAGGGACATGAGTGGGACCGCAGGCCGACAGCTGGCACAGACGGACCCCTGGTGGAGAACCTGATGCCCATAAAAGGGAAATGGCTGGAAAATGCCGGTGAGCGGCAGAGGGGGGAGCGACGCGTACTCACTGGGTTTGTTGTACCAGAGGCTGCCCTTCTGGAGCCCTCTTGCACCATCATGCCTTCTAGCCATTTCTAGAAAACCCCAAGAGTAGCTTACATGCATGTGCATTTCGGTTTGCAAGGCATTTCATTTATTTTCAAAACTTCGTTAATGTTTATTTATTTTTGAGAGAGAGAGACAGAGAGCGCATGAGCAGGGGAGGGGCAGAGAGAGAGGGCGACACAGAATGGGATGCCGGCTCCAGGCTCTGAGCTGTGAGCACAGAGCCCGACGCGGGGTTCGAACCCATGAGCCCTGAGATCACGACCTGAGCCGAAGTCAGATGCTTAGCCGACTGAGCCCCCCAGGGGCACCTCAAGACACTTCATTTATTTTCAACAACTTTATGCTCTAAATGGTATCGTCTCCACTTTGCAGGGGAAGGATCTGAGGCCCAGGGGCTATGTGACTTATCCAAGTCCACCCTGCATGAAAGCAGAGAACCCAAACTGCACGTTAAACCCAGTGACTCAGCCCCAGGACAAACCGTAGGCACTGATCTGAAACCCTTGGACTTGGAGACAAATAAGCAGACCGGATGCGGGGGAGGGGGGGAGGAGAATTGTCTTCAGCCACCACCCCCTGGGCTCTTCCCCACCCTCCTCCCATCCTCCGCTAGCTATGTCTCTCCAGAGTGCCCACCAGGCCACACCACCCCCCACAGCTGCAGTTCTGTGAGCACAAAACACTTTCCACTTCACATCCTACCACGGATTCTAGGAGTGCAAGAGCCACCAGAACAAAAGGAAGCAGTTAAAGGAGCCAGTGCCGCTGTGTCTCCCTCCTTCCTTCTCTCCTCCCTACAGGCTCCCTCCATCCCTGCCTTCTGAACACAGCAAGGCTTCTCAACCCCCTCCGACTACCAGCAAGAGACGACAATTCGGGGGCTTCCGGATCTAACTTCTGTCCCCTCTGATGGGCCCGGGAGATTTGAAGCCGCCACTCGTTTCAAGACACTTCCTTATTTTCATTTCTTACAGACCATTCCTGCCAGACGGCCACCAGCTTTCATTCCGGGATGAGTAATCCACCGAGAACCATCCTCCCCGGGGTTTTAACCAGTAAGAGTAAGAGCAGGAAAACTCGGGAACTTGCAGGTGGATGGGCCCCCGACTCTGTGTTTGCCCGAACCTGTTTGTTTCATTTCCTCTCTTCCTGTCCTCCCTCCCAGTCTAATCCCGGCATTCCCGGAAGGCAGCAAGTGAGCTGGACCCGATCCCATTGCAAAGCCACGACTCCTCTGTCTACAGCAACCATCTGCCAACCATACGCCCGTCAGAGGTAGTCTGGCTTGACGTATTGTGTCTTCTTGTCAGTTGATGTCGGGTCCAGAAAATTCGGTCACCCCGTGAGCAGGTGGCTGTATACCTTGCCCTGGGGCCTAGCAACGCATCTTTCCCACTGTACGTTTCTCGGGGAAGAACGCAGCCTGGCTGTGTCTGCCTTGCCTTCATTTTTTACGGTGTGTGCTCTCGTCTCCTGAGAGTTTGTAGGGACCTCAGCAATGAGGAGCAGCTTAGAGGATAAAAGAGACTATGTGAACATCCACAGCCCAAATCCTTGCCCTTGAGGGGATCCCATCCAGCAGTGGAGACAGGCAATTGCCTCACGCGTAAACAGTCGTTCCAGGCGTGTCCTAAAGGTGATTCCCGATGTCCTCACCCGTCAAATGGCAGCAAGGGCGGCAGGCTTCCCAAGGCTCTGGGGGTGTAATTAATGCGAGAACTGTTTAAACATCCAACGCTTGCTTTGGGCTCAGGTCGTGACCTCCCAGTCTGTGGGATTGAGCCCCCTGTCAGGCGTGGCCCTGTCAGTGCCAGGATTCTCTCTCTCCCTCTCCCTGCACCTCTCCACCCTCCTTCTCAAAAGAAATATATAAACATTTAAAAAAAAAAACAACAGTGAGTGAATACATGAAAGTCACCGTATTTTTGTCAGTACAGGAGGAGTGTTGTGTCGACTCCCCTTTTATGGGATGTTCCAGTCTGCGATGCACCTAAACACGCCTCCTGACG
Organism: Panthera uncia; assembly: GCF_023721935.1. Lineage (NCBI taxonomy): Eukaryota > Metazoa > Chordata > Mammalia > Carnivora > Felidae > Panthera > Panthera uncia. The sequence goes on along the minus strand of NC_064808.1, from coordinate 92,039,936 downwards.
TTAACCTTCACAGCCCTCGAGGTAGTTTCTCGTTGGTTTCTTTTTGCAGACCAGGACCGCGAGATCCAGACTTGCCTACGATGAACGACGAATGAACGGCGAACGAGCGAGAAGTCACAGCACGGGAACTTGGGCTCAGCGCCTCTCCATGGAAGCCGGGCACCCCTGCCCCTCTCCGGCATATCTGCCTCCTGCTGCATATTCAGGTCAGAACTCCCAGGCCTTCCCCGTCCACCCCGCCAGTGTCCTCTCCTACCTCACTCTCTTCCCCACTCACCTGTGTACGTTCTTCACCCCGTCCCCACTGCTGTTTGACAGCATCTGTGTTGTTTGTAAGTCCGTGAGCTATTGACCTTCACTCCGGAATAAAATAATCGCGAGAGACTCACGAAGCTAGTACACTTTGGTCTCTGTCTTGCTCACGCAAAACTGGAGTTCGTGGAGTTGAGGTTACTTTCCGAGCTGAAATGGGAATAGCACGGTTACTCTAAATAGAAGAGTGGCTCAGTTAAACATCTGACTCTTGATTTCGGCCCAGGTCTTGATGTCAGGGTCCCGAGGGCAGGCCCCGCACTGGGCTCTGTGCCGGGTGGCAAGCCTACTTATAAAGAAAAAGTTCAGATATTTGATTGCAAAGGTCACACTTTTAAATTCCGTGTGGTCTCCCGATGTGCCCAATGGTTGTTTTTAGCATAGGGGTGTTCGTTGTTATTGTTATTCTCAGAACTAATGTGTAACGTCTACATTTTTCTTGTTTTTTATTTAAAAAAAATTTTTTTTAATGTTTATTTATTATTGAGAGAGAGAGTGAGAGGCAGAGCATGAGCAGGGGAGGGGCAGAGAGAGAGGGAGACACAGCATCCGAAGCAGGCTCCAGGCTCTGAGCTGTCAGCACAGAGCCCGACGCGGGACTCGAACCCACGATCCGCACGATCATGACCTGAGACGAAGTCGGACGCTCAACCGACTGAGCCACCCAGGCGCCCCACTTCCACCACATTTCTTAAGGAAATTGGGGACATCTTAATATCTACCAACTTCAGGAGGACGGAGAATTACTGAAATTGGTGATTTCGTTGATGGGTACGATAATGGAGCGATTCAAGTGCATTTTTCAGAGTAATGGAGGCAAGCAGCAATATGGGCCTCATTAATATCTGGCTTGAAAATGCCTCTTCTCCCCTATAGATTTTACGGAAGATCATTTCACCAAGAGTAGATGTTGACTGGTCACGAGGAGAAGATGGCTCAGATGTGCGTTTGGGGATGAAAGGAAATTAGCAACTCAAAATCTGCGGGCCATTACCTGTCAGGCAACTGCTAGAGTTGACCGTAAGTTACTGGCGACGGCCGACAGAGCATGAATTTGAGCATCTGGTCTTCCTCACCGTGTGTTTTAGGTTTAGTCCCCTAACTCTCTGCTTACTCTTCTTACCCTAGCTCTCTGTTTACTGTTCTCGTCCGTGAAATGAAGACAGGAAAACCTTATTTACAGGGATGTATAAGGATGACCATGTCATCAACCTGGTGTGCAGTCGGTGATGAGTAAACTTTAGTCTCCTTCCACTACCCTTTGTTATAGAGATTTTCCCAGCCCGTAAAGGAGATATGACTATAAAATAAAGAGCAAAATTGATATTGCAAGCAAACGTACAGGAAGGAACACTGCCCCAGAATAGCAGCACATCTTGGGAAGCTACCCACTTCGCCTGTCTATGCTCTGTTTGCCCACACCATCTCTGGGATGCGTCCCTCTACCAGTCAGACCTCTGTGCAGAAGACGCTCACAGGAAGTGATATCGACAAGTTGTTATTCATCCATCATGGACTGTTACTCATCCTAAACAAGTGAATGAGTGATTACTGCTCAAAACAGACCAATAGAGAAGCAAGCCCCAACACTAGCCCCACTTTGCCGAGCGGCCATTCAGCAATCCCGTCAAGTTATCACTCAGCTTCCCAGAACTTTTGCCACATGTGCTCAGAGAAGCACTTGTTGGTGACTTCACCAGCAGCTACTTTCTAAATGGGGAAGTGGATCGGCTCTGAGGGACAGACAACATGTATTAGTCACAGGAGGTGAGGGATGGTGACGTTCCTGAAAATAGAGGGGACCAAAAATAGAATTACAAATATCTAGAACATTCTTTTCTCTAGAGAAAAGTTCCAAAGCACGAGCTTTAATGAGAGAGAGTTGGGTGGTGTTTAATAAGGCCAATGTGGGAGTGAGGCAACCCCATTTCAGGGAATAGCACTTCCCTGGGGATGGTCTCAAGAGCCCTCACTTACAGGAAAATTTGCTTTGTCTGTGAGCATCCTGAAGAAAAACCACTTTAGGGGTGCCTGGGTGGCTCGGTCGGTTAAGCGTCCGACTTCGGCTCAGGTCATGATCTCGCGGTCCGTGTGTTCGAGCCCCGCGTCGGGCTCTGTGCTGACAGCTCAGAGCCTGGAGCCTGTTTCAGATTCTGTGTCTCCCTCTCTCTCTGCCCCTCCCCTGTTCATGCTCTGTCTCTCTCTGTCTCAAAAATAAATAAACGTTAAAAAAATTTTTTTGTTAAAAAAAGAAAAACCACTTTAGTTAGATTTCAAAGGCCAACCATGTTGATGCTCTTAACTAGTGATGACTAGCCAAATCTGTGGATTTATGAGAAGCCTGAATCGTGACGTGAAGGAGGAAAAGTCCGTGAACAAGAAGCCAAGCAGCAAGAATGGTTCTGAGGCTTTGGGGCTCTTGCTGCTTAGGGAGACGTGGATCTCCAATTTCATCTCTAGCTGTGCCATTCTGACAGGTGTGAGGTGGTAGGTATCTCATCTGGTTTTGATTTGTATTTCCCTGCTGATGAGTGACGTGGAGCATTTTTTCACGTGCCTGTTTGCCATCCGGATGTCTTCTTTGGAGAAGTGTCTATTCGTGTCTTTTGCCCATTTCTTCACTGGATGATTTGTTTTCTGGGTGTTGAGTTTGAGAAGTTCTTTACAGATTTTGGACGCTAACCCTTTATCTGATATGCCGTTTGCAAATATCTTCTCCCATTCTGTCGGTTGCCTTTCAGTTTTGCTGATTGTTTCCTCCGCTGGGCAGAAGCTTTTTATTTTGATGAGGTCCCAGTAGTTCACTTTTGCTTTTGTCTCCCTTGCGTCCAGAGACGTGTTGAGTAAGAAGTTGCTGTGGCCAAGATCAAAGAGGTGTTTGTTTGCTTTCTCCTCGAGGGTTTTGATGGCTTCCTGTCTTACGTTTAGGTCTTTCATCCATTTTGAGTTCATTTTTGTGTCTGGTGTAAGAAAGTGGTCCAGGTTCATTCTTCTGCATGTCGCCGTCCAGTTTTCCCAGCACCATTTGCTGAAGAGACTGTCTTTATTCCATTGGATATTCTTTCCTGCTTTGGCCATACATCTGTGGGTCCATTTCTGGGTTCTCTGTTCTGTTCCATTGATCTGAGTGTCTGTTTTTGTGCCAATACCATACCGTCTTGATGATTACAGCTTTGTAATACATCTTGAAGTCCAGGATTGTGATGCCTCCAGCTTTGGTTTTCTTTTTCAAGATTGTTTTGGCTCTTCAGGGTCTTTCCTGGTTCCATGCAAATTTTAGGATTGTTTGTTCTCACTCTGTGAAGAATGCTGGTGTTATTTTGATAGGGATTGCTCTCTTTGTCTTTTAAAATATCACTATGGATGCATGGATTTTTTTTCATTCTATAGCCTCCTATAATCCAATATCATCATTTGGGGGCAGGAAGAGGAATGATCGGATTGGATTTGGCTGTGAGAGTTCCTTCAAACTGGCTCCAGTATCCTGTTCAATAATCCCATCGATCTTGGGGCTGTCCCCTACTTTGTGGCACAAGATGCTGTCCTCCGTCTGCCTCTGACCTGGAATTAACATCTCTCCACGGAGCCCTGGTTCCTTTAGGTGGGCAGTGGTACTTAGCAATCAAAGTCTATGCACAGGATGTGCTCTTACCTGCACTTTTGAGTTGCAATTTGAAATCAATCATTTCTAGGCCTCTTCTACCCATGCCTGGTATCACCTAGACATTAGCAGAGCTGACAGCAATACAGCATGACTCCAGAGGCCCATTAACCCTTCTTGCCGAGAGAATTTCCATTTTGACACCTTTCAAAAGCTGAGGGGTGATCCAAGCCTTCACCTGGCCTCACCAGAGATATTTGTCTACACCGCTTTAAGGAACTTGCCAGAACCCTGTGAAAATACCAAGTCATAAGACATTTTTGGACCCAGCCAAGAAAGAGAGAAGAACATTACTAGAACGGCTTCCATTTCTGAAAAACCTGACTTTAAATACTGATTTGCTCTCCTGCATCACTGTATTACCGTGGGTATATCACATAATTTTTCTGAGCTTTGGTCTTGGTTTTTTGTTTTTTGTTTGTTCCTAAGAAAAACGTATTCAGTGTAACTTCTTCATAGCATTTTGTTGTCTTAGAGGGATAATAATGAAACAAGACACCATGCCTGAAAGTGCTAGAAAATTGTAAAGAGCTATGTAATCACTAAGTGGGAACAAGAGTGAGACATTTTGGGTAGGTAGAAGCAGCATAGATAATTGAAGTTCAAGAACAAACTCAGTCCCCAGCTCTTTAATTAAAGTCTCTAACTAAGGGACTGATTTGGACTTAGATTTTTCCTCCTCTCTTGACTTCCCTTTACAGGAGCTTCCAACTAAGGAGCAGAGAACAGGCCGTAAAGAAACTTCTAGGAGCGATCTGGAGGTTTCGTTCATGCTCCCGCTGGACATTGGGCACGGAGAGCACCCATCCTTAAGCCTGGTGGGAGGACAACGATTAAAGTAGAAGTCAGGGCCTGAAAGCACAGAGTCATTGTCATTTAGAGACACGTGTTTCCCAAGCCATTCTTCCCACCGAACATCGGAGATTTGCTTCAATATCACCACTCTTCCTGGTGCGGGCCAGCCCATTCGAGGAGGGTCATTTTCCCTTCTATGGCCTCTACCAGCTCCCTGTCACAGGTGCACCACTACCGGTGTGTACCCCTTAGACCTTTCCAGAAAGGCTGCTTTAAGGAGACGGACCTCTGGTCTACTCACAGCACTCTCAGTAACAGCGAGCTGAACTAGGGATGAAGATCTGTCTACTCACCAAGGAAACTGAGGCGGGGGAGGCAGATTTTGACCAGGGCTCTGAGCCAGGCCAGCCAGGGTAGGGCTGTGGAGTGGAAGAGGGAGTCTCTTGGCCTCAGTTCCAAAGTCAGAGAAGTGAGACAATGCAATTGCACACGTGCTATCAGGATGCCTCTCATCTCGGTTGGAATACAATTCAAGTCAGCTCAGCAGACATTTATTAAGCACCTACTGAGGGCACAGCTCTGGGTAAGACACATGGAGTTTTATGGAGCTTACATTCTACTCTGGAGGGAAGCATTAAGTATATGCCATGCCTTTCGTTGTGCTTGCGCAATAATAAAGGGGGCACAGAGGACAAGGGGGTTGTAGATTTCCTCCACGCGGTATGGGCAAGGAAGGGAGGTGAGGTCGGGCAAGACCTCTTAGAGGAGGTCAAGGGAAGGAAGGGTTCCAGGCAGAGAGAACAGAATAAATTGGAGCAAGTGGCTTTTTCTAAAAGGACTGGGAAAGTATGAGTTGCTTACTCATTTCCTGCCCCTCTCCACAATCTATCTCCACCCCTTAACCCAGATCATGAGGTTGAAGAAGCTTCTTCTGAACCATGAAGTCCATTCAGCCTCAAAACTAACTGCTCCGAGGAATACTAGTACAGTTGGCTAAATAATGTCCTCCCCCACCCCCCAACAGATCTCAGGTCCCAATCTCTGGGAAACGTAAATGTTTCTTTATAAAGAAAATAGGGTTAGGGCATCTGCGTGGCTCGGTCATTAAACATCTGACTTCGGCTCAGGTTATGATCTGATCTCATGGTTCGTGAATTCGAGTCCCACATCGGTGACCTCTGGCCTTGCTTTGGGTGGGCTCAATCCCCACTTCATGTGAGCCCCACTTCTCTCTCTCTCTCTCTCCCTTTCTCTCTCTCTGCCCCTCACTCGTGTCCTCTCTCTCTCTCTCTCTCTCTCAAAAAAAAAAAAAAATATATATATATATATGGAAAATAGAGGTTTTGCAGATGTAATGAAATTAAGGGTTTTGAGAGAGAGAAACTATCCTGGATTATCTGGGTGGGCCCTACATGCAATCTCAAGGGTTCTTATCAGGAAGAGGCAAAAAGAGAGTTCAGCCAGCCACACGGGTAGAAGCTGCTATGAAGACAGAGCGGAGAGAGATTTGAAGATGCTGCCTTAAAGAATGGAATGACGGTGGAATGACGGGGCCACAAGCCAAGAATGCCAGCGCCACCAGAAGCCAGAAGAGGCAGCAAGGGGATTTTCCCCCTCGAACCTCCAGAGGAAGCTCAGCCCCGCTGACAGCTTGATTTCAGCCGAGGGGCCTTAATTTAGGGCTCTGGCCTCCAGAACTGAGAGAGAATAGATTTCTTGTTCTAAAACATCCAATTTGTGATCATGTGTTACAGCAGCCACAGGAAACTAACAATTAGATCCCTACCGAGATCAAGCGTCAATGTTGCCGAGTCTTTTGTAAGACCCAGAGGGAGGAGAGAGAAAGGACGACCTGGTGCTTGTTTTGTTATTTTTCCAGTGGTAGTCTGGCCACCCACACCAGAGGTGGATCCGGCATCCCTCTGGGATATTAGACGACACTGGGGGTCTCCGCTCTAGAGAACCACACGTGTGTAAAGACGGTCCTGTATTTTTGAAGATGACAAGGCTGACTTGGTCATCTTCTCTTCTGGACTTTTCACACCACCCACAAGCTTTCAAGCAAACCTACATCACCACGCTCCTCCGTCACATGCCCTGTGGGTCCCAACTAGCTGGGAGCCCATAATCCATTGAGGATCGTCTCCATCATGAACGAACATTTAAGGGGCTCCCGTGAAAGGTAAAAGGTGATATAGTGATAGTGTGTAATCCCTCCTCTGAAGTCACGTAGAATTAAATTAAGTAGGCCAGGGCACTGATTATCAATTGTACTCAAAACAGTAGAAAACGTGTTAAAATATTTCCGCAGATCACTTCCACGGAAGTGATTGCTTTTTCTTCTTTATTTCTTTGGCATGAACTGTATGATAAAAATACCTGATTGTATTGCTCCTATAATTTTTCTAAGAAGCATTTACATTTAAAAGAGAGAAGGAAGAAGTAAAAGAAAAACAAAAGACAGTATATTGTAAATTATCCATGAGATCTTAGGGTTTAAAGAGTGCTGAGTGCTCTTAGTAGCTAGGGCTTGGGAAAACTTCAGGACCTCAGCTGAACCTTAAGGAATGAAGGAAATGAATGAAACCTTCAATATTTTGAAATTTAGCTTTGATTTGTCCTTGTGTCTTAGCCTGTTCGGCTGCTATAACATAATACCACAGACTGGGTGGCTTATAAACGACAGTAACTCATTTATTACAGTTCTGGAGGCTGAAAGTCTGAGGTCAGAGTGCCCCCATGGTGTGGTAAGGGCCCTCTTTGGGGTTGCGGACTTCTGTCTGTGTCCTCACATGGTAGAAGGGGAGAGGGAGCTTTCTGGGGTTAATCCCATTCATGGAGGCTCCACCCTCTTGACCTAATCACCCCCAGAGGCCCCACTTCCTAATACCATCACGTTGGGGCTTAGGATTTCAACATACTAATTTGATGGGGGACAAACATTCAGACCATAGCAGCTTGGACTCTAAGTGGCTTTGGACTGCTAACCTAATCAGCAGACAATGATGGATTTCTCAATAGGGGGTCAACGCTGGGAAGACACCAGTTAGGGAAATCTCACCCATGAAATTGTCTGGTTCTGCAGTCATGTACATTCTCTAACCCTGCACCAGTCTCTGAATCTCCTTCATCCCTCCAAAACCCCGTACTTCTCCCATGCACAGCTTCAGATGGACTTTGCATGCTCTCTCTCTCTCTCTTTCAAAAATGAGTAGGTATTAAAAAAGAAGAAGAAGAAGAAGAAGAAGAAGAAGAAGAAGGAGAAGGAGAAGAAGGAGAAAGAGAAGGAGGAGAAGAAGAAGGAGGAGAAGGAGGAGGAGAAGGAGGAGGAGAAGGAGGAGGAGAAG